>NC_071272.1:3257500-3857500 GCF_023375685.1 Ictalurus furcatus
AGCCTTGATTAATATATTATACCCCAGACACACGTCTATGGCTAGTTGGGAATTTCCGTCCATATGTATAAATGCACTAGCTCGCCATACTTGATTACATTGTTAGCTAGCATGTTCACGGTCTGCTTTCTTGTGTCTACAGGGATGGTTCTTTCAGTTCTGGTGGTACTGCTGCTCACAGTATTATACGAGTTCCTCAAGGTGTGGAAGAACGTCCTTAGCAAACAGTCTGAACCTCATCTAGCCCCTTCTGTCCCTGTGTCCTTCTCTACAACTCCAGAGGTGGGACATCCTGAGAGCACTTCATCACTATCGAACAGTCCATCCCAAGTTTCTCTGGCTCCCACGGAGAATTCGGCTACCCCTGCTCTCGGCACTTCCACTGTGAACAGGTATGCAGTGTATTCTCAACCGTAGGTTCTTCACCAGCTATTAGTTATAATGTAATCCTTAAAATTCATTCAGTTTGGAGCTCCTCTTAAGCCGATTTTACACGGGATATGTTGGGTCATGTTAATCAATTTGGATAGCTTGTTAATCAATAAGACGGGCGTATTCCAGGGGTGGGAATCAGAATATTGTCTTAAACTGAATCGGGCAATCAGATCGCGGTGTAAACATGACTCGGTACTAATTCGAATATTGCCAGATTCTGGCCAGACTGGTTTGAGCTGAACAGGAAGGCTATGGGAACTCGAATAACCACTCTTTGGAACCATGGTGAGTGAAGAGCATCTCAGAACGCACCAGATGTTGAACCTTGACCTCAATAGGATGGACTAAAACAGCAGAAGACCACTTCAGGTTCCACTTCTTTCAACCAAGACTACAGTAAACCACCAAAACTGGACCTTTGAAGATTGGATGTTTTTCCAACGTTCACCTGTCCAGTTTCGCCGAACCTGTGCCTACTAAAGCTCTCGATTTGTATCTGCATTATTTTATGCATTGCATAGCGGTGACACGGTGTCCAAGTGTTCCTATTAAAGTGGTTGCCGAGTATGTGGCTTTTTTTGGGAGGGTGGAGGGGGGGGGGCTTTTTTTGGGAGGGTGGAGGGGGGGGCTTCTCCCACATATTGATTTCATTTCGATGAATTAAGATAACTGGAAATAAAATGGTTATTGATCATTCTGAGGATTGTGCACTTACTTAGAATTCCCACTAGGAATTCCTAGGAGGAAATAATGGACTCCTGTTCTAATGGACGCACTAATGTGGGGCTTGTGTGTCTTTATTACAGCTGGCTTCTTCATGGCGTCAGGACAGGACTGCATATTGTTCAGGTGGTTCTGGGATACATGCTTATGCTCTGCGTCATGTCCTACAACATCTGGATATTCATCGGAGTCATCGTGGGCTCTTTGTTAGGCTATTTCATCGCTTACCCTGTGTCGGCTTATGTCGTGTAAGTGACCAGGGGTAAAGCAGATGCTACGAATCAGGGATTTACTTCCTTTCTCTTTTAGACTGACAAACTAGACAAATTTACACGGTCCTTATCCTCGATTATGCAAAAGTGGGCTGTTTTTACAGTGCATGGAAATTTGCATGGATTTGTTTTGTTGGTTTTTTTTTTTATTTTTAGAGAACGCCATGCTGTTTTTTAACTTGATCTTAAAGCATTAATTCATTTTCTGAGTGCAAATGTTAGAAGTTAGGTCTTAACCCAGTCTAGTTTAAACAGTGCAATTTCTGATTACGTGATCGTTGTGCTCCATGTCGATTTATAATCTTGCCTTCATGACTTTAGCCCTGGGACACCCGATCTCCGGCGTCAGGTGACCAGATCCTGGCTCATCAAGGTCAATGCCACTTTACTGTGTGGTAGTTAATGTGTAGTTCTTTTTAACACACACAGAAAATCGTGTGCTCTACATGTACAAACAAAGGAGGCATGTGATGGCTGGGAATAACCTTTTACTTCCCTCTTGAAAGATTTAGTCATATTGTGAACTTCCATGGTTTCAGTTTTTCGAACTCGTGATTGACATGTCACATGTCAGTGAGCTTTTTTTTTTTTCTTCTTCTTTTCATGTGTCATGTGGCCTTATCTTAAATGCATAAGCGATAGATGCAAGGAGGAATGTTGTGGGTTTTTTTTTGTTTTTTTTTAGTTTTGAAGTGAATCTTAATTTACTACCGCTGCTGTTTTTCTAACAAATTTGCCATAACTTAAGCTTTTTTTTTCCCAACTACATTTCTTTTTAAATTATATTAAATTGATTTGGGTAATAATCTGGATTGTGCTTCTGTTCAGTTACTGAAAATCAGACTGCAGACAGGATCAATTTGAGCACCATTATCTTTCAGGTCCATGGGATTGGAAGGATCTGAACTTTCACCATTTATTAAATTTTCCCAATGTGAATTTTTTTTTTTTTTTTTTTAAATAAATATAAATAAATATTTTAGTCTTTACTTCCAGTGTGCTTTTGATTGTATTCATTTTTTTTTTTTTTAATTGAGTTTTTATACATTTTAGTTCTAGGGACAGATTTTGTCTTTGATCGTAGTACAAGAAGACCTTGAAAAGACAGTTTCATTAATGAAAGAATTTCAGCAAATTTAATGCAAAATTTTGTATAAAATAAAATACCCAGCACACCCAAATAATGAGTATGTACATTTCTATTAACAAAAATCACAACAAAAAAATTTTTCCTCTTAAAAACAAACCCACACAATGGATCATTGTTGTGAGCGTTGGGGGGTTGATGCTCTCAGTACATTACAGCAGTATTCCGTAGACGCCCTTATCCAGAGGGACTTAATTCTCATTGACACAGCTGAGCAGTTGAGGGTTAAAGGCCCAACAGTGGTGGCATGGCAGTGCTGGGATTTGAACTCATGACCTTCTGATCAGTATTCCAACATCTTAACCACTGAGCTACCACGTCCCAGTATTCAGAAACTTTGATTAAAAGGTACATTCACACACACAGTGACTCGCACGGCGATCATTCATGAGAGCTGGCAACTTCGGGTAAAGAGCGACGGCACTGAATAGATGTGGGCGTGTCCAGCGACGCGCCAAAATTGAGAAGTTTTTGCCGCAGATTGATGGCCACAATGGCAAAGACATTGTGACACACTGGGTTCTACTTCATCTCGTAGGATATGATGCACATATACACACTGGTGAGTTTTATACACAAACGCTCCGCCTTCAGAATGTTTCATTTTGGTGTCAAGAAAACTTTTGGTGTCAAAAGTGAAACGCTAGTTGCACCACCCACTGGTAAATGTTACTATGGCAACCAGTAGCAGGAAAAACCTATTTGTTTCTTCGTAGTACTGTACAGCTGTACAGACTGGCCACTTGCAGAGATAAAATCGCTCTGTGTGTGTGTGTGAGAGAGAGAAGGTCAAGTTCCTTAAGAGTGAACTTCCTCACCATGTGGAAAAATGAGCTTGTTTTTGACTTGCACAAGTCAAACGATCACAACGGCGTCAGATGCTGCTTCCACAGCTGGGGCTAGGTCACGAGCTTCCCCCACTTCCTTAAAGCAAACCACAAAATACAGCATATGAACTACAGTTGGAATTGTGTTGTGGTCAGATTTGACCAATACTGAAAATTTTGGCCAAGCACACTCATATACACACACACACACACAAACACACGTGTGTATTCTACAGCTGATATCCACGATCATCCCCTAACCACTATGCTAAACTGGTGCTGAGGAAAGTGAGCAGATGGAATAAGCACAATGAAGACGAGACGAGTTGAGAAATGTTTTAAAAGGTTTATTTTTTTCATTCATTTATGCCTATCAGACAGAAAAGAACAGAGGCAAAGAGTTTGGCTACAGTAGGATGAAAAAAAAAAAAGAAGAAAATATACAGGGTTAATAAATAGCGGAGGAAAAAGATTCACTCCAGTAAAATATTTCAGGGAACCACAACAACCCGGCGATTCAGAAACGAGAGAAGCAATACGGGAGGAGAAAAGGAAAGGTGATGAAAAACGTTTCACTGGCTGTCATCGTAGATATTCCTGAAAAAAAAGTTACAAATTCCAAAGATTATCAATTTGAATGGAGACGAAAGAGAGAGGAAAAAAAAAACCGCCCAGTTTAACAAAAAGAGCCATTCTCTCGCTCCATTCCATCAAAATACCAGAAGTTGGCACCTCTATAAAAGATCTGTGCTGATGCTTGATCGTCGTCCTCCTCCAGTTCCAGCAGAAGACCAGAAAAACCAAACAGATCCCTAATACTTCACAAGGTTCCAAAGTATGCTGAACACCAGTGTTTAAAGCCGCATTAAGTTTACCCACGTCGCGTCTACCCGCGAGATAAAATGAGGGTTGTACCGACGTCAAAACCTCTCCCGTGTTATTAGAGGAACAGAAAGATGACACGCCAAGTCCTATGTGGATATGACGTTGCCGTTCCGCTGCAACTATATTAACGTAGCATCGCATTAACGACAACAACAAGCAAAAACAAATAAATACACCTTTTCGAGACCAGCAACATTTCGTGTCCTCACTTCCCTTGTATATAAATATGAAGTAAAAAAAGAAAAGAAAAAAACAGTATTAGAAGTTTATGAAGCCATATAAAATGAATGCACAGATATCCATATAGTATCCCAGTATTTAAACGGAATTAAAGCTTCAGTGTGATTCGAGACAGGCTTCTAACTGACTATTATATTATGGAGAGGGAAATCTGACATTTCGGCGATAAGATTAAGTAATAATATTTAAGCTACACGAGGCAGTAATATGAATCTATACAAAAACTTGATTGCCACGGTTTAAAATCGAACACATTTGATTGTGCACCATGTCGACTATTATTTCGAAAGAGACAGCTGGTAAAAAATATCTTCAACATACACAAACTCGGCTAGATTGTACAAATACTTCTAGAAATATTTCGAGGTATTACTACTCATTTCATGCTTGAAATTGTTTAGAAAGAAAAAAGCAAAAGGATCTGCCATTAGAAATATAAGACCATTGTAAGCTTGGAATTGTAGAAATAGCCTCTTATATTGGTTTAGAATAATCTGATCAGAAATATTAGATGCTTTTTGACTCAACATATCGTGCGAAGATCTCATTGTTCGGAGTGAACCTTCGGTTCGAGGAAGAAAAAAAAAAGAAAAAGAAAATAAGTGACGTGCACATGTCTTGGATTAAATGTTAGATTCAAAATCGTCTGCTTCTCCGGCCTGTGAGCCATCTTCAGACGATTCATCTTCCTGGTCCAACGTCAGCATCACCAGCTCAGGACCCACGGGCTCGGCTTCATCCTTCAGCTCTGCAGCGATTGGCTGAGCGTCCTCGTCGTGTCTGTGCTCGTTGGTCGGAGACTGAAATCCGCTGTCGTCGTGGTGTCGAGGACTGGACTCGGAGGACGCTCGAGGAAGTTCCACGTCAGAGTCTACGTTGCATTCTTCCCCCTGAACGGCGTCCTCCAGCTCCTGAATGGCACTAGCGATAGCGGAGTCCTTTGGCATCACGTTCTCCACTGTGGTGATGGACTCGATCTCCTCTCCTTCCTCCAGAGGCAGTATCCCATTGGTCAGCACTGGGTCAGTATCCGAAAGAACCACCTCAAGCACTGGCCTGATGAGCTGACGGATCTGCTGGACGTCGTCTGGAGTGGTCGGCTCCTCCGGGGATCTTGACACTACAGAAACGATTGCCTGTTTATGGAGGTCGTTACTGACGACCTGGTCCTCTTGAAGATCTTCACCCGTCTGCATCTCATTCTCCTCGGGGATCTCTTCCACACCAGGTACTTCCAAGCAGGAGCCATAAGGCATTGGCGCCATGCCCTCAGTCAGAATCATGGATACAACTTGCCTGCGCCTTCGGAATCGCTCCTCTCCTCCTCCTCCTCCTCCTCCATACTGGCTGGCCCAGTCGATAGAGTTCTCCTCCATCAGGTGGAGGTTCGGGTCACTGTTGCCCAGGACGATGCTGTCCCTGTACAGGTTGTGCCTTCTCTGAATAGCCGCCTCCTTCACAGCTGCACACAGAATGATTACGATTTAGCTCCTGTCTGTAGAAAATGTCCGACACATGCTCTAAAAATGACTTTTTTTTTGGCTAGAACAACTCTTTTACAAACCTGAGATATCGTACACACACAGAATTTAGATACCCCGTCTCGTCCCCAACCATATTATACCGTTCAAGGCCTAAATTCATAATAATGGAACAAAATAAATTTTCAAATTTGATGCTGCGAGTGTTCTACACTTTAATTAAATAACCCACTTTTTCACAGGATCCCTGCGGTCGTCCCTTCAGACATCAGATCTGAAGCTAATCAGATGTTAAGCTAATGTTCTTAATATCCTCCTTAAAAAGTGCGGATTTTCTTTTTGTAGAAAGGTTACCCTATGCGAGTAGACGTTTTTGATCACGAGACCTGTGAGCCCCTTCGGGGTTGCCCCTGTAATCAGACAGTTTGTGGGAAAAATGCCAAATCTGCTTAAAATTAGTGCCCTTAATATTCTGTAGGTTTCTGCACATCAGCCACAACTGTACAAGAGTTCAACAGCTGTCCAGGGATTTATTTATTTATTTATTTATTTATTTTTTAAGATTCTTTGTACCACTTGTAGCCGTTACGTTCAGGCTGAAACATGTTAACACAGGGCGGTCCTCGTCATAACAGCAGGTGGCTCTCGAGTACAAGCAACATCATGAGTGGTTTTGTTTGGGCTAAATGGTACAACTGCGGAAACACGCTGTATGGACATAGAGCATGGGGATCGTCTTACCCATCATGATGTCTTTAGTGACGGACTGTAGGACGACCTCCTCGAAAATGTTCTCCACTAATATGAAGCGGGAGAAATCCTCAAAGATGAGCTCTTTGAACTTGGGCAGCTCCTGAGAAGAATAAACAGGAACATGGTTTTTCTTTTGTAAATCTTTTACGAAACATTGTTTAAGATGGTGATCAGTAGTGATGGGAAGTTCGGATCATTTAACTGACTCGGATCTTTGAATCTCGTTCAGCGAAATGAACTAATCTCCAGCCCCCCCAGAACAAACATGGTCGGATATGAACGTCGCGGTACAAACATGAATATGCGGCGCCTTCGATGCAACTTCAGCATCCTTGGTAACTGCCTGGTCAGGGTCACGGTACATTAAATTACGCAACTAGATGACAAACGAAATTTGTTGAAAAATATTACAGGCAAGTACAAACAAAAATAACTCCGTGAGCAGGATTAAAAAATAAATAAAGCCCCCCCAATGCTCACATTATTACTTCTAGGTTTTATTCCCGGTGATTTCCGGTGTTTCTCGGGGCGTAAGGTTCATATTTAAGTTTAGGTCGTGCCCACTTCGGATCGAAATCTGAAAACACATGGGGATACTCGGAGCATTAAACGGATACGGTTTTAGATAATGGCGTTGCATCACACCACTAGAACAGCGTGAGAGACAGACACAGATACACCCAGAACGCAGAACGAGTGATGCGTAATACTTACGGGAGCATATACGGGATGGAGCTGTTTCAGCATGTACGGGATGATGATCTGCAGCAGTGCTTCTCTAAAGAACTTCTTGCGCACTGTGCTGCTGTCATAGTCATATTTCTGCCAACGATAAGAACAAACATAGCTTTATTAATAAATAAATAAATAAATAAATAAATAAATAAATAAGATCAGATAAGCACCCTTTGAATAGAGCACAGGTTCCTGGCATTAGACTTGTTTAAACAGGTCTCTGGCTGACTCACCTTCAGTACTCGGTCCTGGCTGCGATGGATGTTTTTAATAAGCTCTTCTCCTGACTGTTCCGCCATGTTCTGGTACAGCAGTTGCTCAAAAGTGTACACGGCATTGTCCATTTGCTGTGTTGGAAAACACAGGATGGAAATTGGGGATTTGATCACACAACATCCAGGCTTTGGATAAATTACATGGTCAAAGATCCATAACGTGTACACACCAGTGGTTCTCAAAGACGGTTACTATTGTATTATTATTATTAGGGTCCATTATTGGTTTGGTTTCAGTGCTAGAACACTGTTTAAGATATAAAGAGCCAGATCTCCCTGCAGCGCTCGCCTGGTTTCCCACTGAAGCTAAGCAGGGTTGAGACGGGCCGGTACCTGGATGGGGGACCTCCTGGGGAAAACTAAGGTTGCTGCTAGAAGTGGTATTAGTGAGGCCAGCAGGGGGCGCTCACCCTGAGGTCTGTGTGGGGGCATAATGCACCTGTATAATGACGGGGACACTATACTGTAAAAACAGCACAGTCGTTCAGATGTCCTGGCGAAATCCCTCCATTGGCCCTTGTCCATCATGGCCCCCTAATAATCCCCATCTCTGAATTGGCTACATCACTCTCCTGTCCACTAATAGCTGGTGTGTGCTGGGTGTTCTGGTGCACAATGGCTGCCGGTGGACGCTGCACACAAGTGGTGGTTGAGGAGATGCGGGCCCCCCCATACAATGCAAAGCGCTTTGAATGTAATATTGAGTTCTTATAGTAAGCAGTCCGTTTAACTGATCACTTGAGTTGACACGATTTCATCCAAACTTCTATAATTAGGTTTAACATCAACTCACACGTAATGTGGAATCTGTTGCTGGAAGGTTCCAGAATGTAAAGGACTAAGGCTCTTAATAAAAAGCCAGGATGTTAGTGTACACTTTTGAATAATGATTCTGATATTTGAATAGTTGGATTATGTTAATAAATAAATGTCCATAGAATTTGGGTACATAGAATTTGTATTTTTCTTACAGTTAAGCAGGGTCCTTGGCTACTGCACTACAGTGCAATACAGTGCAATACCGTGCAACTCCATCCGTGTCTTTATTTTGCATGTAGTACTGGATGTTGCCACACAATGTCACTATTGCTTTATTTACCATGCTGTGAATCTGGTTGCTGCTACTACTACTGTTACTACTGCTGCTACTTACTGCTACTACTACTGCTACTACTACTAGTACTGCTGCTGCTGCTGCTACTACTGTTACTACTACTGTTACTACTACTACTGTTACTACTACTACTACTACTACTACTGTTACTGCTGCTACTACTACAGCTACTGTTACTGCTACTACTACTGCTGCTGCTGCTATTACTGCTACTACTTCTTCTGCTACTACTACTAGTATTTCTTCTGCTTCTACTACTGTTACTGCTGCTGCTACTACTGCCGTTACTGCTACTACTATTTCTTCTGCTGCTACTACTACTACTACTGTTACTACTATTTCTTCTGCTGCTACTACCAGTTACTACTGCTGCTACTACTGCCGTTACTGCTACTACTACAAACTACTGTTGCTGTTACTACTACTGCTGCTACTACTATTTCTTCTGCTGCGGGCTGCTACTACTACTACTGTTACTGCTACTATTATTTCTTCTGCTGCTACTACTACTAGTTACTACTGTTGCTGCTACTACTACCTCTGTTACTACTATTACTACTACTACCGCTGTTACTACTACTACTACTACTACTACTGTTGCTGCTACTACTACCACCTTTACTATTACTACTACTGCTCCTACTATTACTACTACTGCTACCTCTGTTACTACTACTACTGTTACTATTACTACTACTGCTACTGCTACCTCTGTTACTACTACTGCTACTGCTACCTCTGTTACTACTACTACTACTGCTACCTCTGTTACTACTACTACTGTTACTATTACTACTACTGCTGCTACTACTACCCGAGTTGACTGTATGGCTATTAAAAACGAGATATTCCTGTTCTGGCTCCTCTGTTTTGTTTAATGAGTCAAAGATACACTCTCAATAGCAAGTAAATACCAGTGACATACAGAACATTATGCAGTGAACAGAGGTGTCCAAATATTTACAGTGAAACTAAATGGGATTAAATGGAGCAGGTATGAGAACAGTGCTGCCAGGTTGACGAGAGATAAAGAAATGAACTGACCTCTCGCATGAGGATCTGGGCTCTCTGAACGAACACGGAAGGGCTGGACACATCGAATCTCTGCTGCAGGCCCTCCAGACTCAGCTGCTCCATCTTCTCATAGCAGCTCTGCATCTTCACTGGGTGGAAGGCCAACATAGACACCTTCTCCATATGCTGAAGGAAGAGAGAGTGACAACTCAAATATGGGGCTTTTTTTTTTTCTTAAAGTTTCTTTCTATATAATTTAAATATGTGCACATACGAGCTCAAACACGATCCTAATCTTATTCAAGTTTCATCACTACTCATGTCATCAACGAATTAAAAAGGTTATAATAATTAAAGTGCTCAAAAGCTTTAAAAAAAAAAAAAAAAAAACCCCACAGACATCATGTTACTGAGAAACCAGAAATGGGGAGTGTCCTCTTCCTGACCCTTACAAACCACTGACACGGGATGCTCAGTCCATAAATACTAAATAAGCTTCTCCTTACAGAAGACATCCCCATAGCAACAATTAAATGTCTGTCTTTGTTACATAACAGCACATTTTGTAATTAAGAACATGTGAAAGTCCACCATACAAGTCCCTGCTGTTACTATGGAAACGCATAACGATTCAGAATGAGCATATTCATACTACCGTAAAAACTGCTGGTTTAGAAAATCAAATCAAATCAAATCAATCGACACACTCTGAAAAGCGTGGTGATGTAATGGGAAGTATAGAATAGTATAGCCGTTCCGCCATGCGGTGTCCCCCCTCACCTTTCCAAGCGCCTCTCTGCCTCCTTCATTGACCGTGTTCATGCTGATTTCCACCAGCTCGCGGAAGAGAACCTCCCTGACTTCGGAGAATCCCTGGCTCACCGGTTCCATCAGAGCTTCCAGGATGGAGCTGATGTAGGGCTGGACGCTGCTCTTCAGGACCTGATCTGCATGCGCAAGCACCAGTGCTGCACATGGAAAACAAAAACAAACAAAAAAAAACAACAAAACACCAACAACAACCGTGAGACTCCAGACAACAGGGACATGATCAAAACACACTGTTTACGCAGTCTCGACATCGAGACTACAAAATCTGACACGAGCTCTATTCTGTATTCGGACGCAAGGGAGCGTAGTCCAAGACACGAGGACGCAAAATAGTTTCATATAGCAGGAAAAAAAAAAAATTTCGACAGGGATCAGTCGTGATTAGACAGTCATCTAGGACAAATTAGCGCTGAAATCGGACACAAAGCAGAATTTTACAGAATTGTCAAATTAAAACGTGGACAAATATGTAGAAAAATGATAATAAAATAACGGTTTAAGCCATGACCTTAACCCAGATGTACTGACAAACTCTCGGAAATACGAAGGCTGCATTTGAAACCGTTTTTGAACTGTAAGACGTCATGTGGCATCTGATTAGCCAGTAGGGACGGAGCGATATGACGAGAACACAGATATTGGGATAAATGAAGTCACAATATGCTTTTCTGAGATACTGTGGATATCATATCTTTTTTTATTACATTTGTAAATGGTTTTTAAATCAATACAAACTGACTGAAGGCAGCTGAAGCGATGTACTTAATATTATTTACAACAGTTTTTTTGTTTTTTTTAATGCTGGCAGTGAGCAAAACTATACATTGTGATAAATATTGTGCATCATATATATATATCACCCAGCCCCATCCACAGCAATTATTTTTTTACATTCAGTTGCATTATATAACAAATCCTCATTCCAAACAGAAACAAAACAACTTCACACACACACACACACACACACACACACACACACACACACCGTACTATTAACAACAGTGTGTAGGTTTCAGTCCTGATGGTACATAAACTCTGGGGCTGACTGTGGAATGCAGTTCTACCAGCACTGCTCTATTAGAAAAGCAGTGCCCTTGCCAAGCCTTTTCTTTCTTTTTTTTTTTCAGCAAGTGAGCATTTCCAGCATGCAGTTTAATGTGTAATGAGAGAGGAAAGGGAAGAATTGAGGATGGGATATGAGAGAGAGAGAGAGAGAGAGAGAGAGAGAGAGAGAGAAGGTGGAAAAGTACCTGTAAAGAGGTGTGGTCTGAATGAGACTTATATAAGGACAATATTAAAAACCTTGTCTAAGAACTGTAGGTATATGACAGCAACTTCCAGAAAACTCAGTGTCATTTAAAGTCAGCCCCTCCAGGATTTAGTGGGGTTTTTTTTTTTTGCGATCGCAGAAATGAATGCACAATCAAGCAAACTCGGCAATATTCGGAGGAGCTCGCGATTTTTCAAAAATCACCGCGAATTTCCTGCAGATTTGCACCGTGTGACGTCATCACATCGCGCGTTCGGCCAAAGCCCTCTTTGATTCGCTTGCGTCAAACACGAGTACAGCTAAAAGCTCTCGTTGCAGTAAAAGACCCACCTCTTCCGTGAGCACTTAACTAACTCCTAAAATGCCAAATCCCACATTATTTTAAAGTGCACCTATTATGGTTTTGAAACGTGCCTAGTTTCGTTTTAAAGGTCTCGTACAATAGATTTACATGCGTCCGAGATTTAAAAAAAAAACACTTTAATGTGCTCATAATTTAAACTGCAGCATTACCACCGCCCCCTCCCCCCCCCCCAAGTGTCACAAACGACGCGCTCAATGATCCGTTCTAAAGGATTCCGAATCACTCTAAACTCCTCCTTTCAGAGAGCATACTCTGCTCTGATTGGTCATTTGTCCCAGTCTGTTGTGATTGGTCTACTGCTGTCAGAGTGTGTGATTTAAAAAAAACATTGTCTCTATAATACCCAAACAGTGTTATTAAACAGCAGAAAAATCCAGAACTGTATCATCATCC
This sequence comes from Ictalurus furcatus, assembly GCF_023375685.1. Lineage (NCBI taxonomy): Eukaryota > Metazoa > Chordata > Actinopteri > Siluriformes > Ictaluridae > Ictalurus > Ictalurus furcatus. The sequence goes on from NC_071272.1 coordinate 3,270,260, forward strand.
GAACGGTTGCTACGAGACCTCCTTTTGTGCGTTTCCGTATAGGACGGTGTGTCCGAGATCCCTAGTTTCATCTACTTGTGAACATTTCGATACTGAAGGCTCGCCTCACACGTTAGCTACGTTATCCTCATAGCTCCGGTGCAAAGAACTTTATTCGTTTGTGGTTAGTGGAAAGTTTCTGGAAACCGTACTCTTACTTTCAAAGCAGCGTTTCAAATGTTGTACACGTCTGGACTTACCACGCATCCTTCCGGTAACATGCTCTTTGGAGGAAACGATCTGGTCCATGTCTGTGCGCAGCGCAGCATCCAGACGGGGGCGCTCTTCCTCACAGGCCTGTACCATCGCCTCATACTGCATTTGTGTCTGAGACAGCACCTGCCTGTACACCGCATCTGAGATCTAACAAATCAACCAACACGCACACAAACAGCAGGAGGTCACGGGACGTAAAGGCTGCTCGGAAAAGAAAGAAAGAAAGAAAGAAATAAATAAATCGGCGTCAATAATACAGTGATGGCTGCGATCACCGAGGTTACGCGTATGCTGTAGATTTTCTTATTTAGGTATTATTATGGCACTGTGTTGCAAAAGTGTACAGTATGTCTGCTTGGGAAGCATTTTAACTAACGGAACCTCAGAAGACATTGCCACACCCTTTAGTGTCATCATATATTATCAGTTCTAGCAGGCTGTGCATGTGCTATTTGTGATTTGCTGAATAGCTTCTCAACTTCGATCAAAATACAGCTAGGCTTTGAAAATAGTCAGTCTGACTGCATCCCATTAGCTAGCTAAATTCATCCACAGAACGGATAATCGATGAAGGGAAGGAAGTAAGTAAGTAAGTAAGTAAATTTGGCTCCTATAGCACATTTAAACACAGCAAAGCTGGCCAAAGTGCTGAACAGAGGAAGAAAAAGTTCAATAGAAAACAGAATAAAACCAAATCGAGACAGACAATAGAAAAAAATTGATTAAAAAAAAAACGCCTGGGAGAAAAGATACGCTTTCAACCTCTTTTTTAAAAAATGATAATTGAGGGTACAAGGTGGATGTCCGGTGGCAATCGATTCCATAAACGAGGGGCGGAGACTGAAAAAGCTCTGAGGCACACAAGACTCCAACCAATCAGGACGAGAAGGGAAAAAAGCTGCCTCTTGCACTAGAATTCTGCCATTCTAGCATAGGCAGTGGATGTGGATGAGTTTCGGGGGCGTGGCTTTGGACGTTTACCATTATCCTCATCGAGAAGGACATAATGATCCCTTCAAACTGGGATGCATCCCAAATAAGACCGCATTAGTCACGCGAATATGCCGTCTATCTACACAACCACCTCCTGAATAGTACGTGAAAATATTCTACGTGTTCATTATTGTGGCGTATTGTAAAATATTAGTGGCACCCGCATAACAAAGCAGGTGTGCGTTCCATACTTTAAATGCACACGAGTGTTTAAGACTCAAGTCTCGGGGATTAAGTACAGACCAGCATCCAGTTCCTTTGTCTCTGCTGCAGCTTGCCCTTCAGCCGAGGTCCTATCCGTGTCCTGAGCTCCGGATACAGTGTCTCCATCACCAGGTTGGACAGAATCTACACACACACACACGCGCACACAAAATTGAGCGAAAATTCACAGGCTTCATATTTAATAATAATAATAATAAAAACATTAACGTTTCCACGTCTACTTCAGGTTTAAATAGAAATACAGACACGGATACAGATAGCGTGACCGTGTTACACCCCTAGAAAGCGATCAAGTGCTCATGCAGGAACACACCAGCAGGTTTTAGCTTACGTGGACTTATTTCTACACACTCTGTCCTAAGCGTCTGGGTGTTCGTGCAATCGCAAAAGCAGGAGACGGTCACGCTCGAAAACCCGAATGACGTTTGATCGCTTCACACTGATTACCCACTAACTAAACACACCGATCCTGAAGCGGACCCTTGTTCACTGTGTTTGAAGTGTTCGCAATAACAATCGCGCTTTGAAGTGTGCTGACCACATCAGGGCGTGTGTGGGTGTGTGTAGCCTCTCTCTGTGTGCTTATAGTGATAAAGACATGCTTTTGAGAATCGGGCAAATATTAGATAGATAAATAAATAAATAAATAAATAAAGCACAAGGCTTGACAAAATCCGTACCTAAAGATTAGGATGAAACAATCATCCTAAGCTTGATCAAGCCTCAGGATTCAACCAGGAGCTTCATATTACAAGGCCCAAGTAGATGACACACTTATCATCAGAACATTGTGCTTTGTAATTTAAAAACAGTGGAAAGCCATTCATTCATACAACCTTTCATCCCATACGACCTTTCATTTCGGCATTAAATAAATAAAATAAATACATAATCATTACACTTTCAAGCCATTTTACTATTATTATTATTATCGTTCAAAACAGACTAAGAGAGTTCATTAAAGGTCGGTGTAACCAATAAACAAACAGCCAGGAAGGTAAGAGAGGAAAGCATTAGTATCTGATGATCACCAATTGACCAGGGTCTTGAAATGCTTCCTGAAAGTTGCACAAGGTTGTCCAAGAGGAACAGGGAAGGTAGGTAGCTTATTCCGTAATGGCTGGACCGCGTACGAGGAGTCAGCTCCAGACAGTGTTTGTTCAGGGAGAATAAAGGCTATTGTTGATGGTATAATTATCATCAATGATCAATGAAGTGTTGAGTGTTCTGGAACTCGCGTACGGTATCAATTCAACACGTTACTGCTTGCACCGCACGAGTTCTACTGAGGCACTGCAAGATACTGTGGAGAAGTCAGGCATCTGCAGCCCCCTCCCTCTCCGTTTCCATGGCAACACAGACGGGCACTACCAGGTGTGTGCCAACACGCACAAAGCCCTCTTAGAATAAATAAATAAATTAAAAACACACCACACCACCACAGGCCCACACCCATCCCCAAGAACAGTGCACACAGTCATTTCCAGCAACTTATGGGAGGGCTGCGATATTATAGGAGAGAAAGCAGTCAGGAAATGAATACATCCTAACCACGTGCATACACAAACACACATGCACCTTTTCACTCAATGGGCACATTATTTTCACGCTGCATCAGGGTGTAATACAGACCAGAAGCAGCAGTAGTGCCATTCATACATGGCTCGTTCATCGGGGTGTGTCCGAACCAGCAGTCTTTAATGTCTAATATAAACAGCAGCTCTGGCTGTGTTTGCGTGTGTGTTCTGTACATGTGTGTTCACACTGGCATGACCAACCCGAACCTCGTGATACTCCATTCGTTTGCTTTTCGGTTTATATTAATATTTAAAACTTCCCTATTTACCCTTGCAAGATGTCGAATGTGTACACTTGCATGAATTAAATACATTTAATTAAACACTTCGTTTCCTTTCCTTTCATCCTAACAACAGAAACCCTCACAGAAATTGTAACACACACACACACACACACACACACACACACACATATATATATACATACATACCATATATAAATATAAAAGAATAAAAATACAAATACCATTACAAACCATCAGCTAACCATTAAAACCATTACTTATTGGTATCCACTAGACGTAACATGCCACCAATACAAGGCAAGAATATTAGCAGTAGAGCATTACCATTACAATCAACGCAATATCCATTATACCCATTATAACCATTATGGTCAGGGGAGTCATTTGTTCCTTCAAGGCCCAATGGAGTTGAACGATGATGAATTTCCAAATTGTTTGAAACTTGGAGAGACATGCCTTAAGAGCAGCATAATGCCATTCTCTACTCACACGCTATGGAAATACTGCTGTCTATTCATCACCTCCCTTTGGCACCGCTAAGGAGGAAGTAGACAGCAGAAACAGCTGCAGAACCTGCCTGAAAAATAAAAAAAAAAGAACGATCCTTCGCCATGCTGAAGTGAGCCAAAGATTCGATCAGTCCCAAGCAAGAGGAAGTGCGAGAGACTGTACTGTGTCGGAAAGTAAATTAGAGGAGCTGGCAGCAGGCATGGGCCAAATACGAGAGCTGTCAGCAGATTGAAGTACAGAGCTGGAGGGCACTTAATACAGCTGCCTCGTATACAATCACAGACCAAGACGTGCCATCAGCGGTCTATACGGTCTCCCATACAGTCGTTTACCCTGCTATCGTTTATGGTATTAAAAAAAAGTTTTACATTTGAAGCGCTGATGCCTGCAGATACCCTGAAAGAGCACACTGCAGCTCATCAAAGATCAGGAGATGTACGTGGAGTGGAGGCGTGCGTCTGATCTCGACTTTTACGTGAGATGGTAGACCTGTACTTCGGTTTTCTGCACACAGAGGCACTGAATCCTGCATCCAGGGAAAAGGTGCTGTTGCAGTGCTCATGCGGTTTAGATCACGGACATTTCCGGCTAGAAACCAGGACCGTCCCATGCAAAAATATGCTTGGTTTTAAATGGCTTTTAAATCAAAGGCCATTTTGAAATTTGTAAAGATGATGAGGAGTTTGAAATTTTTTGTAATAATAATGGTAAATGGTCTGCCTTTATATAGCGCTTGTTTTAACCTTAGCAGGTCTACAAAGCGCGTTACACTGCTTCTCATTCACGCAGACCCCAATGGTAACAGAGCTGCCATAAAGGCACTAGCTTCACATCGGGAGTAACTTGGGGTTCGGCGTCTTGCCCGAGGACACTTCGGCACGTGGAGTCACGTGGGCCGGGAATCGAACGATTAGCGGACAACCCTCTCTACCACCTGAGCCACAGCCGCCCACATAAGAAGGAATGCTTTAATGATTAAATATTGCATAGATTACAAATGATGGTTGGTAAAATTCTCCTGTGACCCAATCTGTCATGACCCCCAAGACTGACCCTATAACGTGGGGGGAAAAAAAAAAACATGAATATGTAAGACAGTGCTATGCAGACACACGCTCGCCAGCCCATGGCTCGTATCTCTAATAACATGTTTGATCACTAGCTGCCTTTTCGCTCTCGGGTTTAGACGTAATTGAGGGTTCGACTGATTACATGACTACATAAAGCACTGCAAAGCAAGCTATGCACTGAGTAAAAGACTAAATGCTAGGAAGATAGAAAAAAAAAGGATTTAGAAATACGGAATGTAAATTTTTATTTATTTATTTATTTTTTTGGGTGAAAGTTAATCTGACTCATGACCTGGCTATATTACATCAAATGTAGATTCCAGCAAGTCTAATCTACCTAAAAGTAAATCTGCAGCTCTATCCGACACATCAACAAGCCGGATATGTGAGAACTCGCATAAAGAAAAGAAAGAATCCTTTGTGTGTTCCCACAAGCTTTTTTTTGTTGTTGTTTTGTCATCCCATGAGGAAAACTGCCTTTAAATAAATAAATAAATAAATAAATAAATAAAACAAAAACTGTGCAGCTTTTATTGAACAACCAAAAAACCCTAAAAGAGCGTTTCCTTTTGGTTACCGAGGTTAAGGATGGCGTTAGATATATGCATAGGATTAATTAGCTGCTTTAATAAATGATACGAGTGGAACCTCCTTATAAGGATGGTAAGACAAATAGGTGTGTGTGTGTGTGTGTCGGAGAAGTATAACTGCACTTCCACCTGACTTGCAATGCCGCCTGGATCTCACCTGCCCTTCTCCACACACACACAATGGCTGGATTCAGTTCACAGTGAGGAAACTCCACCCTGGCCAGAGAGCACACCGGAGGAGAGAGGACCAAAGGAAGAAGTGGGAAAGGAGAAGAGAAGAAAGATCGGAGAGGAAGACGGGCCAGAATAGGAAAGGGAATGTGGGGTTAAAGAATGAGCCTTTTCATTTGATTGGCTAACTAAACAGCATTTATATCCAGAGGCGGAGAAGGGTTTTATGGGTGAGCATAGCTCACAGAGGAGCGGACTGTGCATCGTGCGGGGAAATATGTCCGTTTTTATACCCAGTTTGACAATATATAGTAGAACCATCATGTACTTAGTGAAACTGTCCTACTTAGTGAAACCCGTGTCTGGGCTGGGATTAGATCAGAACTGACCCGTGCTGGATCGCCGCACATCATGTCCCAGGTTCCGTAGTGGCCTTTGGCTTGTCGGTACAGTCGCAGGGAATCAGTGAACGCTGGTGTGAGCACCTTGTTCTCCTCTGACAGACCTGCAGGGGGCACAAGAGAGCACGGTTATCGCATTCATAGTACTTGCATCACTAATGCTCACTCGCTTGGCAAAACAGGTCAATCTGGTTAAAAATCCAGGTGGATGCCACACGCAGGTGGTGGGTTGATGAGATTTCCCCCGCATACGATGTAAAGCGCTTCGAGTGCCTAGAAAAAAGCGCTATTAAAAAAATGTAGACATAAAATGAGACATTAGGGCACAGGTTCCCAACCCTGATCCAGGAATACCCTCTTGTCCTGCACGTATGAGTGTATTCCCTGCTCTAACACACTCACTTCAACTTAAAACGTGCAGGACATGGGGTATATGTAAAGCTAGGTCCAGGGTTGGGAGCCTGTGCATGTGGGGTGGTGGTAGTGGTGGGGGGGATTAGTTAAAAAATAAAAATAGTAGAGTAGAGAAGAGCAGCTTATCAGTAAAAGAAAACCATTATTCAATGTATACGTGCTTCCTGTGCTGAAAAAAGAAAGGAAAACCTGTTCTTCAAAATGAAACGAAACGAAACAAAGCAAAACAAAACCCAACAAAAACACAAAACAAAAGAGAAGCAAAATAAACACCACAAATAACCCAGGGACACGTACTGCGAGAAGAAAGGAAAACCGGTTCTTCAAAATGTACGAGACAAAACCAAACAAAATCAAATGCAAGGCAAAACCAAACAAAAAAATAAATAACTCGGGGGCACTTTAAAGGAACGCATCACGATGCTCATATCCGAGATAGAATCTTATACTACGCCGTTTATGATATCAGTGAATGGGAGATAGAACTGTACAGTACTCGACTCACGAGATGCGATTAAACAAACGTCTCAGGTTCAGTAAACATTTTTTAAAAAACGCAAAATTTTTAATCTCTTTAAACTCCTGAACAACAGTATGAACTGGGTGTCGTTTTAACCCTACGTCTTTATCTGGGTCATGATAACCTTTCTAAATTCTTTCCTCTCCATACGTCCTGCACCGGCAGGAAATGAGCACACAAAAGCTGCACAAACACAGGCTGACATCAGCAGACGAGAGCCAGGACTACAGGAAAGGCAATTTAAAGGTGCAGTTTGTAACTTTTTAAAAAATGGTCATTTTATTTAAAAAAAAAAAAAAAAAAAAAAAAAAAAAAAGAGACCTCAGAAAGAAAAAAAGAAAGAAAAATGTGACTTGTAATTTCGGCATGCGACGGATTATCGCTAGTTTCCTCGAGCGATATCTTCTAGACTTCTGTTTAGATTTTACATCAAGGCACCAGACGCAAGAAAACTCCCCTGAAAGGCATCTCACGAGACATACATACTGTACCTTCAACCGAGAGGTTGGGGTTGGTTTGGAGTAATAGAAAGGCTTGTCGATGTATTCGTTGCGATTGCAGTTTGTCTCACAGCCAGCAGAGGGCGCTAGAAATTACCACCCGCTCCTTTAATAATTAGGCAACAGATTATTGTGAACATGAGACGTACTCCTTGTGTGTGTGTGTGTGTGTGTGTGTGTGTGTGTGTGTGTGTGTGTGTGTGTGTGTGTGTGTGAGAGACTCTGGGACTTAGAATAACAGGAAGTGAGCAGATTTTAAGCTAGATTTTTCAGGAACAGGAAGCCTTTATTGGCAGAGAGGAATAAAACGGCAAGAGAAATAGGAAAAAGAGCAAAAATAGAAGAAAAAAACAGCCCATTTTTCTTGGCTGTATACTCATGAGAACAACTGGTCAACGTTTGTGTGCAGTCTAAGAAGTGAAAGAACGTCCACAAGTGCTACAATCAGTACGACTGTCTTCATTGTAGCACAATACAGTGTTTCCATCACGGGGTCCTCATCAGTAGTGGAGTCGTCTTAAAAGACAACAACAACAACAACAACAACAACAACTCATACAGATGGGTAAGAGTGTGAATGGAGCAAGGCTGGATAAAAATAAAAGCATGTGGTAGCATTTAAGGTGGCCTCTGAGTCTGAGGTGTTTCCACATCACACAACCGCACTCTGTGGTTAACTGGGGCTCATGGGATGGCCCATTCTTTAAGAACCACAGGCATGGTGTGTGTGTTTGTGTGCACGCAGTTAGAGGCGGCGCGCTCAACAATGATCTAATATTACTAATACACAGGCTGATGAATTCTCTCAAACAGAAGCTCTGGCAGTAGTTCAACTGCAAGATTCCTATTAATGCGCTCGTTCTAATATTATCGTTTCCATACTAAAAACTTCCTAACAGAGTTTCTCTGCAACATGACAGGGTCGGCGGTTCGATTCCCGGCCCGCGTGACTCCACGCGCCGAAGTGTCCTTGGGCGAGACACTGAACCCCAAGTTGCTCCCGATGGCAAGTTAGCGCCTTGCATGGCAGCTCTGCTACCACTGGTGTGTGACTGAATGGGTGAATGAGACACAGTGTAAAGTGCTTTGGATAAAAGCGCTATATAAGTGCGCCATCTTATGACAAGACTGCATTTTTTTTGTTTACTGCCTTCACAATGAGACAGGCCAGTGAGGGAACAACTGTTTATAGCTGTTAAGTGATAACAGGAACTTTGCGGACGATCCTAAATATTAACGTCGGCGTGAAGTGCCTTGAAAAGCGTAGCGTTATTCGATGTGTTGAAGTAATTTCCACCGAAACAGGAAGTCAGGGCGGGACATAGAGTGGCTCCTTATCCTTTTTAAACAGCCAATAGCGTTTAGCTTACCTCACAGTCAGGAAACTTACAACTGTGGGGGAGCGCACTAGCTTGTAGATAACCTTACGGCTAACGCGTTCATACCGAAAGTCAGAAAACGTCAGTTGTGATTTCATGGGGATTTTAAACGTAACTAGAGCTGCAACAACTAATCGATAAAATTGATAATAATTGATTATGAAAATCGTGGTCGAGGAATCTCATTATACAAAACACACTTCGGAGTGTAAATACTAAAGTTGGGTCCCAAATGACGTACCATACACGTACACTATGCACTGTGTACTCTACCGTCTAGTGTGTGAATTTTAGAAAGGTAATATCGTCTCAAAAGGAACATCAGCGCTTTTTAGTCGACGGCGCAAAAAAGCACTGAATTAAACTACAGCCCTAAATGAATAATATATATTCTATATATTATTAAGAAGTGCGCTTCAAGTACGCGGATGTTTGCACTTACTCAACCGAAAAAACGAAGCGTGGAACGTTGGACACACCATGCACTCGACGGTCACAGATTTGCTTACGTAGCGGAACAGGGCGAGGGGTTACACAAGGTGCTTTTCAAGATGGCCGACGACACTCTGGTGGACAAGACGTCGTACAAATGGTAAAAAGGTAACGTTGACAAACGGTAAAATCAAGAAATTCATTCTCGTTGACGCTAAAGCTAGCGGCATCGCATTAGCGGCATGACGTCATTTACCATCCACTGGGCTTATACTTCTGATTAGCAAAAAAAAAAAAAAACGTTAGCGCTCCACTTGAGACGATACTTACCCTTCTAAAACACATACACTAGAAAGTACATACTGCATAATGTAAGTACGTCGTGTATAGTACGTCAGTTGAGACACAACTATAGACACTCATACAGTACATACACTGTCTTTGAACGCTGATGGTTAGTAGTATCCTATACCATCGAGATGAAACGCTCTGTGCGAGACCTGTAAAGACCTACGGCTCCGTACCATAATCCTCCACGCGTCGACCCTCAGTGCCAGGCATCATAAATGGCACTATACACTGCCGCTTCCTCATCCTGTACAAAACTGCTCTGTAATTCTACTACAGCTCAGTGGATTAATCTAACCTTTCATTCTGGGACTCTATATTGAACCTAAGCAGTAGTTAAAGAAAGCATCAGAAACAGGCTGTTTATTTCCTGGTTTAGAAAAAGGCACACACACACACACACACACACACACACACACACACACACAAACAAACAAGGCGTGTCCATGCAGTGGAAACCCATGTCATTGAAGAAGAATCAGAACGATGGGAAAAATGCGACTACAAACAACCGTCGCTACTATATAGATGCAAATCAAAACATTTTTTAAACTCACGAACGATTTATCACGCAACAAACGTGCAACGCTGCCATTATGATGTCTCAGACTGTATGAAAAGAATGTATTCTGGATGAGTAATATCCTGGATGAGTGATGAGTGGATGAAAGCAGGAATTTGGACCACCACTAACATGGCCTTTGATTGCAAAAACATCGTGTTCAGAGAGAATAAAAAAAAAAAAAACACCCACTGATGAGGCATCAGCTCCAAAACAGGCCTGCGCACCATGAGGCCATTACTGGGTGTAACTGGAGTGACAGCTTAACAGGAACTGACTCGTCTGGTTGCTATTGTAACACAACAAGGCAATAGTGTCACAAAATATCGCACTGTTAAAACACAAGGACGAGTCAAATGGTGGAAAGATGCGTCGCAGAGCACTTATATTTCCCCTAAAATGAGAATGTAGAAAAAAAAAAAAAAAGAATCCTAAACAAGAGAGTCATGTATTTAAAACAGTGTCAGCTCGTTTGGTGTACTATATTTAGCTTTTTGTGTGTTTCTTTTTCAATTCGATTTTATTTGTGTAGCGCTTTTAACAATGGACATCGTGTCAAAGCGGCTCTACAGAAACATATAAGCACATTATACAGATTTTAAACGTGTGAATTTATCCCTATTGAGTGAGCCGGTGGTGAGGAAAACCTCGCTAAGATGATACGAGGAAGAAACCTTGAGAGGAACCAGACTCGGAAGGGAACCCGTCCTCATCTGGGTCACGACGGATAGTGTGAAAGTAAAAGAAAGTTCATTATGGGTTTTAACATGAAGTCTGTTTTCACGTTTTTCATTTTGTAAAGGGTTACAGCTGATGATGTTGACAATAAACTTCCATCCATCCAGTTTCCATAACGCTTATCCTACACAGGGTCACGGGGGAACCTCGAGCCCATCCCAGGGGACTCGGTGCACAAGGCGGGGGACACTCTGGACAGGGTGCCAATCCATCTCAGGGCACGATCACACACTACGGTCGATTTAAGAGATGTCAATCAGCCTACAATGCACGTCTTTGGACTGGGGGAGGAAACTGGGGTACCGGGAGGAAACCCCCCCGAAGCATGGGGAGAACATGCAAATCCACGCACACAGGGCGGAGGCGGGATTCAAACCCCCAACCTTGGAAGTGCGAGGCAAACATGCTCTCCTCTTCCAAATTTTTATACACTTCATTCAATAAAAGTATATTGTTTCATTCTAAAAGCTTATTTAATATGTACGCCAGTGCGACCCCTTGCCCGTTTGAACCCGTGTGCTCATCCGTTTACAGAATCGCCTTCCTCGCAAACAAAAAGTGAACCACACTGCCCGTTAAGCCGCTGCTCTGCATGACGATAAAGTTCTCCGCGGTCTTTATCGAGCAGTCAGGCGGCCTGATGTCAACAGCCCTGCGCTCTTTCATCCACTCGGCCTCATACAAAAGCTTTTTGAATTAAAGATGAGCAACACAGCCCTAAGCTTTTACCTCCGACAATACAAAAAAAAAGCAGGAGTTGTACACAGTCTCGCCTCATGATGCCAGGTCTAGCGGTACACGGTTACTGTAGCGGTAAGTGACACTCGGTGTTTGGAATAAGCCCGATTACTACTTTCACTGAACCATAAATACCACAGAGCTGCCGTCCCACACACACACACGGAAAACGAACACGACTATCCGATCACTTCTACCAGCAGATCCAACATGATAGAAAATGGTTGTCGAGTCCGCTGTGAACCTCCTGCTGGGAGGAAACAGATGTGCACTGTTCTGGCCAAGGTGGATGTTGGGAAAGCTCACTTTAAAAAATAAATAAATAAATAAATAAATAAATAAATAAAGTTGTTTGTGCCAGACTAATATGAATAATATGATTTTTTACGTACACAGCTCAGGTGCTGATCTACACTAGGATTCAATTCCTGATCATCTGATTCATTCTAATTCACAATCTGATTGCTCCTAGTGAGGCATATAGAGACGGGACACTATACACGTGATTGTTGCCAGTTGGTAGCTTATATTCTTACAAGCAGTTTTTCTTTAAAATTTACATACTTCATAAAAAAAACAACAACAACTAGTCTTGTATTGCCGTTAGAATTACATTTAATTCTATAAATAATATTTATTTCACTATGAAAACGCCCTCAAGAGGACGATTTTTATAGAAATGTGTTGTTTAATCAAGAACATACCATGAACTGCACTGGGGAGAAGGAGAAAAAAAAAACAAAACAAAACCAAAAACAATTCATGGCTCAATATATTTACATGAATATCCATATTACTACAATAAATTACGTTTGTAAAATGCATATATTTCTATTTGATGAGTTTAACATAAACCTGCTATTAATTGCCTATTCACTTTTTGTTAAACTTGGATATTATTGTACTTAAATGGAACATCTGCCCTAAATTTAAATACTTGGATACATTAATTATATTTTCAGTGTATATTATAGAACCCCCCCCCCACCCCCCCACCTTCAGTATAAAATCTTCAGTATAAAACATAAACCCTACATGCTGTAATCAATCAACTGTGAAATAATAAATAATAAAAAAATAAATAAATAATAAATAAATAAATGATTTGTGAATTTTCTCTAATATCCTCCTACTAATTGGGGATAGGAATAAATTGCAACATTTCAAACAAGCAAGAGTTTTACGGTTCTGAACATAGAGAAAACTGAATTTTACAAAAAACCCACTGGGAGCGTTTCAGCGATATACGACATGACACGATGCTAAGTGAGCAGAGTTTATGCCTTCTTATGCCAAAGTTGCCAAGTTTCATCCAATGTAGTGGTCAAAAACAGTACAATAAGCCCCCCCCCCGCTATTCAGTTTAGCTCTTTTTATTACTACAGTTAAAGAGAAGACATGTTCCAGATGCAATGTATCCATCATTATAAACAAAATCATTTACATGATCAAAATTTCATTTCTACCTGCAGTGTCTTGCCTTAAAAGAATATCAGAGTTACACAGCAAGGAACGGGGCCATCTCAGAGCTTGTGCTCTAATATCCGTGATCTTGTAAGAGGGTCCGGATGTATACCATATGGATGGTGCTCCTGTAACGAGAGCGCAGCTTTTAAGACGCGAATGTTAGTCGGGACGGGGATGAGAAAGTGCACAGAGACGGGATGAGAAAGAGAAAGGGGACAGACGGAGAAAGTAGAACACTAACAGTGGAATTGAGGGTTTTAACCTGGAACATACAAAAACTAAAGGGATAAAAGCAAGGAGTTGTAGGAGTTCTAACGCTAGGCTTGAAGAGAACCAGGCTCTAATTTACAGCAAACGTGTAGGTAGCACTCAGGCCTTAATTACTGACCTGTGCCAGAGATCCTTTCATTTTGTCATAGAGAAATGTTTATATGTGCGAGTGAAAGACCACGGGAGACGCAAGCTATAGCGATATGAATTATATATTAGGCTAGAGTTACTCACTTTTTACAACCACGGTGAGCAAAAAAGCATCTCAGAATGCACAACACACCGAACATTGAGGTGGATGGGCTACAGCGTGGGCACAGGCTCACTGAAATTAGACCGTTCAAGCTTGAAAGATCTTTTCGAGCAGTCCTGCAGAACATTTATTTGAGTCGCTATAGCCTTCCCGGCAGCTGGAACCAGTCTGGCCATTCTCCCCTGAATGAGCAAGGGTACAAGTGTTATAAAAATACTATTTATTAATTATCGACAGTCTGTATGACACGTGCAACGTAATCACATTTTGCATAAGGCACATTTCCTTGCATGGCTTGGAAAAGCTCAAATTCCTTCAAATATGTCAACGTGCCTGATGGGTAATTGTTGCTTGGATAAACGCTCATGCGAAACACTTTGACGCTAATATAGCTCGGTGAATAAATCTCCCCTTTCATGCTGGTCCTCAGTAGCATCCAACATAATCAGTACTTAAGGAAAGCATCAAAAACGGGCCGTTCAATCAACCCCCCCCCCAAGCTAACTAAGTACCACACAAATGCCAAACAAAAGCAAAAAGGTGTGTCTGTTCAAAGGAAGTACATGTCTGAAGAATTCGAAACAAAAATGTCACTCTAAAAACATAAGACGACGACAACCGTCCCCGAACTAGGATTCCCACCTATATTAGTAGCAACGTCAAATGAACGACTACAGTCAAGAGTGTTCAACTGAGCTCGAAACAATCTCAGCTTCAGGGAGATAGAGGGGAAAGACACGCTCTCTGAAATCTAATTCAAAACCCAAAGCCGCTTATCCGATTCCTTTGGGTATCGTGTTAAACTTGTTTGCATACCTATACACCTAATTCGACCCGTGAACGACTGTCGAACGAGTCTGTGCGTTAAATTAGAGCGCAGACACAGAACCACTGCTATAAATAGAACCTGTTTGAGTTATCACCATGTGCAATTCGCCCAAAACAAATTCCTTTGAGCCTTCACACACTCTCTTATGGATTGAATAACATTAGAGGAATCCAGGCTTTCACAAAACAGGTATACACACACCCACTCACCCTGCTTTATATTTTGAACAATGGCACTGAGGCCGAACAGAGATGATTAACGAGGGTGTAACCGTGACAGTGATGTCTGGTAAGAGTAGTGCATAAGTAGGTATGCTGGAGGAATCTCAGAGTAGCATGCTAAATGACGAGATGATGTAGACAATTATTAATGAGGTAGAAGGCAAAAGGAAAATACTATGAAGGTGTGGATGAAAGAAGCAGACACTGCAGTTATATGTGAATGTAGTATGTTGAAACGTTGACCCCATTTTCACCTATTGGGGTCGGGGGGGGGGGGGGGGGGGGCATTTGTATTCACGCACAATCGTGTAAGATGTCTTGGTATGCCGTAGCGTTACAATTTCCTTCACTGGAATTAAAGGACCCCAAACATGTTCCAGCATGATGAGGTCACTGTGCACAAAGCGAGCCCCGTGAAGACATGGCCTGCCAAGATCGGAGTGGAAGAACTCACGTGGACGGCACAGAACCCTGACCTCAACCCCACTGAACACCTTTGGGATGAACTGGAACGCTGAGTGCTCTCGAGTCCTCGTGGCCCAATGGGTAAACCCCCACATCGATGCTCCAAAATCTAGCGGAAAGCCTTCCCAGAAGAGTGGCGGTTATTATAGCAGCAAAATGAGGAACTAAATCTGGAATGGGATGTTCAACAAGAACATCCAAGTGTTATGGTCAGGAGTTCACATACTTTTGGCCATATAGCGTATGCGTGTATTTTAGAAGTACTCTATGTTGGGCATAGAGGATTTGGGTTTGAAAGGGGGGTGGGGTGGGGTGGGGGGTTGATTCTCAAATGTGGATTGGAGAGACAAATGTGTTTATACATCCATAAATAAACATAAAATTCAATACCCGTTATACCCGAGACCTCCTGCACAACGTTTACACCTGGAACTTTTAAGGGCCTTAAATGGTAAAACATCCAACCTCAATCACTTGCATAAGATCTTCAAGGGAATCCAAGATTTGGTCTCTTTTCACTTTGGCTTCCTACGTTACCCACATCCACATTATAGTAGCGCCAGTGGGATTTAGCCCTCGCTTAATCCTTTCAAAATAGATAAGACAGTGATGCAGCAGCGCTTTAGTTCTTCAGTGTGTCCAGCGTTCTTACCTCCTCATCTGTACACTCTGCTCAACAAGATCAGGATCCAAAAGATTTGACTTTCACGCTAAAGCCATCGTGAACGTCATCTCGAAGATCACAAACTAGCCGGGCCGAGTTTCTACTCTAACTCGGTACGTGTGTGTCGTAGAGCAGCATTGCATTCTGGGAAGTTCGAGTCCAGCTGTCTGCACTACTTCTACATTGAACGTTGGTGGAAAATGGCGAGTAGGAAAAGCAGCTCTTGCTCTTGTTTTTAGGAGCTAATAGTGAATGAACGGTAACTCACCATTGTTGGCGTGTCTGATGCAGTCCTGGAAAACGGCAAGCCACTTCGTCTGCTCTTTCTCCGTCCTCACACTGAAGTAGTGATGGCGAGCGTAGGGGTGCCACAAGATCAGCAGAAAGCTGGAGGCAAATTTCAGAAACTGGGAACTTTCCGGTTTCGCCTTGGAGTCTAAAGTCCAAGCAGAATGCACAACATGTTAGGCTGGATGGCTAAACAGGAAGTGGTGGCTCAGTGGTTAAGGCTTTGGGCTACTGATCAAAGGGTAGCAAGTTCAAATCCCAGCACTGCCAAGTCACCACCATTGGACCTGTAAATCCTCACTTGTATCCTGTCTCCATTTTAAGCCACTTTGGATAAAAGCCAATTTAAACTCGCACCAGACGAACCTAACTTTGATCCACTATTTCCACCACTTCTTGAAATCACGTCTACGACACCTGATCATTGACTGTTGAATTAGCTCCAGTGCTGTTTGTGGTTTTCATGTACAGGATATCAAGACAGGCTTGTTTGTTAGTGCAAGGTCCTATGTTAACATTGTCTGCTCTCTCGATCTTATGTTTTTGGTTGTTTTTTTTTGGTTGGACTGGCCTCTAAATGACTGAATCCCTCTCATTCTAAAAGACTTATAGCAACTCAGCTAATCCTAGCTAGCTATTAAGAGTCGATAGCAATGGGATAGAGCTAAATGTTTAGCTAGTTAAGGGCAGAGAATGTGTTTTTCTATTAAAGTCAGGCAAAAATACTGATTTAGCCTAGCAATTTTCACCTTTTTTGGATTCCTTCCTACTTCCACAAGATACTCAATTTCACGTCATTAATCGTGTTTCAGATTTTCCCCCCAAGAGAGAAGCTCAATAGGCATTTTAAAATCTCTCCATGTTTAATGATATTGTTTTAAAGCGCATTTCCAAAAACTTGATATTATCTAGTCCAGGTAAATACATTTCCTAGATATAGATGGCATAAAAATGAACTTTGGATATTTGGATATCAGGATTCGGACATTTTGGGTAGTTTTGACCTTAAGTGGCATTTTATACAAATGCATATTGTCTGATCGTTTAGTGACGAAATACCATTTAATTACATCCAATTGACCACCATACGTATTTGATTATATTTTTCGATGACAGTTTTAAGAATGAAATGAAACCTGTATTGATGTATGGTTATGTGGTACCCGTGTTGAAACTGGTTCAAGATTACTCCGTATAAAACCAGTTAGTTCAAATCAACTGTATTACATTTCAATTTGAAGCACTAAATCCACCCAGCTCTGTTTAGGCGCTATGGCATATCAGTGTATGCTTTCCAATTTCAGCTACATATCTTCCTCATCCCTCACCAGGCAGGCAACTGTTCAGCAGGTCCAGGTACTGATCCATGGAGGTCAGGGCTTTGTATCCAGCACAATTGATGATTCCTCTGGGATGCAGGCCTCTTTCATAGGCCTGAGGAGGAAGATAATAAAGTTTAGCTTCACACTGCGGCTGCACGTCTGCAGCCGAGAGTGTCATCTAGACTCCACGTAGCATGACGCAACTGCACTTTATTCCAAACTGAAACTGGAAGGACATAAGCAGTAACACTACTATAATATTAGGCCTAGTGACCTCTGGAAAATAATACAACTATATAAATGAATGATCTGGTTTTAAATTAGTTTTGTTTGATTTAGAAGTGCAAGAGTTTCCTCACCAGTCTGCTGTCATAGAAGCTGATGTTGTAAGAGTTGGCCACGTAGATGAAGCGGTTCCTCCATTTCTTATTCTCGTCCAAATACTGAAACAGGTCTCCAGAGAAGATGGACTTGTCCTGAAGTGGATCCTGAAGAAAAAAAATGTTTTTCCCCTCATAATCTCATAATATTTTTTCTTTATATAAAAAAATAAATAAATAAATTAAAAAAAAGAGGCTGAATGTCATTCTTTCAAATTCTAAAGACCAAACTAGATGAAGTCTTGGGTTTTTCCCCCCCGGGTGGCCTATAATTAGAAATGGGCAGCAGGCCTGGTAGACAAATTGTATGCTATGTACGATTTCGATGTGCTTTTGTTTATGTCTGGTGCTCAAAACCATGACTTGAGATGACGAAAGCAGAACCTGGGCAAACTGAGCAGATCTGCGTTACTGAATGTTGCTCTCTGTATGGCGATGAACGCTCAGTAACTGCCAGAGGAAGCTGGTAGAAATGTGTTTAACCCAGTGTAACTGCTTTGGTTTTGGTGGGAAGTTCAGGGATTAAAAATCCGCCACCAATCGATATGATGGTATCCGTTTACATAATGTCGCCAAGACTTTTGCTGGAACGCTGGATTATACTTTTAAAATAAATCTGTTCTGGGATCATAAATGACCCATGGATTTTTTTTTATTTTTTTTTTTATTTTTAACACTGGAAGAGATCCAAAACTGCAAAAATTCAGGAGACCCTCCCCATGTGTAGATTTCTCTAAATTTTCCCCATCAGACACTGCATGTTCAGTTGTCTGGCTTATTTTAAAATGTCAGTAAGTGTATCATTGAAATGGGAACGTGAAATCTAAATTTCCGTACTTTTTTAGCTTTCCAGACATCTTTCCACTAACCCTGTGCTACTATGAATAAACCACACACGCCTATAAAAATGTATAAGGGAGGTTTAGCCATACTGCTGACTCTGCGATTCATGCACAGGGATTTAATTATCCATACTAAAAAAAAAATAAAAAAAAAGGCAGTTTGCACTTACTCACCAGATCAGCACACCGAATTAGGCATAATTTACACTTCAGAACGTCACACCTTAGCGAACTCGGGGCTTATGGTGACGGGGGCACCGACGTGTGCATCTGCACACGTGTAAATGTTATTTGATCAGGCCATTTAATTCATGTGTGAAACTTGCTCCAATTTCCCTCCACTAGCTGACCAAAGATAAAAGGGACCACAGAGCCATGTGGTTCTTAATGGGTTATTTTTACAGAGAGGAAAAAAGCCCCCAACCAAAAACAGGAGCAGTCTGATATAGTGGTGCTTGAAAGCTTAGAATTTTCTATATTCCTGCATAAATGTGACCTAAAACATTGTCAGATTTTCACACAAGTCCTCAAAGTAAAGAAAGAGAACCCGATTAAACAAATGTGACAAAATATTATACTTGGTCGTTTATTTAGTGAGGAAAACGATCCAATATTCCATATCTGTGATTGTCAAAAGTATGTGAAGCTTTGCTTTCAGTACCTGGTGTGATCCCCTTGTGCAGCAATAACTGCAACTAAACGTTTCCGGTAAGTGTCGATCAGTCCTGCGCATCGGCTTGGAGGAATTTTAGCCCGTTCCTCAGTACAGAACAGCTTCAACTCTGGGATGTTGGTGGGTTTCCTCACATGAACTGCCTGCTTCAGGTCCTTCCACAACATTTCTATTGGATTAAAGTCAGGACTTTGACTTGGCCGTTCCAAAACATTACCATTATTCGTCTTTATCCATTCTTTGATAGAACGACTTGTGTGCTTAAGATCGTTGTCTTGCTGCATGACCCACTTTCTCCTGAGATTCAGTTCATGGACAGATGTTCTGACATTTTCCTTTAGGATTCACTGCTTTAATTCAGAAGTCATTGTTCCATCAATGATGGCAAGCCGTCCTGGCCAAGATGCAGCGAAACAGCCCCGAACCCTGATACTACCACCACCATGTTTCACAGATGGGATAAGGATCTTATGCAGATATACAGAAAAGTCTAAAGGTCTCACATACTTTCAAGCACCACTGCATAGAATCTAAACCCCTAGCAACAAAATGTACCAGTGAAGATGGTGCAAATTAGTTATTAGCTGTATTTGGTACATTTTCGAAAGTCATAGTCATTTGATTATATATAAAAACAATGCATTAGTATATGTATTTTATGCCCGTTTTTTTTTTTTTTGTAAGTGTATACATACATACATACATACAGAACAGTACATATACAGTGTCCCAAATGGCCAGTGGTACTCTGCCACATTCTTAATTTAAACTTAAATTAAACTCTAAGCTTAAAAGTTTAAAAATATGTTTAAAATAAAAATAAAAGTTATTTAACTGTATTTCATTAAATAATTGGACCCCACCCCTTTGTTAATATGTAGCACATTTCATTTAAGAAACAAATCCAGGTTAATCTGATATCATTCCATTCCAGTTAGTCAAATTACACAGGAAATAAACAGCTATATATTAAAAAAAATATATTCAACATTAACTATTAATTCTACCACCGCTATTCTTTCACGCCGTTATATTCCACCTTGTTAAAGCTCTGCTTCCGAACACAGTGGTATTCATGCATGTACATGTTCTTTTCACACCAGTAATATATTTTGAAAAATAGAATATATACTATATGAACTAAAAAAATATGGATTCAGGAAAAAAAAAATAAAAAAAAATGCTCGCACAATAAAAGGCATTAACACATTCGTTACGAATTTCCCGAGCTTCAAAAAGGCACCGAATACAAGGAATGAAAATGAACCCGAGAATCAGAAGAGTAATCAGATATAAAGAGCCAAGGAAAAAGTTTATTCAAAGAAAGGTGAAAAGGGCAGACGAGGAAGTTACCTTGCGGTGTAAGAGCTGGGCCTGTACGTTCCCTCCTCCCTCGATCTCGAAGCGGACGCTGTTAAAAAGAGCCACTGCATACTGCTGACCGTACACCTTACGGAACTCGGTCATCACCTTTTTGGTATGAGCTGGAATGCACACACAAACACACACACACACACACACACACACACACACACACACACATCTTTTAGTGGGCTGAATAAGAACAAAAGTTGGAACCAAACCACAGGCTGAAGTTTTCGATCAGAACGCAGGTGCGTACGTTAGCGACTGCGTATTGTAGGTAAAGAATATAAAGTCCAGGCCAGGGTGCATTCTTTTATTTATTTATTTATTTTTATGATTCATTTATCTTCTAACTTCTTTTTAGAACAATTAGACAAAATAAGACATGTGATCCCTCAAACACAAAGCATTTGTTTTGGCTGCACACATACAGTAGATCCGTAGTGTGACAGGCATGAAGCATGGAAGAGGGCCTATTGACAGTCACACAGGCATTACAATGATGAGTGAGTGCGTGTGTGTGTGTGTGTGTCTTTCTGTACATGTATACGTCCTAGCACTGTCTTCAGACAAACTCTACACACCGATCATCAAAGGTATATAAAGAAAGAAAAAAAAAAAACCTGTTCAGATAGAGCTGTTCTCATGTTCAGGAACCTAAATAAATAAATAAATAAATAAATAAGGGGTGGGGGTGGGCTGACTTTGATCTGTCATCAGGAGATGATAAAACTAACAACCAGGGAGACAGAACAGAGCAAAAGGAGGAGATCACTTTAGAAAATCAGTACAGAGCCGGCACTGAACGCGAGACGTGAAAGGTGTTATCGTGTCGTAAGACACACGAGCCAATCATACTCTGCTATGCAAATGCAAGCCATGTACATGAACAAGGACGGGCTTAACAAGGACAGGAATTGGGTCATATGATTAAAAACAAACGACATGTGGATTTCTTGAGAAGGGTTAAAATGTAAACACTTCGGTGGCTTTTCGATTATCTCCAGAACAAGCTTTCGGGGTTGACTGGGATTCGAAACCCAGGATCACAGACGGTGTCACGAGACGTATGAAGACGAGAGACATGGTTAAGTCTCTAGGCAGTGAGGCAAAGTAAATGCCTGAAGGGAGTAATAGACTAATATTTGCATGTTTGGTGTGGCACTTATATAACTGCGAAAAGCAATTTATATTCAAATACAGGCATGAAGCAGGGCATGAGTCTGCCTTGTTTGATGTGGTGCAGTTCACTTCACTGTAACTCGTAATGGCAGAAACAAGCCTAACATTTCTCACAGATTACTGCAGAAATGTCCATGTTTGGATGTGGCTCAGAGCCTAATCATGGCTTGAAGAATGTTCTGGTTTGCAAAAGGTGGACTAGTCAGCTGGTGTGTGTGTGTGTGTGTGTTCAACAGCAGGAAGGAATCGATTGTTAGCAGAGGAAGAGAAGGAAGTCTGTGTGTGTGTGTGAGAGAGAGAGTGTGAGTGTGTGTGCACATGGTGACTCATACAGTAACATCCTTTATCCTCCATTTCATTACAGTGCACTAATCTAAACATTTTATTGTTCTGTATTTTAGGAAACAATTAAGTAATGGATTGCGCAATACATGTGAACCAAAACACTCAAGTGTAGGATCTGTCTCCTCACCACACACACACACACACACACACACACACACACACACCTAGGGTATTGTAGACTTTACTAAAGATTTATATTGAAAACACTTATTTGTGTGTGTATGTATGTGTGTGTGTGTGTGTGTGTGTGAGTCATAATTCCTCTCCGGACGCAGGTCGTCATGCATTTGAAAACTTAGCGGAAAGAGGGTTTACAAAACATCTCTTCTCTCGAAGCCGGCAAACCCACGAGGTGGAAAATGAAACAAAGCCAATACGCACAGGACTTCGATCCAGTTGATCCAGAGGAGTAAGCTGCATGCATCATGGTAACATCGCTCAGCATTACATTACGTGAGCAGAAAAGCATCTCAGACCTTGAGGCTCTGATCCTTTCAGTCAAGTGGGCACTGTAGCATTAAATTCCTGACAGGTCTGGAAACCCACGTGGTCTTCTACTGTGGTAGCCAAGCCGCCTCATGGTACGCTACGTTAGGCATTCTGAGATGCTTTTCTGCTCACCATGATTATAAAGTGTGGTTATATGAATGACTATAGACTTCCTGTCAGCTCAGGCCAGTCTGGCCATTCTTCTCAGATCTCGGTCATCAACAAGGTGTTTCACTCCACAGACCTTCCACTCACAGGATGTTTTTTTTTTTTTGCACCATACTGGGTAAACTCTAGTTGTGTGTGAAAATCCCAGAAGATCAGCAGTTTCTGAAATACTCAGACCAGCCTCTCTGGTACCAACAACTACTCCACTGTATAATTGCAGGAATTGTGTATGCTGTGAATTGTGTATGCTGTTAACGTCCATGATTTTTCCATTATCGTGGCATTAAAAATTTGCTCTTGCCACCCACTTGTACTCCTTGCCACTGAACGTCAGGTCAACCCAAGCTCTTTCTAAGGTCTACCTAAGGTCGGTACTGCTGGAGGTGTAAAAAAATGCTCATTAATAGCCAAATGAATTACTCACTTTACTCAAGCTCCCTAGATATTGACCAGACACTTTCATACCAGTGTGTGTGGGTGTGCTGATTCAGCTGCCCACTGCGTCATTACCTCTCTAGGGGATGCGCTTCAATAACAAATACAGACCTTCTAACATGTGTGCTCCGTCCCGCTCCATTAACTTCATTATAGAAAGGGATGACCGACCTGCTCTCCCTCATACCTGCACTCTGAGTCAGCACAATTTCACTCATCTGCTCTCACACACAGATTTAGTGAGTGCCACAGATGTGTAATGAAAAAGCAAGCATGACTGAGATAGAGCTTTAAAAAAAACAATAGAAGAGCTACTGTAGCACAAATTGCTGAAAACTTTAATGTGGTGTGATAGAAACCTGTCAGAACACACAGTGCATCGCAGCTTGTGGTGTATGGGACTGCGTAGCGGCAGACCGGTCAGAGCGTCCCAACCTGACCCCTGTTCAATGTCGAAAGCGTCTACGATGTTCACGAGCATCAAAACTGGCCCATGGAGCAATGGAAGAAGGTGGGCTGGTCTGATGAATCACGTTTTCTTTTACATTGTGTGTATAGCCGTGGGTGTGTGTGTGGCGCCAGGATGCACTATGGGAAGAAGACAAGACGGCGGAGGAAGTGTGATGCGCTGAGCAGTGTTTTGCTAGGAAACCTTGGGTCCTGGCATTCATGTGGATGTTATTCTGACACGTACCACCTACCTAAACATTGCTGCAGGCCAAGTGCATCCCTTCATGGCAACGGTATTCCCTAATGTCAGTGTCCTCTTTCAGCAGGATAACGCTCCCTGCCACACTGCAAACATTGTTCAGGAATGATCTGAGGAACTTGACAAAGAGTTCAAGGTGTTGATTCGGCCTCCAAATTCCCCAGATCTCAATCCGATCCAGAATCTGTTGGACGTGCTGGACAAACAAGTCCGATCCACGGAGGCCGCACCTCGCAACTTACAGGACTTGAAGGATCTGCTGCAAATGTTTTGTAGCCAGACACTACAGCAACCCTTTACATGTCTTGTAGAGATACACAATATTCGGCAGGTGGTTTTAATGTTATGGCTGATCGGTGTACGATTAATTCCCCCACCCCAGTGGAACAGCACAGATTTATACTCAGAGAGGGCTGGGCGAACAAGAGAGAAATAGTAAAGAGCTCACTGTTGCATATGTCGTGTTACCATACTAGCTTCAGGGGCATGTCCATACCTGCTTTCCTTCACTCTCTGTCTATAGGCACGCTGCTCTAATGAGTTCAGTGTATGAGGGTTACCCGCAAGTCCTGGTTGGAATTTCCGGTGTTAAAGAGGCCTTTTAACCTACCGACCTAGCGTACATCCAACCGATCCATCCTTCCAGGACCACGGTGCTACGTAAAACCCGTTATACATAAAGTTCATGTGCAAACGTGTGCAAAAAGCACAAGACAGTACAGTACTACTAAAACAGGACAAAAGAATAACAAAATAATTTTGTAAAAAAATGCTGTGAATATAAACATAAACATACTATAACATAGTATTCAGCAGATTAGCTTATACCATACGTGGACATAGCAGTTCTTGCGGTAGCAGCCAGCTATAGTGTATAATAGCGACAAGAAATTAAACATAATAGTTTTAGAAGTACAGTAGCAGCAAAAGTACAGCAGTACCAGTAGTCAGTACAGAACGGTGCAAAAATTGCAAGGAGAGTGGGATGGTTTTCCGTTCAGTACGAGTGTGTGTATGCGTCAGTCCAGTCCCTGAGTATCGAGTACTGATTATTATCCCTCTGCTCTGATGGAAACATTCAACGATTTACCCAAAACCATCACAATCTCCTCCCTAACTGCAGAAATAAATCTGTAATGTCAATTCAATAAATAATAATAATAAAAAATTTTAAACTGTTGCGTTTAGCTTATATATCGCTGTTAGTGTGTCATCTAATTCAGTTGCAGCTACTGGATATGACAGCTGGATACAATCAATTAATAGTTCATCGTTATCCCGGAAAAGACCACGCCCATCAGAGAAGTTTCCTCGTAGGCTAGAGCTGTTCAGTCAGAAGAACTTTCTACTGATTTACAGTAATAGGATATGTCGGTGCAAGAGCGGCATTCGGGGACTGATCGGGAGCTAATGAGTGTGCACTTGTACGCGTAACGCCGAGCTGATGTCAAATTTCCAGCTAAGGTTCTAGACACACGTCTTCCTGAGGCATTCCCAGAATTCTTACAGGCTGGTGCTCTCCAAGCGATATCGGAATGACTTTTCTTGACAGCCAGGAAAAAAATAAATAAATAAATAATCACTTTCTAGATGTTTAAAATATATAACGAAATCGCTTCTGAATTAGTAATGCATCAGTGAGGTCAAAGTTTAGCCTCTGGACATTGGTCCTGCCTGGAGAGTCAGTCAATATAATACACACAAACAAAGCAATACATCTGTGCTAGAAGGTTCTACTGTACTCGTGAATTTTGGGGCTGACAACAAATGTTTGTGGAAAGAATAACATGCTATTTTTGACGAGAGAGAGAGAGAGAGAGCGAGAGAGCGAGCGAGAGAGAGAGCAGACACTCGCTGCCACTGTTCTAAACACACATAACCATCAGAGAACCCAGAAAAACACAGCTTGAGCACATTTCATTGGTCTCATTTCCTGTGTCTCATCTCCTGTGTCTCATCTCATGCATTCTTTAAGCTTCCTCGTCAACACTAAGAAGTTGCTAGAACATCAACTTCAAAACTAGTGTACACTTCACAGCAGCCACATCACTGAAACTCGGATGTGTAAAACCTGAAGTTCTTGCCAATTTACCCCCTCAGTCAAGGAGCTCACTAAAACATGCCTGTACACGCGGGGGTTCAGACGGACACCTGTGAGACTCGATAGACCTTAAACACACCGCTCTGCATTCTAACCAATTGGTTTCAAAGATCATATTAGCAATCATGCTAACAGTCATATTAGCATCAATTCTAGTGAGACATTTAAAAACACAAGCTCAAGTTCACTTCACAGGGGTTTATAGGATGTCAAAGTTTTGAGTCGGGTAAAAGATTTTACATGCGTTCTGAAGAATTGTGGTATTATACCGTACAAGACCTTAATTCAATCCACAAAAGGACACCTTTTGATGTTAGGTGAATGGAAAAAAAAAATAATAATAATCCAGAGTGACTTGAATATAAATGTTTATAATGAACACGTGACCTTCAATTTATTTTATAACGAAAGTCTACATAATGAAATTCTTTAGAATTAAGATTCTTTCCACTATTTTAAAAACATTCATCTCCATTACCCACAATGCTGTCTGACTACCTGCTGATAGTAGTGATGGCGGGATTTAATCCTCACTTCATCCCTACCTAATAAGAGTGATGCAGCAGTGCTTTAGGAGAAAAATTGGACTTCTCAGTATTATGGCGTCGAATGTTACGGGACAGTATAGTGGGTGAGAAAGCAATCTCCTGCTCTTTTGTTTTTACGAGCTAATATTAAAACCCGGTGCTTGGAATCATTGAAACTCTTGGTCGTATTAAACACCAGTGCCACTCCGCTTGTAACGTCCTCCTGTGCCAAACCACAAACTTCTCACGGGAATAACGCGACTACTAAATAATAAGCACTAACCGACACATCAGCACCAGAATTGCTCACAGATTAAAACACACCTCAAAACATTTTTCGCCTTTACTTTAAGGGTTACGGGTTAGGGGGTTAGGGTTACTTTAAGGATCAGTACCAATTTAAAATTGACCACAGAGTTTTTAAAGGCCATTTGAAGTATGGACATCTCTGATCATGCTCCACTGTATACTCCTTATTCATACTGTTCACACCTTCCAGGACCCAAACAGTAACGTTCTGGATCTTTGGAATATCGTGTTCATTCATTCGAGTATATTCATCTGCCAAAGGCTTTTATTCAGTGGGTTTTTACAAGTGAGGCAGAATTCACTTCCACTCAACACAAGTGCAGAATTATGCGAGTGTATAAACAAGAGAGGGAGTAGCAACTAACCACAATAGCTGGATTAAGTGCTAGTATACACGAGTGATATAAATACTAAATCACAGAGCAAAAAAAAGTCCAGCGACAGATTAGAGAGTCGTGTTATTCCACAATACACACTTAACAATAATAAAAGGTAGTATGATTAATCATGAGGACACTCGGATAGACAAACTCGTAAACCCAGGGAGAAAGTTGGTGGTGTTTTTGCATCAATGGGGCAAGACATAAGCGACTGTAAAGCAAGAATCAGACGGGATTAAAGGCAGTACTGGTGGGTAAACTTAAAACTCACCCCTGATACCGTATGTGTTTAAAACCATCTTTACAGAATCTACAGAAATAATGGTACCAAAGTGTACTAGTTTTTTTTGTTTTTTTTTTAATTTATTGTTTGGAAGGTGCCATGAAGGACGTATCTGCTGTAGCTTTAGTGTGTATCTGGGAAGGTGCGTGTAGTGTAGCTTTAATTAGCTTTTAGAGAACTGCTTCAGAGGCGAATCAGTGGTCCTTAAGGGCCAATTATGTACCTTCTATATTCTTCTTTCCAGGTGAATGAGAATGCTGAGAGTAAAAAGATTGGACCCTTGATGGTATGACACCAGCGATAAGAAGAAGAAGAAGAAGAAAAAGAAGAAGAAAAGTATAATTTAGTACCTTTATTTCTGGGATTTTAGTAAATTGATGGCATTTGATAGAGAGGCATTTCCCATATAATTACCAGGACTGTTTCATGGTGTGTGTGTGTGTGTGTATTTATATTTATCTCCTACTCCTCAGAGTGGAATACCTCTGATGACCCAAGAACAGCATCCACCTGTAAGAGAGTGTGTGAGAGTGTGTGTGTGTGTGTGTGTGTGTGTGTGTGTGAGAGAGAGAGAGAGAGAGAGAGAGTCTTACCTGTAATTACCTGTCGCCTTCCCTCGTCCAGGTGAGTAGAAACTACATCCCCCATGGTGGAGATACTATTACCAAAAAAAGGGAAAAAGATCCAGAGAAACTAGTCCTTGCAATAAGAGGAAAAAAAATGTGGATTAATATTAGAAACTACTCAAAAACTCAAAATATATCTGCGCGTTTTCTCCTCTGCGCCTTCCATGAGACCACACCAGACACTACAGATCAGTAAACTCCAACAGGTGTGTGATGAAATGTAGCCGAAATCAACAGCCTCTTCTTTCACTAGAGAGGAATGGGAAAGGTGGTGTTGAACACGCAGTGCTGATAATTACAACTGAGCTCTCTCTATCTCTCATACACACTCACTCTCTCTCCAAGAGCGTCCAGACTAGTCTAACGTGTTCAACAGGGTTGCCATATATTTGTCTTTTCACTCTAACTCACTCCAGTAGTGATTTAAATCTCATTCAACATAAAGCAACTCTCACATTCTGTTAACTTCCAGCAAACTCGTGCTCACAAGGACAATTTACACAGTACAAATGTTATTAGAAAATGTTATCAGAAAAAAAAGTTATTAGAAATGTTATTAGAAACCACCCAAATTTCAATAATATCAACCTGGCAACCCTATGGTTAACCTGCGGCTGGTGGGTAGGCGTGGCTTAAGGTTGGAACGCAGTAAGCGGAAGGGAACGCCCTAATTTTTTAATTTCTTTCTTTCTTTAGTTTTTAGCCACCCTGCTTTTTGTATTTATTTGTAAGAATAAGTGTCTGCATGTTTCGAGTTGGACGTTGGGAAGAATGATTGGATTTTTATATACTAGCTGTTTTTGAAAATTGGAAATTGGAATCTGGGAAAACATCATCATAAACAAAAATATGATTTGTGTAGTTTACATATTAAATGATTATTTGTTTTCAGAAACAAAACTGACTCATAGATGGATTCACTGCATGGGTTAAGCAAACAGTTTTAATTGGATTTAAAGATAAAGGTAGGCTATTTAGTTAGATGGCGTATAAGCGTGTTTTGGAAATAAGATACTGACCTCTGGTGGACAAATGTGGCTTAAAACGCTATTGATTTTTTAAATTATTTTTTTTTAATAGAAAAGATTTATACTACACTATAATCGAAATATTTAATTCTAAAGCGAATGAACAACGAATTAAGTTTAGGTCGTTACTAAAATCACCATCTCATTTCTAAATGAGGGTTTTTTTTGTTTTTTTTTTAAATGTATATTATGTGTCAATATAACCAGCTTGTTAATCGGAAAACATCTAACCATCTCTCTACCATCCCATAATTATCTGGCTTTGAGCCATCAGCATCATTGGAGAAGCAGGACAGAGCAACAGCACTACTGCTATGGAAGACCAAAGGTATCAAAAACACTTAAAAAAACAAACAAACCAACAACCGTCTTCTTCACGTGCTAACTACAGGGTGTTCCAAAAGTCTCCATACATTGGGGGAAATTTAACACTCTTGGCAAAATGTCTTCCAAGAATTTCCAAACGTTTCATACTAATTTTTCATACAAAAGTATTGAAATCATTATCGTGGCTGGGTCGGGAAGCCGTCGCAAGGTTGCGATGGACTTTAACAGGAAACAAGGCGGGCACATCAGACACGACACTGTCGCCAAACTTATTAACAAATTCAAAAAGACTGGAAGTGTTGCGGACGTCCACGAAGATCTGCTGATGAAGGCATAACCGACGTGGTGCTGGCAAACACAGTCCTCTATATATGGAGACTTTTGGGACACCCTGAATAATGAGATCTGTCCATACATGATACATGTTACATTAAGAATACTTTAATAAGCTACTTTAAAACGAACGTTCCAATTTGTAGATATTGTAAATGTACAATTCAGTTAGCAAGATGTTCATAGACATGCACTATAAAAAAGAATGCAAAATATTGCATTATTGGGTGCCATTTTTTTTCCATTTAGGATAGCAAAAAATCCATTTTTCTCCTGCCTACCTAATGTAGGCCTAACTAAAGAAACATGGAACAGACATTGCATGGATCTGGCAAGAATATGAGTTATCAGGGGTAGACTTTACCATTAGGGAAAGGTCGGCAATTACCTTAGGTCTCAAGCTAACAAGGGCCCCATTCCTATATTTTTCCCAGGGGCCCCAAATCACTAAATCCAGCCCTTTTAAGTCATAGAACAGCTCACATAAATATTTGTATTGTTCTATGTCGCTAGTGAAATAACTTAGTATACAACACTAAGCAGTGTCCTCTTGACTCTTTATTAATGCATACCAGTAATGGTTAGTTTGGGGATTTTTGCCCATTTTCTCCCCAAACCGTAGTGCCCAGAGGAAACCCCTGAAGCATGGGTAGAACGTGCAAACTCCGCACACACAGGGTGGAGGCGCGAATCAAACTAAGCCCCTTCAGATAAATAATTCACATAAATGCATATCGGATAAACCACAAAAAAATCTGCTTAAAAAAAAAAAGATGAGCTGATTCATTTTTAAACACAAAATAGAGTGCTGAAATACTTAGTCGGGTCTGCATCCAGACTCATGTCCACTTGACAACCCCTGGTCCAGGGGTTTCCAAACTTTTCCAGGGCAAGGCCTCCCAAATGGCATTAACATTTGACCGAGGCCCCCTTTTTGCAAGATGTCTTTAAAACACATTAAAAATACAGACTTCTGAATATATATCCCCCCTTTTTTTATTAATAATAATTACATCTTACATCTTTATACTACATTACATTAGGAATTGATTGTGTGTGGGTGTGGTTGTCTGAGAGTGAGAAAGAGAAAACATACTACTGGGATGGATGGGCACACCAAACTGTTGAGGGCCCCCCGCGCGCCCCCTGGCGGCCCCCACTTTGAAAACCACTGCCCTGACCTATGTCATCTTGCTCTTTGTCCAGGTCGTAATGACTTGCACACATTTTCCCCCATTTGGCTTTCCATATCGTAGACAGCATCCTGTAAGGGAGGTGCGGCTGTGCAGTGACGTTTCCAGCCTCTCTCTGCAGTGAGCCGCTCTCTGAGGACGCTATCCACACGCACACGTACACACTCACTCTGACACACAAACACAGGAGCGCAATAAAGCGCAGGAAGGAGAAGGGAGGAGAGGCAGAGAGCGGAATATTGCGTTAGCGTCCAGAAGAGCATCATGGCACCCATTGGATTAAAGGCGGTGGTCGGAGAAAGTAAGTAGCTATGCATTTATTTCATTCATTCATATATACATATATATATATACAGGTATATTTATCTGTCTATATCTATATAGATTTGTTTTTTTGAATCAAATGCGTTGGAGGTGTTGCGGACGTGCGCGTCCTCGGCGGTCCTTCATGCGCATTTTGGTGGCCGCCTCCAAGGGATGCTGTTAAATAGTGATGATTGAATTGAGATTTTTTTTTTTTTTTTTTTTTTTTTTTTTTACTGTTATGCGTGCAATCACAGATAGGATTGATTTATTTTGATCCTTAGATAAAACAAAAACAACAACCTCTGTAGTTTGATGTACAGAGAAATCGAGAAACGCCCGTATTTTGGATACACATCAAGGCACGGATGATGCGGCGTTTCCTTATAGCACTGTAACTACAGTATAAGTCTGATCTATTCAAATCATTAGATCAGAAAAGGCTATATTATTCAATTCAGTATGCAAATAAAAATCATAGATCCAATAGCACTGATTTAGGCTCCTCGTGATCGGGATGCTGAATCCTCAGCCCTGTAATAGTGATGGTGATAGTGATAGTGAGTGATCACTGTGATAAGGATATGTCACATGGTGTGAGTCAAAATGTGCAAGATTATAAGTGAGCATTTTTTTTTTTTTTTTTCCCTCTTCCTCCCCCGGATGCTGAGGATAAATGGCGGAATGGTGCAGGTGGTTGGTGGATGGAAAATGCGCATCTCTCTGATGCCTGCTATTTCCCTTTGCTCCTCTTATTTGTCTGCTCATGCATCATGCAAGGACTAATATGCGAGTTCATACAGGAATAATATAACACACTGACGATGTGGCCTTTCCTCACATCAGCCCTGAAATACAGCAAGCATCCTTACAGAAACGCTGCCTTTAACTCCGCCCCCTCTCCCCCTCCCCCTTATTGCCCCGAGGCCTTGTTTAGAATTGCACTCAACATCCTTTATAAATATTCTATGAGCTATATAACGTACTGTACTGAGAGATCATGAATGATCAGACTGACCTGGCTCAGACATCTTCACGTTTTCATATCCAATTCATCATGGCGTCTAGGCATGTTTGCACGTTTTCAGCCGTAACTCAAGGCCCAACCCTGAAGCCCTTTATTATTATGAACGCAGTGACTGAAATGAAGTTAAATAATAATTTTTTAAAAATAATAATAATAATAATAATAACACCCACCCGGGCGGTACACGTGCTGATTATTTAGTTATAATCCTTATAACGAGTTCTAAATGGAGTCTGTGGAGTGTGCTTTGTGTTATACCGTGCAACGTTCATGCAGAAGAAGGAATCGGTTGGTTTGAAATGCGATGCTGTTTTCCGCAGTGAGCACCTCCACGCCTTTAGTAGTGTTGTGCATTAGATTAACGTGGTGTTTAATCTTCATTACATGTCATAATGGCGCGGCTGTTTCGCTTTCTCTTGGATCGTATTGTACGCGCTACATATACAAACATCTCCTGCCAAAAAAAAACCGTTCGATTCCCGAACATGGAGAATCGATTCTCATGCACGAGGGAATCGGACAGAGGGGGTCTTCCCTCTAAAGACAAAACTAGGACAGTCTTGCTAAAACTCAAGCGTGTTTTTTTACACCGTCTGGATGTGTTAATGTGCACCAGGGGTGCTGTAAAGGAGGGATGATTCAGGGGGATCAGCGGCCATGGAATGGGTCGAAACGTGCAAATTAAAATAGGTGTTAAAAATCGGCGCCTTGGTGTTATAGACACCAATACTATAGTATGTCTAGGAAAAAGTTACATAGTAGTTTTGGAGATATTTAAATTTTATAATTGATCATTTCCAGGAATTTTTTTTTGGTAAGGATTCATCCTGTACTTGTCTTGTGTTCACCCAATTAAATGCTTTCTAGAAAGTGGGGGTGGGTCTTGCGCTACAGTAGCAGCTCACTAGGAGCAACGATAGAGTTTGCCAGTACATTTTTGGTTATGCATCTTTAGCAGGGTTGCCTCGCAGCTCTGGGGTTGGGGTTCGAATCTCGCCTCTGCCTTATACGTGCTCTCCCCGTGCACGGAGAGTTTCCTCCAGGTACTCTGGTTTCCTCCCCCAGTCCAAAGACATGTGCTGTAGGCTGATTGGCATTTCCAAATTGTCTGTAGTGTGTGAGTGTGTGGGCGATTGTGCCCTGCGATGGGTTGGCACTCCATCCACGGTGTCCCCCCCCCCCGCCTTGGGGGCATCTCACTGGGATAGGCTCTAGTCTCCCTAGATGGATGGATGGATGGATTGCTCCGCACACTATTCCCTTTGCCAACCATCCCTTAGCTGACAAAGAAATTGTTGGCGTTTTTCATTTTGAAGACGGTGAATTCGCGATTATGTAACAGGCACTTTTCAAAGGAATGTTTCACCAACTTGAGGCTGTCTAATGGCAGAATGTCTTGCTACCTCAGAATGTGATGCACTATATATCTTTATACACTATTGGGGTAGGCCTATATTTTATTTGATCAAGTAGCAGAATATTTAACTTACCCTAACCCTTTAGCTATAAGCCTGCCGTTCAAACCCACCATATGTTCCCGGTGTTGACCCTGCAACTCTCTGTACACCTTGGTTCAAACATGTACAGCATAATTCCAAAAACACATGGCAACTCTAGGATCTAGGATATCGTCCTAAGTCGACTACTGTATTCGCTTGTGGCTGTGCATTGTCTAGTGTTTGTGGCAATATAGTAGCAATTGCATATAAATCTAACTAGTTAAACATAAATAAAATAATGTTCTAGTCAGTGTGAATATTGCTTGAGTGTGCTAGGATTCATACTAGCTTCATTAGCAAATTAGCACAGAAAAGCTAAATGTGCTAGCTATGTGCAGAAACACCAACGATCTCTGCTACTTCCTTCCAAGCTTTATTTTATTTTGTGATGTATAATTTCTAGACACATTTAATGAGAGGTTGTATGTGACAGGATAAGGTGAAAATACTGTACACTTATAAGATTTTCTTCCATTTTTGTGCCACAAACAGCAAATGGGAACTACTTGCAGGTACGAACTAAAGTTGTGAGTGGGAAACTGAAGAAAAGCTCCACAGGATTGGTCTGAGGAACCGTTTGAGCCAGTTGCTTGGAGTTGTTGCTTTACTGAATCATACCTAATTTACGTAGAATTGAGAAAATCAATCAAATTTAACTTGACGTTATTCATTACAATATCATGGACCTCCTGGCTTTGTCTCACAGACCCCTAGGGGGTCCCTGGAGCACACTTGTGTATACAACCATGTACTGTATGTAGGCTATGAGCTTATTAAAGAGATCATTTTGGCTTCAGAGGTGGTTTGCTAAGAGCTAAAATTGCAGATGTAACAAACTAACGCAAGTAGGACTGTTCAGGACGTTGAGATTTTAGAATGACCCTTCGTAGGATGGCTGTGTTGTTAAAGGGCAGTGGTGTTGTCAATGGGAAGACCTGTTATTTTGGAGGACATTACAGTAACCTTGGTGTGTGTTTGTATTGGTGAACCAGGAGGCTGAACAGTACATTAGAACGGGTTGGAAAAGTATTTTTATTTATTGTCAGATGTGAGTCCGAGTGCATACTTGAATACTTTGACTTAGCTATAAACCAAATGAAAACTTGTTTTTGGGAAAGTCAGTAAATAGTTGGGTTTTTTTGTTTGTTCGTTTTCTGGTTGTTGAACCTTCTTGTTCACTGAGCAACTACGAATAAAAAAAACATCTCAGAGCTGCTTGTCCTGGGTATCTCTGCTATTGATTGGCCCGCTCCCGATTTGATTACATTCACTTACATAAACAGTAAAGACATTTAAATGCTGTAAATCTAAAATATAAATCGAAATGAGTTGACAGTCTTCGGGAATACAACTACAGTGTTACTATTTCTAGGCAAACAACATTTATTAACCTAAGGTTTAGGATTGGGATGGTTTTAACGATACACGAGGCTTTAGTGTCTTTGGAGACGTCACTTCACAACATGGCAGCCTTGTGTTTGTAGTAAAGGTGATTTTGTGGTTTGTCATAAGCAACGTTAATAACATCGCTGCCGACTATTACGACCGTGTCATCCGAAAAATGATTTTTATTAAGAATACATCGCTTCTGGCAGTGATTTCAGGTTCTTCTGTGCACACTAGCAAACCCGCGTCACACTGTATCTGAAAGACACATTTAAGACAGTCTGTATTTGTGTACCTTTTGTAAATGTGCAAAATCAGATCAAACAGCGGCACCGAAACGAATTTGGCAACAGTACGGAGATATTTTTGTTGCTTAGTCCATCTGTTCATTATTAAATTGCGATATCTGCTCTTACAGTGGCGTCTGATTTATGAAATGACGTTCAAATTCGTCCTAAATGGCCGCGTAATACGGAGGAGGACGCGTCAGGGTTCTTACTGCGAAAGGGTGTAGCTTTTTGGTACGTGATAACTTTAGGACCGTTTTAGTTCCTGCTTCAAAGTGCGTACTTCTGGGTTGAAGTTGTACTGAATGATTGGTCAACCACACAATCTTCACAGAATGACTCAATCAGCTCATAAAGCCGTTTTTACCTAACCAGAGATTACTAAAGCTTGTTTTATATACAATTCCTACAGGCCAACGATCAGAGAGGAACATTTCGACACATTTGTGGCGAGTCAAAACGATCAAGGACAGCAACTTCAATCTCAACCCCCATCATGTTTGCTTTGCTAATAGCCTTTTGCTGCATGCTGAACATTTGGTCCTGCATTCTGCAGTGCAGCGGAAAAGGAATTCTTGCAGGAACTGTGTGCTTCCTTGTTATTCCGGATGGTTCTTGAACTGTTTAGTTCCATAAAAGGTTCCAGAACTTTGCGGGATGCTAACCATAAAGCAGTGACTAGATAGACTGAGATTATATTGTTTTCGCATTAAAGGTGCTGCGTTTAACCCAGCACTAGAGTGATAATAAATCTCACGGCTGCTTCTCTGAGGAACACATTACCCATGATTCATTCTGTGCAAGCAGATTGCCTTTCTATGAAATCAGCCTTAGCAGCGAGCCCACAGGAGAGATAAATCAGATGAGTCGATCGCTGATAAGAGCAGTGAGAGACACGGTTATGTCCGAGTGTTATATCATAGTTATGTCGGATTCTTGAATCTAACTGTAAATGGATTAATGCGTCATTCTCATTTGCTGTGCTATAAGATAAATATACTGTAAAACCCTTTGGTACATGTTGTTACTGGAAAAGAATCAGGCATCACACCCCGTCGCGGATTATTTTCCTATAACAGCACGTCCCGTCACATTTTTATTCCTTATTTACCAAGTGGCTCGTCACTGCAGATTTAGGTAATGCAATACTGGCTTTGTAAAATGGATAATGCACCAGGTGTCATACAGGAAAAGCAACCTAAAGCATCATATCTGAATTATTCGCGCAAGAGTGAAAATGTAGATAACTGAGAGTATGGATTGCAGGCACAGAAAGCATATGGAATACCATACATATTCCATGAGGGGCGGTCTTGGATAGAAGCACTGAAACAGCCTGGACTAGAACGTGACGTTATTTCCTATACGCTATATAGGTCAGACTATTAGCGGTATGCATTCACTGGTTTGTCATAATTATTTCATGACTACGATATCTGAAAATATCAAGGGTTGCTATTGCCGTTCCCTGGAATGTTCTGTGAATAGTGCGATCTAGAAGTGCGGTGGATACACAAACCAGGAGCTTGTACACGGACTCATGTAGTCATTCTGATTTAGGAGACTTCTGGAACGCTTTACTTCTCATGGAAACACATCTTAATGTACTAGTAGAGGAAGTGGGCGTGTCTCAATTTTGTGCGATTGTGTGATGTTTCACAAAGCTGCTTCTAGTCGGGTAAAAAGATGTGCGTGATGACTCAGCATGCTACAAAAGAATAGCTCACTGAGTGTTTGTATGTGTGTGTTCTGTCCTTGGACTCCATAGCTCTAATTCGAGCATCCTCGGTCAAATACATGCTCATTGCTTCTCAAGGGCACAACCGTAACAGGACACAGTATCTCCCAGTAGAGCACACAATAATACGGTGGCTGAGTGGATACACTTCAAACCAATTTCCGAGAATATAACCTTCATATACAACACAGCAGGTCATATGGAGGATTTACTGTCCTCCTGCGATGCAGTGATATTGGAGCTATTAATATACAAGCAGCTGTAGGAACTGAACTGGAAGCAATTGGTTGAGTATTAAACTGTAAACAGTTTAATACAGTTTTTTTTTTTCCTTCAACTGAATGCAAACCAAAAAAAAACAAAAAAAACACAAGCTTCACACATATGGTTCTTCAAATAGCAAAAAAAAAGTTACTGCATATTTTACACGATGAAAGCAGTGGCTTGAAATCTCCCTGAAATGCTGAAACAGTGGATACACCGTGAGGTCCATAAGTATTCGGACAGCGACACGATTTTCATAGTTTTGCCTCTGTACGCCACCACAGTAGATTTGAAACGAAGCAATCAAGACGTCTGTGTAGACTTTTAGCTTTAATTCAAAGGGTTGAACAAAAATATCGCATTAACCGTTCAGGAATTACAGGCTTTTTTTTTTTTTTTAAACAGAGTCCTTCCATTCTCACAGGCTCAAAAGTAATTGGACAATTGACTGATAAGTAGTTTCATGGCCAGGCACGGCCCGTTTCCTCGTTATTTCGTGACAAATTGAGGAGATCTGGAGTTGATTCCAAGCGTTAAATTTGTATTTGCTAGCTGTTCCTGGGAACGCTCGATATGCGGGCCGAAGAGTTGTCGATGCGAGTGAAGGAGGCCATCGTTGAGCTTTAAAAAAAAACCCTGAAACAATCCTTTTAGAGAGATAGCAGACACTTTAGGAGTGGCCAGATGCACCGGCGCGCTCGGCAACACCAAAAGGCCTGGAAGACCACGGAAGTCAACTAAAGTGGGTGATCACAGAATTCTTTCCCTTTACAGCATCCAGCCAAGTCAAGAAGACACCAGAGGAGGTAGGCGTATCATTGTCAAAGTCTACAATCAAGAGACGGCTTCATGAATGTAAATACAGAGGGTTTAACTCTGAGCCAGGAGGAAATGAAAATCAGAGTTGCAAAATTGTTAGTAAAATAGGAATTAACCTCAGGACCCCGTGTAAATTGAATCCTGCCTGAATAGGGCTCTCGCAAGTGCTTTCCCTGACATGCTTTATGAACAGAACACGCATTCATGTCTACACTCATAATTGACATTCCTGGTGTGTTTTCCACGCACCTCACCTTCTTTAATCAGCGTTCTACTCAGTTTTAGTTTTAGATTTTCTTTTCTTGCAGAGATGCCAACATCTAGGCTATAGTTTCTTTTCTTTTCTTTCTTTTTTTTTTTTTTTTTACGATTTTTGACCGTGCAATATGGGAAATAGTAAACCCGAATAAATAAATAAATAAGCAAGCTTGGGAGCAAATATAAATAAAAAAAAATCAGTGGAGGGAGAAGGACATGGGGCGTGATTTGCACGCATTTGCTCTCTGACACAAAATAATAGAATGTGCTGTCCTTTCCGAGACTCCTCTGGTTAATGGGGTTTGTTTTACGATTTTGGGCCATGTAGCATGTCAGAAGAAAATAAAAGTCGGAACGAGACTGACTTATGTCTTCTTCTATTCTGCGATTAGCCAAGTCTCCGAATTTTTTTTTCCTTACCTCGGATAATCAGATTTACTACACCAGGCACAAATAACCATGTGACTATTCGGCTCTACAGAATAAATAGCTGGCTGTCTTTTTAAGACGACAGACATGAAGTCCTCCGAGACAGGGTGAAAGTGGGTCGTGAAATCAGAAGCGAGAGCCCCAAGGGAGCGTGAGTGAGTAGGGGGTTAAATCTCCACATCTGTGTGGTGTGCGAGAGTGGAATATGAAGGGGAGGTTGCTGAGAGTGTCATACGATTCTCGTGCGCTTAATTCACTCGACGACTGATGCAGATTCAGGGCAGCCGATGACTCGTGCAGGAGCCGTCTGATGAGATCTTCTGGACCATCAACTTCATCCTCAAGTAGCTAACGCTGTCTAGCATTAGTGTTTGTGAAGGGTGCCTCAAATATTTGAACATTTTCAAATTGTGCCGTGACTGAAAAAGGGTTGGGAAACGCTGCAATAGACAATAGGGGTTGATGGGAGAGCTGTTTTGTTTGTGCGTGTGTGTGTGTGTGTGTGTGATGGAGGGGGAAAGAGTGGGTGGTGCTGAGAGAAGGAGCAAGACAGCTGGTCATTGTGATAACATCTGCAGCTTTCTCTTAATGCTAGGTAAACGCTGGTTATTCGATATAGTGAGTCAGGTTCGCTGTGTTCGTGACCACTTGAGAGCTGCTCAATCTCAAGCGTGAGCTACTTCCTGTCCACTCAGAGCTTTGCGTTTGCGCAGGTCTCTCCTCTGCACACCCACGTCTGTTTAGTCTGTGGAGTCTTGCATTGTACTTCTGCTTGGAAGAGGAAGAGCAGTCCCTACAGCTGTTCATTCAGTCCATCCTGAATGTGCTGACGCCTGCTGATCCCCATTCTCTCTTGCTCTCTCTGTCTTTCTCGCTCTCTCTGTCTCACTCTCACGCTCTCTCTCTCTCTCGCTCGCTCTCTGGTGTTTGACTCCAGGGCAACCCTCTGTCATTTCCTTTGCTTTCACATCTATTAAGAGTTCAGAGGGAAAATGAAGGGCATATAAGCCTACTTTCACAGTGTTCTTTTTTTCCCTTTAAACATGTGATCCTAAAGGACGTGACAACAAGGAGGGCGGAATGTGGGCACTTTCAAAAAAGGCAGCTAATAAGATTTTTGTAACCTACTCATAAACGAGAGAGAGAGAGGAAGAGAGAGAGGGGGGGAGAAAGAGGGGGGGGGAGAAAGAGAGAGGGGGGGGGAGAGAGAGAAAGAGAGAGAGAGGGGGTGAGAGAGAGAAAGAGAGAGAGAGGGAGGGAGGGAGGGGGAGAGAGAGAGAGGGAGGGAGGGGGAGAGAGCGGGAGGGAGAGAGAGAGAGAAGGCGGGAGGGAGAGAGAGAGAGAAGGCGGGAGGGAGAGAGAGAGAGAGGGGGGGGAGAGAGGAAGAGAGAGAGAGAGAGGGAGAGAGAGAGAGGGAGAGAGGAAGAGAGAGAGAGAGAGAGAGGGAGGGAGGGGGAGAAAGAGAGAGAGAGAGAGAGAGGGGGAGAGAGGAAGAGAGAAAGAGAGAGAGAGAGAGAGGTTGGATCTGTTTTATTTGCACAGTAGTTTGAAGTTAAAGTCAGAACACATTGCCAAATTAGAAGTATTTCCTTTATATACACTCAGGCAAAAAAAAAAAAGTAAAAAAGGGCACAATATTAAAGCTTTTAACAACAATTCATTGGTCAGGAAATTAGCAAGTATTAAACAAATAGATAAAGTAGCTTAGTATGGGATAGCTTTTCGCTTTTATTTTAATTGAATTTTATTTTATGATTTTTTTTTCTTATTTCATGTTATTTTTACTTCATTTTCTTTTTGTACACCAAGACACGTGCTAGTTTGAATTTTACATCAGACATTTTAATCATGATCATGACTTTACCTTTGCCTGCAGGAGATGCTGCTGTTCTTCATGCATCAGTTTCTCTCCCCAAATGAATGTGAAATGCTATAAAAAGCACGTTACGTTCATTAGCTGTGACCCACGAGTCCTCATCTACAGAGTGATTCGGATGCATTCTTCCTCACAGACTTGAGCTGAAACATTTTATAAAATACTCAGGCCACCAAACTAAAATGCCAGAGTTTTACAAGCTACCAGAGTGTTCTATTTCACCAGAAGCAGAAATTCTCGCCTTTTCACTGACGACATATACGAATGATCTCCTGTACCCTTAATAATATATTAACAGTGAAAGGAAGCTCATCTCAATAAAGTAAAAGACGGAGAAGGGGATTGTTACCCCCCGCCGATTTTCCCCATTCTAGCAGTTCTTTCACTAAACTCCAAGTCTGTGTTTGTGCTGTAAGTGTGAATTTGCCAATAAAAGAGCAAGTGCATTATATTAATAGTGATATGGGGTCAAGGTTCTTCTTTGATAAAACCACAATCTTAATTATTTGATGTCAAATAAACACGAAAAGGATTGTGTGTTGCATCTTTGACTCATTTACATCCATCTGTTCATGTTCCATACCGCTTATCCTACACAGGATCGTGGGTGAGCCTAGAGCCTATCGTAGGGAACTCGGGGCAAAAGGCAGGGGAACACCCTGTACGGGGTCCTAGCTCATCGCAGGGCACAGTCACACACACATTCAAACACTACGGACAATTTGGAAATGCCAATCAGCCTACAACTCATGTCTTTGGTCCGGGGGAGGAAACCGGAGAACCCTGAATAAAACACGAAACATGACCACGATCGTCACTGATGAATAGATAGTCTAGGCTAGGAAGAAATCATACCTATTCATCGCCACTTCTTCAGTCCCGCCAGGATTTTGAGATTCTGCGATCGTAGAAATGAGCGCTAAATCAAGCAAACTCGCCAAAATTCGGAGGATTTTCCACACATTTGGGCCAAGACGCGTCATGTGACATCATCACAACGCGCTTTCTGCCAAAGCCGTCTTCTATTCACGTGCGTCAAACTTGAGTACAGCGAAAAGGTCTCATTTACCAACAAACATCACTGCGAAAGAAAACTATGTGATGCGATTGCGATTTCGCCAATTCAAGTAGTTTTCTGCAGCAACAACAACAAAAAAACGCAAAAACTCCGCAAGTCGCATCGCAAATTTCGCAAAAATGTCGCAACTAAATCACACATTTTGGGCTGCAACAATCACACACAAAAAAAGCTATTTTATGGACCGCTTCTTCATACCATTGTGTATTTTTCTTCTTTTTGTGTACTTCTTTTTACCTTTGAAAGACAAAGAGGCTCAGCTCTGCTCTCCCATTCACACCAACTGCCCTCAAGTCTTATTATTTATCTGGATAGTATTAACTTCATCTGGATAGTACAGACTTAAAGCTAAAACTCTACTGAAATCACCAACGACCGTAATGATTATACTGAAAACTTGTATTTTCCAACACAACAGTACACAGTTATAAAAGAGAAATGATTTATATCCTCAATAACTGTCATCACCCAGAAAAATTTAGAAAAAAATGGAATTGACTTGAATTGAAAAACGAATCGACTGGAAAGTACGCAATCGTTTATTCAAAGTGTGCGTTTATTTATGCTTTATCTGAGCAGAGGGATGAGAAACACCACTATGAAACAAAACACGACCCTTATTGAATTGTCTAATTTATAGCCATAGTGATTAACGGTTCAACATTCAAATGTAACGTAAGCAGGAGCTGACGTCTGAGACAAAGACAGGATGACGGATGGACGAGACAAACGGCATAGCGCGACGCTTCCTTTTTTTTTTTTAAATGTAGTACGCAGCTGACACAGTAATACGAGAACACGCCTTTCTAACACACAATACATGAGCCTTTTCAAACATGTTTATACAGGGAGGTCTTTCACTTCGACAGGAGATCGAGGCCGTGACGTTTATAATAACAGGCTGTGTAGATTGATCACCAGCTCATTATTTCATTGGCAGGAAAATAGCCTCCTTTCACATAAACGAGTGGAATATATGCCGAGCGTTTCTTCAGCCTTTAAACCTGGCTGCTGCATCAACAGCTATAATCCGTGCGCAGCCAGCTGTAGGGCTTAACTCCATCTCGCTGCACTGTTCCACATGTCGAACAGAGCCTGAGATGATTTGTCGTCACACTGCAGCCGGATGGGCAGTGTAGTAATCGGGCTAATTGTAGCTTCAGCATCCAAACATGACTCGGTTAAATCCCAGACTCGTAGGATTATTCATAAGAGCAAATCGCACACAGACAGAATGAGATTAGACAAAGATCAGCAGCGGCATCAGCTACAGCAAAAATAGGACACGCTTATTTAAAACCCGATTAAATTATCATCGATTCCTTCAGTCCAAAGTCATATGACATTGTAGGGCACAGATTGGTCCTATGACACGGTCTCAGGCTGAACATTTAGATTCTGCATGCCGGGATTTTATATAACGCTTCCTTTTAATGGCCCTGAGCTTTCAGATCTGGGCTGAGCTTTTCATCTTGTTGGCAGACACGTACATCGAGCGTGTGCCTGAAGCAATGGCACACTGTGCGTGAATGATTTGCCATTTTTAGCAACACAAGGTTGCCGCGGCTTTCCGTTTCATTTCTGACTACCAGGTTTAAATGGCATGAAATAGGCATCATAATGGAATAAAAAACAGAAAAACAGTGCATAGTCAGATTAAGTTATGAACCATGTAAGAAGATTACATGTCTGTACTGACTGTAAAAAAATAAATAAATAAATATATATATATATATATATATATATATATATATATATATATATATATATATATATAAAAGCAATGTAGCTATATAGATTATAAAAGCAATAGATAAATGTAGTGAGAGAATGAGACAGAGAGTAGGTCAGGCTCATGTGTAACTGCACAAACAGGATAATCCCATCAGTTTGGGAATATAAAGTAGCCATGCAGGTGTGTTGCAAGGGAAGGTCTGCACTAGGTTATATTCATAAACGATGAATAAACTGACATCTTAATGCAGCAGTATCAAATGAATTTCAATTCAATTCAGTTTTATTTGTGTAGCGCTTTTAACAATGGACACTGTCTCAAAGCGGCTTTACGGAAATATATAAACACAGGATACAGATTTTAAATGTGTGAATTTATCCCTATTG
This sequence comes from Ictalurus furcatus, assembly GCF_023375685.1. Classification (NCBI taxonomy): domain Eukaryota; kingdom Metazoa; phylum Chordata; class Actinopteri; order Siluriformes; family Ictaluridae; genus Ictalurus; species Ictalurus furcatus. The sequence goes on from NC_071272.1 coordinate 3,314,487, forward strand.
AGCGAGCCGGTGGCGACGAAAAACTCCTTAAGATGATATGAGGAAGAAACCTTGAGAGGAACCAGACTCGGAAGGGAACCCGTCCTCATCTGGGTCACGACGGATAGTGTGAAAGTAAAAGAAAGTTCATTATGGGTTTTATATAAAGTCTGTTTTGTTGAACTAGTCCACTGGTTCACTAAAGGAGACTTGAGCGCAAAATTGTACGTAGTAATTGCAGTCTTAAGGCCATAGGAACAACCGTAATCCCACAGCGAAAATGTCCATGTGGAATTGAGGTCCAAAAGTACCAGTCCTCAGCAGTCTCCAGGCTGGACTGCTTGGCGTCGCCCTCAATGGAATCGGTCAAATTGTTTACAGCACTGATATAATTACACTCACGTTACATACTTGTAATGTAACTGTAATTATATCATGAAGAAAGGATTTCAAAAGTCATTGTGCAGTTTGTGTCTAATAGCAAAAAATTGACGAGACGTGTTTGTTGTTTTTTTTTTTTTTTTTACAGAGATTATGAATGATGTGATCAAGAAGGTGAAGAAGAAGGGAGAATGGAAGGTAAGTCTGCTCGGTTCACTAAGCAAATGAAATTGAGCGTTAATGTTTGGGTCGCATAATATTGCATTTCTTTAAATCACGGTAATTTTAGGTTCTGAAGTGTATTTGCTAGTAGTTAAAGGTATATATCTTAATTTTCTCAAATGTACTTCTTCTGGTTTAAAAATTCAACAATAAAAGGTTCCTGCATGTTTTAATTCATACTGTTAAATTTTTTTCCAAAATGCATACTTTTCCCCCCATCTACTACAGTACATATTTCTGATTATTAGAATCAGTTTTATAGTTATTTCACTTTTGTGTTTTGTTTTTTTTTTTAATTATGTTTCTCCGCAGTTATGAAATGGTTAACTGTAAACTATAGTTTAAATAAAAATTCTTGTCAAGTGGTTTTGCTAAATTAGTGACCAAGTTTAAGCCCATGTTCACATTAGCAAGCGATAGACCACCATTCATTTCCTATGTCACAGCGGCAGGCAAGATTTTCTACATTTTGCAAATTACAGTATGTATGATGCATTAAAGCGACAAATCCATTATCTTGAAAGATTCCTCGGAGATTCCTATGGCTCCTGTCATCCAATATGTAGTTAGATCCCATTTGCTGTTTGAAAAGTAAAGCTTGGAATGAAGAAGCAGAGATCGTTGGTACCTCTGGTGTGTGTACGGTACATAGCTAGTACAGTTAGCTTTCTTTGCCAATCTGCAAAGTGTATCATGTTGCATGTAACATGCAAATTAAACAACCGGTTTTCATACCATTAGTGTGTTAGGTAACTAACGTGCGTGTTTAACGAGTTAGCTTTAGAAGCTTTACATAGCTACTACTGTTATTCATTAAACATGAGAAATTTAGGGCAGTGCATGCACAAATGAAACAGCAATAGTGGTTGGTAAATGCGCACAAAGAGACAAACGACTTGTTGCTTGCTAATGTGAACAGAGGATTATTTTCCGGCCAGGTTCATTAACGTAATGTTGGGTTTCTATGGCTAACCCGTATCTTGTCTCTTTAGGCTCTGATCGTGGATCAGCTGAGCATGAGGATGCTTTCCTCCTGCTGCAAGATGACTGACATTATGACAGAGGGCATCACAAGTACATCCTTCTAATACAATACTACAGTAGTCTCACTTATAACTGCAGACCAGAAAAGCAGAGCCAGGCATTTTTCCATATACACTGTGATTAGCGCTGTAAAGACTTTCTCACACTAGAGCAACATAGTAGAAATTAATTGTGGTTTCTGTGGTTACGCTTCAAAACCCACATGACTACATTGGCAAAAAAAATATATCAATTTTTTTAAAACACCACAAATTTACTCCTCTCAAGAATCTCCAAAAAGATAAATGATACACATGTAAAGCTTATTTTAAAAAAAAATATATATATATATTAATAAGGAATAAATCAACAAATGATGTTCCATAGGCCCGTCTGGATGTTGAAATATGTCTTAAATATTGTTAGGATTTGAGAATCTTTGGGTTATGATTTTTAAGAAGAGAGGCAACGAAAGTACACAAAAAGACGCCCTGCTACACGCTTCCACAAGAGAGTTGCCAAATGACACACGGCAATTCAAATGGCAAGATCTCTCTTTATTCAAAGGAAAACAGAGTATACATCATGCTTGACACACAACACAGACAAAGGGTTAACTATTGATTCTCTAGGCATTTAGCAGGATGCATATCAGTGTAAGAGAGGAACAACTCCATATATGGTATTCAGGAAGTCATGGAATGCGAGCAGATGTTGAGGGGCTTTATCTGTCTGTACCTGGTTGGGAAGAGTTAACACAGGAACAAAGAGGAAAAGGGAACCGAGAGGGAAGAGTGTTCACAGTAAACTTGGTGCAAACTTGGTAGTATGAGGTGTGACACTGGAGGAATTTTATTTCATTAAACTCCTAGAACCCTTTCATGGGTCCATTATGAGTGAGTTTTTTTTTTTTTTTAAACATGCTTCTCAGTACAGGTTAATGTCTTAAAATCATTGTCTGTATAACTTCCTTTACTGTAGAGATCGCAATGGATAAGGACGAGGTTGAAAATCTATAGCAAATGCATTATGTCATGCCGTATTTCTCTGGTTTTCTTTCTATCGTTTGCTCTGTAATTCTTCTTTTCTCCAGTTGTGGAGGATATAAACAAGCGGAGAGAGCCTCTACCCACCTTGGAGGCCATTTACCTCATCACCCCTACTGAGAAGGTATGAGCCTTGTCTCTCCATCAGCTAAAAGCACTTCTATCAGCAAAGGCAGGGCCATCGTACAAAAACGGCACTAAACAATAGACACACATTCAGATGATGGCGCTGGCATAGCGCACACACACTCAGACTCAAACCCACAGCTACACTATACCAGCCAGACTCAAAAGCACTTCAGCTCAGGCTGTTATGGTTTTTTTTGTTGTTGTTTTTTTTTCCATGTCTATCTTTAGTCACTCAATAGGGAGGAAGTCTGTTCACATGGCTCACACTAACCATATGTTACATGCTGTACGAAGCGCCACATCACCAAACACAGTATTGACTCAGCCTACGCAAACAATCTCAGGTTCTGCATTACCATGGGCTACCGCAGCTGCTATGGCAACGTGCACGCTCACGTATTTTATAGTGCATGCTCATGTACCCTTAACACTTATTTTCTTGTCTGTTTTCAGTCTGTGCAGACGCTCATTGGTGACTTTAAGGATCCCCATTCGTCGAAATACAGAGCAGCTCATGTGTTCTTCACTGATTGTAAGTATCAGCGCTCACCGCAGAGAAAAACAGACATGCTAGCAGAGTGCATTTAGGCATGTGAACACGTTAAGAAACGGCAAACGAATACTTAAAAAGGTTGCTACTTAATAATTAGGGGTGTGAACCTCCCGCTTTCAGACGATATGAAAGACATATTGATGCATAGTTTACGTTATTATACAGTTAAACAAGTAACGATTCATACCGCAATTCACTAATGATTCGGTTCAGCAGTGATATGATTCGTTTCAGGCCTGATCCAGTTTGAATCGTTTTTTTCTTCATAACCCAATTAACAATATATTGCTTTTACCAGAAGCCAATTATGGACCAAGGGGAGTTTCACATATATTATGTTTTACAGATATTGTGTTGTTGTACGTCAGAAACACTTGTGTATATGTTAGACTCACATGAAAATTGAACACTGTAACCAAAGTTGTGTTTGATCTACAGCTTGCCCGGATCCGTTATTCAATGAAGTGGTAAAGAGTCGCGCTTCAAAGTGTATCAAGTCTTTGAATGAGATCAACATTGCCTTCCTGCCATATGAGTCGCAGGTAAGAGACACATAAAAGGAGGTAAATCAGTACTACTAATGAAGCAAAGGCTCCAGTTTTCTTAATTTAGTCACTCACAATTCACATACAGTAGGTACAGATGAGTTGGGGCAGCCTGATACCCATTAATGCATAATTACTGGTAATTATAGTAATAATAATAGTAGTATTAATAGAAACAGTAGTAGTAGTAATACAATATTAGTAATAGTAGTAATAGAAATAGTAGCAGTAGTAGTAATAGAAATTGTAGTAGTATTATTTGTAGTAATAATAGAAACAGTAGTAGTAGTAGTAATAATAATAGTAGAAGAAGTTGTAATAATAGTAGTAGCAGTAATAGTAAATCATAAATGTTTTATCCCGACCAAAGAGGATTTCAGGAAGAGAAGCATGGTAGAAATGTATAGAGGAGTATAGACAGTTAGCATAGACAGCGAGTCATTGACAGATATGAAGAGTTCCAGAGCTGTAAGGCAGTTTGGCCCACAATGCTTTGCTTCTGATGCTGTCTGCGATGATTAATTCAATGGGCTCAGATTAGCTCTGGTTTGCTCCTGGCATGATTATACACCTTACATCCTGACAAACCAGCCTATTTAGAGACAAGGTATTGCCTAATGCACTGCCTGATCACCGGTGAGAGAAGGTTAAGAGAGGAAAAGAGGGGCATCAAGGAAAACTTGTCTGCTGAACAGAAGGACGGTCATCTGAGGGAACACAGTTGGGGGGAGGTGTCGGTGGAGAAGCACAGCCCAGTGCTCCAGAGAGAGGGAGATAGCAGGACTGCAGGGGGAGATGAAAAATATGAGACGTTTAAGAAACACAAAGGCAGGAAGGAAAGGCTGGAGTCTCGGTGTGTCACCGAGGATTGATTCTCTCACTGCTATCACTGCATGGTGTGTTTGTGTGTGTGTGAGAAAGAGAAAGAGAGAGCGATACAAATCAGAGTCATGGCAGTTCAGTTGTTCATTCAATCATTTTCATGTAGAGCATGCACTGATGAAGGTTTACGCCTGTGTATCCAGGTGTACTCTCTGGATAACCCTGATGCCTTCCAGAGTTTCTACAGCCCCCATAAGACTCAGATGAAAAACCCAGTGATGGAAAGACTAGCTGATCAGCTGGCCACGCTGTGTGCCACGCTCAAGGAGTACCCTGCTGTCCGATACCGTGGGTGAGACACTAATAACTCAGCCCTTCTTGCTACTTCGAGTGGTTAATATTCAGCCTTCCAGGGAAATAAAACCATCCAGTCTGAGAAGGATTTATACTGAAGGCAGTACAATGGAAAGATTTGAACTATCTGTGAACCTATAATTCTGCACTGCCACAGACAAAACGATCAGCAGTATTGCTATATATTGATTTGCTGATCCCACTTTTTTTTTTTTTTTTATGTTTGATGCAATACCAACATCTCCGATACCAGAGCGCATCCTCTTAGTTATCTTAGTGCCTGTTTATCTCTTTGTCCATCAACGCAGCGAGTATAAAGACAACGCCACTCTGGCTCAGCTGGTGCAGGACAAACTGGATGCTTACAAGGCAGATGACCCCACAATGGGAGAGGTGAGGATCTCCACTAGTGGCCTAAACGGAGTCTCGTCGTAGCGGTTAGCTCTTATGGCTAAATATTAATAATGATTTCTGTACACAGGGTCCTGACAAGGCTCGCTCGCAGCTCATCATTCTGGATCGGGCTTTTGATCCCGTCTCTCCTGTCCTTCACGAACTCACTTTCCAGGCCATGGGCTACGATCTGCTGCCCATTGAGAACGATGTCTACAAGTAAGTCTTTGATTTTTAACCAATCAGGAAAGCTGGCTGAACTCTGTCTACAGTGTACCCTGGGAGCCAGGTGAAGGTTAAGAATACAATATGAGAAATCGTCAATAAACAATAGAACTTTATTCAGGAATTGATCTGAATGCAGATTTACCCGTCACAAGCAGGTAAACTCTGGCACTGGATGATTCCTTTGTGAATTTAGCACTGCTGAAGGTAAACTACTGTCTTATGTCTCGAAAGCAGCATGACGGGTCAAATCGTGACAGAGCAGACTGTTTAAAAAAAACAAAAAACAAACCCATTATTGTAGTAGTGTACAGTATTTTGTAGTGTTGTCAAAATTCTCCACGGACAAATGACACTGCGCCGTAATTCACGTGTACTACCGAGGCACGCCATTTCATCACTAATTACCACACTGTATGGCCATTTCTTCTAGTTCAAAATGTACTACATGCTGTATACATAAATGTAAATACAAAATGGGTTTAACAGCCACTAAATCCAGCAAATATTCATTAGAGGTGTATTTAAGGCACCAGTTTTAGCATTTCTGTTCTGTTGTGTTTTCAGTTTGGTAGATAATTTGTTAGGTTCAAATCGTGCATGTAACAAGAGGTCACGATGATGCTTCTCATGAGCGCTCAATAGTCGTAAGTGTCCGAATTCAACCCGCTGTGTCTTTGCTTCTGCTGACTACTAAACACCGATCAGCCATAACATTAAAAACACTGACAGGTGAAGTGAAGAACATTGATTATCAATTCAGTCGGTTCTGGAAGTTGATGTGTTGGAAGCAGGAAAAATGGACAAGCGTAAGGATCTTGAACCACTTTGACAAGGGCCAAATTGTTATGGCTAGACGACTGGGTCAGAGCATCTCTAAAACGCCAGATGTTGTGGGGTGTTCCCGGTATGCAGTGGTTAGTACATACCAAAAGTGGTCCAAGGAAGGACAAATGGTGAACCGGCGACAGGGTCGTGGGAGCACAAGGCTCATTGATGCGCGTAGGGAGCGAGGATTAGCCCGTCTGGTCCGATCCCACAGAAGAGCTACTGTAACACAAACTGGTTTAAAAAAAAAAAGTTAATGTGGTGTGATAGAAAGGTGTCAGAACACACAGTGCTTCACAGCTTAATGTGTATGGGGCAGACCGGTTAGAGCGCCCATGCTGACCTCTGTCCACTCCAAAAATGCCTACAGTAGGTACGTGAGCATCAGAACTGGACCATGGAGCAGTGGAAGAAGGTGGGCTGGTCTGATGAATCACGTTTTCTTTTACATCACGTGGACGGCCGGGTGCGTGTGCAACGCTTACCCGGGGAAGAGAAGGCACCAGGATGCACTATGGGAAGAAGGCAAGCCAGCGGAAGCAGTGTGATACTCTGAGCAATATTCTGCTGGGAAATCTTGGGTCCTGGCATTCATGTGGCTGTTACTTTGACACGTACCACCTACCTAAGCATTGTTGCAGACCAAGTACACCCCTTCATGGCAACAGTATTCCCTAATGGCAGTGGCTTCTTTCAGCAGGATAACGCTCCCTGCCACACTGCAAACATAGTTCAGGAATGATCTGAGAAACATGACAAAGAGTTCAAGGTATTGACTCGGCCTCCAAATTCCCCAGATCTCAATCCGATCCAGCATCTGTCGGATGTGCTGCACAAACAAGTCCGATCCACGGAGGCCGCACCTCGCAACTTACAGGACGTAAAGGATCTGCTGCTAATGACTTAGTGCTAGATACCACGGTACACCTTCAGAGGTCTTGTGGAGTCCATTTCTCAGAGCTGTTTTGGTGGCACAAGGGGAACCTACACAATATTAGGCAGGTGGTTTTAATGTTATGGCTGATCGGTGTATACATAGTGCTCTATGTACTAGAACAGTCTATATAGCGAATAGTGAAGGAGTGAGGGAATGATGTTGTAGCTGGCCAAACAAGCATACAATTAGACAGGATGTCTTTGTATGCTGTAGCATTACAATTCCCCTTTACTGGAACCCAGCTGATCAGATTTCAGAAGCACATCTGGGGTGACGATATTTTGCCATAGCGGCAGGCGACAAACACGTTTAAGTTCGAGTCCTGCCGTTATGACGAAGAGATGCCGAAGCTTCAGTATGGGCGCTGTATTGCAGGTACGAAACCAGTGGAATGGGAGACTCTCGGGAGAAAGAGGTGCTGCTACATGAGGACGATGACCTGTGGGTGTCTCTGCGGCACAAGCACATCGCTGAGGTGTCCCAGTGAGTAGCTGCTCTATCTAACCAAACAAACATTCTCTTTTCTTCTACATTGTTTCTTCGTCCTTTCGACGTTTCTAATAGAAGGTACTCAGTTCAGCTGTGTTCCTTCACAGGGAGGTGACAAAATCTCTGAAGGATTTCTCAGCCAGCAAACGGATGAACACTGGAGATAAGGTACAGGAAGGCAGGAGTATACTGTATAGACCGGAATGTTCTGTAGTGCGTTGTGTACTGAGCTGAGCTGAGCCGAGCCGAGCCGTGATGGCTGACTCATCTCGACACGACGTTCCCCGAGAACGCGGCAGTTTAATATTACTGACAGTGCGCACACACTCACGCATTCATGTTCAAGCAAGGTTGTTATTTGCAACTGTAATACAGGAGCACAACGGACTATATTAGGCTTTTGCTTCTCTACTTAAAAGCAGGGTTTGCGTGTGCGGGTGTTTAAGTGTTCATTTTGCATTTCAGGCCACGCTGAGGGATTTGTCTCAGATGCTGAAGAAGATGCCGCAGTATCAGAAAGAGCTCAGCAAGGTGAGAGAGGACACTGAGCCAGATGGGAAGCATGCTAACGTAAAACAGTGTTGTAACGGTGCGGTGCGAATTGGATAAGCATTAACACGTGAATGCCTGCGTCTCTGCAGTACTCTACTCACCTGCAGCTGGCAGAAGACTGCATGAAGCACTATCAGGGCACTGTGGACAAGCTGTGCCGTGTTGAGCAGGTAGCACATCAACAATCATAACTGTAAATCATAAGTCGTGCTTTATTTCTTACAAAACATAAGATTTTTAGGCTCCTCCGTTCCTTAAAGTATACTGCAAACCTGCTCCAGTTTTAAAACAAACCCTTACACCGTTGCTGTTGCTGTCGTGCAGGACCTGGCCATGGGAACAGATGCAGAAGGCGAGAAGATTAAGGACCCCATGAGGGCCATCGTGCCAATCCTGCTCGACGCCAACGTCAGCACCTACGACAAGATCCGCATCATCCTGCTCTATATTTTCCTCAAGAATGGTCAGGGAGATCCACACTAGATCCACACGCACGTGTACAGTTGTGGTGTTCAGTTGCAGTAGCGATCCTTTTCATTTTGTGTGTGCGCTCACTAGGAATCACAGAGGAGAACCTGAACAAGCTGATCCAGCATGCACAGATCCCTCCTGAGGACAGTGAGATCATCACCAACATGGCTCACCTGGGTGTCCCCATCATCACAGACGTGAGGCGCTCTCTCTCTTTCGTTTTGCTCTTGCGCGCTGTTTTTCTGCTCGCCGCTCACGTCCTCTTTTGTTTGTGCGTGGTCCAGTCCACCCTGCGCCGGGGGAAGAAGATGGACCGTAAGGAGCGTGTGAGTGAGCAGACCTACCAACTCTCTCGTTGGACCCCACTGGTCAAGGACATCATCGAGGTAAAACACGCTCTCTCTTTGGCCTGGGTTTGCGTATAAGCATTAAACCGCTCGAGGGTGTGTGCTACAGTGATTTTATCATGAGTAAGAGTGTTCTTTAGCATGACGCTAAGCAGAGTACCTAAAACTCCCGTACCCATGAGAAAATCATTGTAACACACACACACGCTTTTGAGTGGCTTATTGCTTTTATAAAATGGTGACCAAAAAAAAACCAACATGATAAAATCTACTCCATGCAATGTAGTGAACACTTAAAGGCTTAAGTGAGACAGTTTTATTATCAGGGTAGGTCAGATTTTTAGAAACAAAACTACCCGTTTGGATTAATGCTTTTCTGTACACATCTATACACACACAGGGGCAATGGTGGCTTGGCGGTTAAAGCTGTGGGTTACTGATCAGAAGGTCGTGGGTTCAAGCCCCAGCACTGCCAAGCTGCCACTGTTGGGCCCTTGAGCAAGGCTCTTAACCCTTTCTGCTCCAGGGGGCGCTGTATCATGGCTGACCCTGTGCTGATCCTGGCATTCTGGGCTATGCGAAGAAAAGAATTTCACTGTGCTGTAATGTATACGTGACCAATAAACACTTGTTATCACTCACCCCTCATGGATTTCACAGGATGCCATTGAGGACAAGCTGGACACCAAGCATTACCCTTATATCTCGACTCGCTCATCCTCCTCGTTCAGCACTTCAGCAGTCAGGTACACACACACACACATATTCACAAGCATTCACTGTAAAGACTGAAGATCAGTAGTCATCTGTGTGCAGAGAGGGGGAGGGAGAACAGAGATCAATAGCGTGATCAGTGACTAGGCCCATGGAGAGGACACACAGGCATAAATGTACCTATTTGTTTTTGCATTTAAGATACAATCATGAGTTTTTCAACCGAATCACTTTCCACTGAAGAGTTTTGACACGATTTTGAACATAACTCAAAGTCTAGGAGCAATTGTCTTGAGCTTGCATATATACGTGTGGCGGTGTGGGGAAACCTGTCCGATAGCTCTGCACCTGAACTTGGCTGAAAAATCAGCTCGTAAAAAATTGTTTTCTTCTGCTTACTACATACGTTGACCTCTCTCCTTTAAGAAGCCAGCAATATAATTCAACCAAAATGACCAATATTTACTTTCAAATCTTGCCTATGCTATCGTCCTGCAGAGATCACACTGAGGAAGAACCTTTTGGATAATTATATGCCGTAGCCAAGCCTAGTCAGTTCGGTTTGTAATCGGATACCGACTCTCAAAATGCTTGCCATGCGCCGTTACGTCAGAATCCAAACAGAGAAGAGTGCTTACATAAAGAGACGTCGACAACCAGACAAAAAGAACCGAAGCGACCGAATCGATCGGCGATTTACAGTATTTCCTGGCTGATGAGAAAATCGAGTGACCAGACGACAATGAGGCGTGTGTTTAAATGCTGCGAGTGACTTTTAGCTCGCTTGATGAGGCAGAGACTTAAGGAGATGATGCTGAGAATTCATTTCCTGTTGTGAACTCATCATTCAAATTTGGCAGTAGGGCCGTGCGATACGACAAAGAAGAAGAATGACGTCGAATCAACGGCGTTCACGCAGTACCGTTTCATTTGACATTATTAAACATGTAAAAAAGGAAAATGCTTCACCATACCAACGATATCTCAGAAAAGTGTATCGCATAATCGTCTATCACGATATCGATATTATATCGCACAGCCCTATGTTGTTTTTCAATAATTTGCATAGATTAAGTTGTGACTCTAGAGGTAAGTGGGGAGTCTTTCAGTACAATTGGAATGAAATCTGTAATACCATTTTCTCCCTTTTTCATACATACACACACACATATATATATACACATACACATATCACCATATGAATTGTTTTCCCAGGCCGCCACACGTACGCTACAGATGTGTTAAATAGAGAATGTTGAAAACACAGTGGAGAATACTTTTAATGACGTTACGGCCACTGACTTCAACGACATATGGCCCGTTGAAACCATTATCGTGATAGATTATTATAGAGATTAGCGGTCTAAGAACGTAATGTGCTCACGTGCATTTAGTGCCATTGCGATTAAAGACGCATGACTGCACCTGTTTGACTTCTCTATAGCATCGTTCTTGCTCATTAACACGTCCTTTTCCTGGCAGTGCCCGATACGGCCACTGGCACAAGAATAAGACCCCTGGAGAGTACCGCACTGGGCCACGTGTCATTGTCTTCATCATTGGTGGAGTGTCTTTCAGCGAGATGCGCTGCGCCTATGAGGCCACGCAGGCCAGCGGAAAATGGGAGGCCATCATCGGTGAGTGTGTAGCCTGGAGGTGTTACTGGGTACTTGCAAGGATAGCATTTACATACATTAGCTTTTACATTGCAGACTATTCTTCAAAAGTTTAAAAGTTGATCTTAATCCCTACTGACACTGACACATGCGGATCAGAGGCAGTAGTGCACTTTTGAGCTTAGAACTGTCCTCAATATCTAGAAAATAACGTCTTCGTACTGTCATTCCAGTGAAAAACGTTCTCTAGAAAGTGGAAAACACCGTCATCATCGTGTTGACTGTCTTATGTTTAAAAGCAGAACCGTCAGCGAATCAGTGATCTGCTTGGTTTGGTGTTTGGTTTGCTTTCCTGACAGTATCGTAAGACAAACTCACAATCAGACCACTGAGCCAATACCAATTTAATGCCTTAAACCAGGGGCTCACAGTTTTTTGCAGGTAAAAAGTTCCGTGGACCCCATGGTACAGTTGTATTTTATGAGCATAATCAAACTATACAAATATTCGGCTCATTATTTAAACGTCTACAAAAGATAATCTGGCTATTTATTAGACCTACAGGGCATTTTTCGTGAAAAATTCCGTTCACAGAGCCCATTAGGTCCAAAGTGACGTTATTGACAAGCCTACTTGTATTTGTTATTGAGTTATTGATATTTGGATTAAACCATTTAAGTGACCAGCCAAAAAAGGCTAAACTCAATAATAAATATTATAACTTTGATAAAGCTGGCTTGTGATTTCCAGCACTGTAATGAAATGAAATTAATGAATTAATTAAAAAAAGACTTCTGGCTATGCAAACCCCACTTTTTTGCCTTAAAAAAAATTCCCCACTCTTTTACCTACATACTAGGCTCTAATACAATGACACTATCTGTATCTGTACATGTTTATTGCTCCAAATATTGGTATTGGATTTAAACCAGAAGTAGGTAGGACCTAATCCGGAAGAGTTTTTGGTTTTTGTAATACGGATAAAAAAATTATTTGTGTTTGTACCTACAGTACATGTGACATCAACAAATTTACTTGCTTCAGTTTCCCAAAATATAAACATACTAGTAGCCCAAATGATATCGTCTGGACCCTGACCAGGCAGTTACTAAGGATGAATGAAAATGCATTGTAAATATAAATGCATTGTTCACATTTATGTTAATGAATGTGGTCTTTCTTTGTCTTTCCCGCAATTAAAAACCTCCTGCTTACGTGACTTTTCGACGAGGTAACGTGCCAACGTTATCTCTTCATTCTGAATATTTGGTGACATCCCTGCTGGATATCTTCGCTATTAGTCTCAGAGTAATTAATGAGTACTTTATAGGAGTTAGTGAATAATGTCTTTCGCAACAAACAATAATGAGATCGTTTACGTGGTTAATTAAGCAATATCGCACTCACTGTTGTACTAAATTTCAGCATGGCTGGGATTCGGCCATAGGCACGAGGCGGCACGATTGAGTGCGATACTGCTTTTATACGACAGTTAACTGTATTTCGGACACAATATGGCCAAATGTTCTGTTTATTTTTGTTCCGCTAGCAGAAATAGATCCCACAGAAGCCACACTAGCATATCTTGCATCGTTATGTTGAAACTTGTCCTTGGCTGATTCGCATCCTTGTATGTGTTTGGTTGTTAATGTGACTCCATCAATGTCTTCATCAAAATAATTACAGTACATCAAATTCTATTCATTAAGTTATCAAGCTCAAGGTCTAGGAAATATCCTTTCGAGGCTTGTATACAGTTTATATTCATGCTGTTTAGACAGAATGGCCTTAATAGGAGTAAACACTAAGACCATTCGAAGACCATTCATTACATAAACGCTGGGGTTTATGAATGTATTATGAGAAATGGATGCATTGAAATGGTTGCTTAACCCCTCTTTTCTTCAAGACGACTGAAAGGTGGCGAAAGACAAAATGGGGATTGCTTTGTTTGATGATAACCGAGCGTGAAGCCACCTTTGTTCCTCCGCAGGTTCCACCCACACGCTCACCCCAACCAAATTTCTAATGGATCTGCAGCATCCCGACTTCCGAGAGTCCACTAGGGTGTCCTTTGAGGACCCCGTTCCCTCAGACGATTGAGAGAAAGAGGGAAGGGTGGGAGAGAAAGAGAGAGAGAGAGAAAGAGAGAGAAATCACACTCTGACAAAGTAAAGGCAGCCGCTCGAAGAAGCCCTTTCTGTATCCCCACAGCACAAGGGTTTCTTTTCCTCCTTACTTCCAGTTTTACTCCCGCCCTTGCAGAGATGAGCGTTTGGCCTCCGCCTCAGTGCATGGAGAACCTGCCAGTCTAAAGAAGGCTCCACCCACTGCTGGTTAGAGACCAATCAGTGTCCATATCAGAGACCAACAGCTGGTCATGATTGGTGGATTACTCTGACATATAGAGCTGCAGCGAGTGGAGCCTCTTTGGAGCAGCCATGCAACGGGTGCTGACTCCATCCCTGCCGTTCCCATTCCTCTCAGCCGGGTGGATTAACCTGCATTTTTCCTAGCATACGCCCTCTAACCCAGTGGTGCATCTTCTTCTTCGGGTGACGAGGAGCTCCTACATTTGCCCACCCACAATTTCATATTCGTCATGTTTAATTTCTTTTTTTTTTTGCAGATTAATCTACCCAAGAGATTAATCGTATTCCAGTTAATTTAGAATAACAACCCAAGAATATCATTCACATCAATTAACAGAGCTCCTTTCTTTGATGCTGAATTTCAGCAGGGCATTTCAAGGACATATTTTTCTTTTTCCTTTTATTCAAACAAACCACCACACATCACTTCTACATGAGCAAGTGAGCGTCTGCGATGATTGCACAGCAATACTCTCCATTTGGATAACCGCCATATTGCCAGTTTCCAAATTGCTGCATTACTTTGTTTTTTTTAACTGGAGCAATTTGGTGAAGTAATGTGTGACTCACCTGCAGATGCCAAAACTTGAAATGTAGCCGTGTTCTCTCGATATGCTTTAGCACTACAAAAATCCAATCCGTTTTGTCCTTGCCTATTGCTAATTACCTTAATAATTAGTTAGCATCGCTTTAAAATTGCAACACGGACTGCCAAAACCTTTTAAATGATAATTTTCGAATCAAATGTACAATATGTAAAGTACGTTACCATACTAGTTATGAAAAATTCTTCAAAACTGCTTCAGAATTCCTAAATAGGACTTTTAAACGGTATTTGGTGTGTTTTTGTCAAAACTCGGTTCTGTATGCTGTAAAAAAGTGACGTATAATTTGTAGTTCATGTGTTACACATGCACAAACTCTGGGGGAAAAAAAAAAAAAAAAAATTTTACTCCGGTTGATTCATTTTCTAAAACAGCAGCGCTGACATTCGTTCTGGCTGTAATTCGAATCACAGATTTATATTAACGCGCTCGATCGAAAACGTTTCCGTCCTCACGACTAAATCACAGGGGCTTGTATGGTAGAATACGACAATCTAATAGTAATAATACACAATATATTTAACATTGATGGAAGGAGTCTCCAGGGCAAGAGCTTTGAATTAGTCACAAATTTAAAGTTTGCTGCCGCGGGAGAGTCTTCAGGACAGAGAACATTCCTTTTTTTTTTTTTTTTTTTTTGCTTTCTTGGTAACAACCTCAATTGTTTTCTTCAAGAGAAAGTGAAGGAACAACTGTTTATAACTGTTAGAAAGTAAGCGATACAGGAACTCGTTTTGCAGACGTTCCACAACATTAAATGTAACTATAAATGGATAAAATAAAACTGTTTCATTCCTTACTTAATCTAGTTACATATGCATAAATGCTCATTTGTTATTGCTCACGAATTTAAAGACAAATGGGTAATACCTTTAACAATTTTTAGTTAATATAATGTCCTGATTTTATCAAACTAGATATTAAGTTATATATTATATAAAAAAAACATATATATATTATATATATATATATATATATAAACATAAACTAGTTGCCTAGTGAACCGTGTGCTAAAGCTATATTCTCTTTATATATCCCCCCCCTTTTTAAAAATTGGTTTATTATTTCTGGATTTTCTAAATGATAGCGATCACCATTTGCAGTATGCCAGCCCTAACCCATACTGCATACATTCAACACCTACTGAACTATTCAGTCATTTTATACTCCACAAATAAAGTTTGTTTCTGTTCTGGCTTTTTATTCCAGTCGTTTCATCTAGCTGGTGTTAGAGAGTTCATTGTGATTCTAGCCAGAGCTCAGTAAAGCTGCATGTTTATTTGATGTGGTCCGGGTGGTTAAAGGACAGAAAGGTATGTATGTGGTTTAAGGACTAAATTTGATCCAAAAATCTGACACAACTCTGGATTTCCATCCCTACTCAATTATAATGGTGCCATACAGCAGTTTTTGATGATTGAAATTCTGTAAATAATCATCTAAGCGTAAATGGTCCGACGTGTTTAGCCACTATAAACATGACTTGAGTTTGTTTTAGAATTTACAATTATTTACAGTGAAATTATTTTTCTTTTAGAATATAAGTAAAAGGAAATGTGCAGCTTTGCTACAGAAACAAACACGTGAACCGTACATTGAAAGGATGTCGAGAACTGAATCAAGCATTTGTTCCAGCTGGGCTATGAGAAGTTCAGAATTTTTCATAATCATTTTTGACATTTTTTGAGACTCGAACCACAATAATAATAATAATGAAAAAATAAATGAATAAAATGAATTCCAGGTGGCACAAATGTTTGATTAATTGTGAACCTATTGTTTCTTCTTGAGAAGAAATGTGTCTTCAGCTATTTATCTAAAAAAAAAAAAAAAAAAAAAAAAGATTCAGATCCACTCTTGAATTGACGTCACATGAATGGAGTAGATTTTCACCCTCTTTTTTTCTTTCTGGGTTTGGGTTTTTTCCCCACTACGTCTGTCGTAGTGCCTCTACAAATTTTTACCTTGTCTCGTGACACGTTCACGACGTGCGGCCATATTGAAGACGTCATTTCCCCTCATTTTTAAGCGTTTGATCTCCTGCATTCCAGTTAGTGTTTAAAGTTTTCCTAAAACCTTTTCGTTCTTCGGTTCGTGACATTACACGATCTTTACGTGGAGTAGATACAACAGCTGAAAACACATTTAGAGGTAAGCCGATTTGCCTGTATAGTTCTAACGTGTGCATATATTGTCTGTTTCTCCATGGCTGCCGTCACTCCTGCAGGCTCAACCACTGTCGTCACCCCTACCGTGCTCCTGGATGCACTCAAGACCATGAACAAACCAGACGAGGATCAGACAAGCTAAAACCCTCCCTCTCTTCTCTTCTATCTGATCGCCCCAAATCCCCTGCTCCTATATTAATGTGTATGCATCTTGCCTGAAAAGAAAAATGTAAAAGAAAAAAAAAACAAAAAACAATGGAAACACTGACTTAAAAAATGAGATATATAAATATATATATAAATATATATAGTATGTTGAAAAGCAAAAGAATCATTGTAAGTATTCTCATGTTTTACAATGGATGCAAATGTTTAAACTGTTGAAATAAGGTTTAAATATCAAAGGCCATTTGAAACAGAAAGAACCAAATATTGATAATATTACTGATATTGGATGCTCGGAAATGTGTAAATGGTAGAATCTTAGAATCATTGGTGTGATTTTATCATGGTTGTGGATGGGGGAGGGACAAGCAAGTCGTTTGTATGTGAGCGCCAGTCGAGAACTTCATTCAATCATATCATTTCTCTTGCTTTACGACGAAATCCTGTCATTCGTCATGCTGTATGCTGAACGCTCTGGTTTTAGATTCATAGTCATGCATGCCATGGAATCTTATTTGTGGCCATTTTGAAATCTGAGGGGGAGGAGGGGGGGGAAAAAAAAAAAAAAAAAAAAGAAAGCTAGTGATTTTGACACTGACTGAACTGAATCTGCTGAGGGAAACCAAAGCAGTTGATGAGAAAAACTGATGAGTCAAACGTCAAATGTAAATAGCTCCAGAATGCAAATATCGGCCCTCGCCGATCGGCCTCAGATCTGGCTCTATCTACTCGCCAGGACCTTTTATTTGATTGCTCTGCAGAGAATTTCACGTTTTAGTGTCAAAAAGGCCATTGCTTGCAATTTGAGAATACTCTCAACAGAAAAAAGGGCCAGCTGTACTTCAGTATCGTATCCTGTCCGATTAAGTCTTATCATTGGCTAGTAAACGATGTTTAACCGGGCCATGCACTGAGTCGTGTGATGTTGTATATGCCATATGTTGATGTTTTACCGTCTCCCTGTTGACTTTTCTGACTGTGAAGTAGTACTTTTGTTTTTTTCTCTCGATAATACAAAGCCAATGTGTTTGTGATGTTCGAGCTGTACCGTAGTTGTAGTAGTAACAGAAAAAAAAGAAGATTTAATTAGCAACGATCTATATTTGGTTTGTCTGTTCGTTAGTGCAGCGTAACTCTTCCACTGGTGAATGGCTTCGCAAAGAGATGTAATCCCATATTCTTTTTTTTTTTTTTTTTTTTACTTCCCGTTCTATTTATTCCTATTTTATTCCTCTGCTCCGGCAACCAGGTTGTATAATGCACTATGGGTTTTCTGTGACGCGAATGCTTGTTCATTTTTAGTCCTTTTATTTTTGGTTTGCTGTTGTAAAAGCACCGAGTGTGTCTACTAGATTTATATCAAATTTATTTATCAGAGAAAAAAAATATTCATTAATAAAAGTTTAGTCTGTCTCAATCCTGTTTATCTTTGCTGGGATTTCATGTTTGCAAGCGTTGAAGCACAAACAAAAGTAAACTTGATGTGTACTGATGTAATAAGACTGTCCAATAAATTGGCTTCCATTACTGCAAAGAATCGGTATAATTTTTCTACACGCATATCAGCAGGAGTGAATTGAAGTGAAACTCGGCGTGCGAGCTTATGTGTAAAAGTGCAATAATAATAATAATAATAATAATAATAAATAATAATAATAATAATAATGCAGGGTCTGTGATAGCAGGGTAATACATCATTCATCTTACCTGAGGAAGTGTTTCTGGAAAGCGTCCAAATACCTGCAGCAACAACACTCTCAAGGTCAGTATAGTCAAGAAACGATGCTGAATTATGTCTAAAGGAACGACTGAAGGAAGTATTAAGAGCCATTTTAATAACTGTTTTTTTCTAATAATGGTACAAAAGTACAAAAACGTGCAGGATTTCTTCACAAACATTTCTGCTTTCGAAATCATCCACTTGTCCAAAAACCGAAAGAGAAATTCATTCTAGCGAGTATTAACAGATCTACGCGTTCAAAATCAATTTATTCCACAGTCGCATTGTAGGGTCACAGTCGTTTCTCAAAGGATACGTTAATGATTAGATTAAACTGCGTATGGATGAATTGAACACGTTTGCACACTCCGCTTTGATGCTTCGTAACTAAACGCTATGTTCTATTATCCATAAGACTCATCTTCTATCAGACAAAATTGTCAGAAGTTAGAATAAAGTGGTAATAGTACCTCTTAGCTTTAAAAAAAAAAAAAATATATAATAGTACACTTTGGGTGTCTTAAAGTCTGCTAGATGTACTTTTTTTTTTACTCCATTTACCAATTCCCAGCCACATGTTAGTAAAGGCTAACACATGCTTCCTCTACATCACGCTGCGTCAGAGAGCAGTGCATCACACTCTGAGGAAAGTGCTATCTACCCTCATCCGCATACATCAGCTCACAGATAGTCACGATCGGCTAGTGTCACTCTGAGATTAACACTATCCCACCCGCTCAGAGAGCATGGCCGATTTTGCTTTCTTGGTGCAGCGTCGTCGTCAGGATTCGAACCTGTGATGCGTTGCGACACCCTGGAGCCCATGAGGTACTGCATTTTCAAAACTCATTTTAAAGGACACAAAGCAAGTAACAAGCAACATACAGTTGAGGTCATAAGTTTACAGACGCCTTGCAGAATCATGCAAAATGTGAATAATAAAAAAAAAAAAACAAGTAAAAAAATAAAAATTAAATTTAAATTTGGTTTTTTATTTAGTCCTGCCCTGAATAAACTATTTCACATAACAAATGTTAAGACACAATAAGAACTGAATTTACACAAATGAACCAGTTCAAAAAGTTTACATACGCTTTATTCTTAATACCGTGTGTTTTTTTCGTTACCTGGATGATTTTTGTGATAGTTGTTTATGAGTCTCTTGTTTGTCCTGAGCAGTTAAACTGCCCACTGTTCTTCAGATAACATCCTCCAGGTCCTGCACATTCTTTGCTTTTCCAGCATCTTCTGCATATTTGACCCCTTTCCAACAGCGACTATATGATCTTGAGAGCCATCTTTTCACACTGAGGACGACTGAGGGACTCGTACACGACTATTACAAAAGGTGCTAACGTTCACCGATGCTCAAGAAGGCAACACACTACATTAAGAGCCTTAGGCTAGGGGGGGATGTAAACTTTTGAACAGGATGATCGGTGTAGATTCTGCAAGGCGCATGTAAACTTATGACCTGTACCATAAATAATATAAAACAAAACTACCAAACAAACAATTCCCCAAATTGTTAACCGTCCAATAAGCATCAGTTTCCATTATGAAAACAGACGTAGACTATTTATTACAAAATGCAGCACATTTAAGAAATCATTTGTAATCAAATGTTGTGCATAAACGGCATTAATAAAACCTAGTGCAGAAATGTAGAAGAATATTTCCCAGTACAAAATATCATAGACACCAACAAAAGCCCTACGTATAGTATTTCCAATATCTGAAATGTTTATGAAATTGCTTTTCACGAAATGGCCGTGTAGCTGTAAACAGTGCAATAAGTGAAGCTTTTCACAGTATAGCTGCCATGTGTGTATCCGTTACCAATCTCACGTCAAGAACGTTTTAGGTGTCTACAAGCTGCAGTTTGGCTTCTCTGGAGGTCACCTGGGAGCAGTGGTGCAGCGTCAGTAGGTGCAGGATTTTGTGAGTGGGCTCATGTGATGCAGTCCTGAGGAGAGAGAGTGCACCATGCGCTGAGACATCTCTCTCACGCTACTGGCGGTGGCGATGGCACGCTCCAGAGAACGGTTGAGAGAGCGCTGTGCGTCTACAGATTGAGAGCGCCTACGGTGACCCCTGTAGCCTTTCCCGTCACTGAGTGAAAAGTAAAGAGGCTTTTGGTAGGAGGCTGACACCACAGGGCTGGAGTAGTAGCTGCAGGACAGAGGAGGTCAAAGTACGTTAAAAAGTCAATTCTAACAAATTTTGAATATTTAACACGTCAGGTTCCCAAGATGGCTGGACTTTCTACCGGAATTAGATTGTGGGAAACAATCCATTATATATAAACATTTTTTTTGCTTTCCGTGTGTTCATGTTCACATAGGTAAACCATCGGATTATTTTTAGAAGCAACAAGTCATGGCATTTTGACGGAAGATTTAAGAAGCATACAAATGTCGGAGTGGTTTGCTTATTAATACGAGAAGGTAATAAGATCCATTTCAATTTAGGCTTGTCTTTAAATTAGTAAGTGACCGTGAAAGGTCTAGGCATAAATATACACTCGTACATGAATATACAGCCTGATATTTTCTCGTACATAAACATACAGCCTGGTCACAATTCTAAGTATTATTAGCATGTCTGTCTAAGCTGTCTGTAATGAATTAGAATTTATCACAAAGTTCCAGGGATCGAAAAAGTTAAAAAAAAAAAAAAAAACCCAACAACTTGTATTTCTAGAATGCCATAATTTAACATCCAGTGTATTACTAGCTATTAATAAATGAGCCTATTTATTAAGTATTTTTGCTCTTTTGACCTCTTTGACTATAGAGAACACAGATGGATTAAATACAGCCACGGAAACTATGTCTCTTTATAGATAGCACTTTTTATTTGTTTTATAGAATCCAACACTGTCCACGTTGACCTGATTAAGAAAGATGAAGATGGTTATCCTGAGCTACTCACAGGACTGAAGGACAGACCGGCACACACTGGAGCACAGGCACGCTGCCAATCACTGGAGGGGGAGGTGCTACTGCCAGGTACATACCCCCCGTCTGCATGTGTGTGGACCTCACTGGCCGAGTTTCCTTCTGCATGGAGCTTTGTTTTCCTGAAATCAGATATCAGTAAATGATATATAACTTTACATCACCCTGCATGTGGATCTTATCCTAATGAACCTGGAAAGATCAATATTTAATAAATAAATAAATAAAATATACGTGGTGCCTTTCTACAGCTGTAGGTTTCCATACTGGGTTCTAATCAATGCCTGATTAAGCAAAGTCTTCACTGTGATCGGGTTACAACTAGCTGGTTGTGTACTGCGAAGCTGGAGTATGCACAAAACACACCAAGTTTCTATGTCAGGAGTGTCAGACATACAGCCTAAGCTTCTACAGCCAAGTGTCTAATCCAGCCTGCCAAATGAATTTAGGATCTGTGGCCCGTAAGAGAATAAAAAGATTAAAAAAAGAGCCCTTTTATTCAGAAGCAATAACCTCACATGTAACTCAACCTTTACATGAGTTACATACTGTACTGTCACTTACAACATGTGCTAACGATACATACTTCTTCATTAGCAAGCTAAATAAGCTGACAATATAACCATATCTCTTTCCAAAAGAACTAATTTAGTGGTTTCACAGCAACAGGAGGTGGATACTTACACGATGGCAAAAACTTTTTAATTGACACTGACATTGGACTGTGTGTAACGAAGCTGTGAGTTCGACACCCCTACCCCTGCCCTGTGTGTTTGGTAAAACTGCTATAACAGAAAACCACCATGATAATGGAGAACTTTTATTTTATACTTATTATTTTGAGCATTTTTATTAAAAAAAAAAAAAAAAAAAAAGAAGTGCAATGAAGTATAAGTAAGTATAAATAATGTAATTTCTGACCAGCTCTGAGGACTGTCTCTCTGTTTGTTGCTCCACACAGGGGACAGTGATTAGAGTAGTAACGAGTGTGACTAGGTGAGCTAACGTTTCTTGCTTGACCTGAAAAAACAAGAAAAAAAAAAAAAGAGTCAGAAATGCACAAGTGACTAAACAATACAGGAGCAGAGGGAGGACAGATCGCATAATGGAAACGAAAAAAGAAAAACGTTTACATCCAGAGGTTCTGTTGCGTCGTGCCAAGCAGCTCAAGCACAAAGGTACTGGCCTTCCTCTGCTTTCGGCCTCATCCTTTCTCGCATCCGATCTCTCAGCAGATATGCTACGCTTCTGGCCTTTAGTGGAAAATACACTACTGTTCATTTTATTCTGTGATTAGCAAAAACCGAAATCTGTACCCGAGAGCGTTACCACAAGCTCGCAGATACAGTGCGTGCGTAGGCTACCACATTCTCTTACCATCTGTGTGGGTCTTTGGGCTTCGTCTAGTTTCAGCCCTCGCTCTCCGGGTCGTGTGTGACATCAAAAGCGATGCTCGGATGTGCTTCGGTGTCATGTCTTCAGACTGGGTATGCTCCGAATCTGTACCTATATACATTTTTTTAAATATAGAACACATGAGAGTAGGTAAACACCAATAATACAGTGTTATTAATTAGTTAATAGTAACAATGAATTCTTCCATTATACGCGTGTTACTAGTTACCTGGTTTTACATTTTTCCTCAATACATGTTGAAATTCCTGACACATACTAACGCTACACATATTATTTCTACTTAATATGAGAAAATGTGCTCATATTTTAAAGCTCAATATTAAGACTGCTACGTGTTCATTAACTCTACACACTGGAATCTGTCTGTGGTCTGAGGCGGGGCACGGATGCTGATCTCCTCCTTGGTATAGTTCTTTCTTGTTCCCCCTTTAAAGTGCCCCCACTCTCTCTTGGTTCTTTCTTGCCAGCCGTCTTTCTCTCCAAAGACCTGTAAAAAAAAATTCCACACATGGAAACGGAAGGTTACGTATGTTCCCTCGGGAGGACTGCCAGGGTGCGTTCCTTCAGATCTAGCGGAATGTTCCTGTTTCCTTGCCGAGAACCGATATGGTGTGACTTACTGTTCTGCATGTAGTCTGAGATCCAGGATTTTCCCTTTATCCTAATCAGATCCGAAGTAACCAGTAACTTGCTACTTGAGTAGTCTTCTCATTGGATAATCCATTACTCATACTCAAGTAATTATTAGTATCGTTACATTTACTGTTACTCGAGTAATTATTTTTATAAGTAGTTTTACATGTACTTGAGTAAAAATTTTTGACTACTCCACCCAGCTCTGCCCATACGGTGTCACCGTCACAAGGCTACGACTTTGCTTTAGGTACTTGGCAAGGTAGCAAGCAAACAAGGAAACCGCCTTGGTACGAAATATGCTTAAGTGTGCGGTATTTACAACACTGTCCTTCGTTTTTCACCTGAAGAACTGTTTGACAAGGGTGCGAGAAAGAGAAAGTGTTTCTGAAGACAGATACCTGAAATCACGCTGCCGTGGATGAGGTATAGATGTGTGAGGAGGTGCATGGTCTCTAATGTCCTTTGAGGGAGAAGGGGGCACTCTCACACGATGGGGAGGACTGGCTGTCCTGAGAGTTCCCTCTAAGTGCTCCCTGAGTCTGTGCACCTCTGCCTGAAGAGACTCAATGGCCTCGCTAAAAAAAAAAAAACACAAAACAAAGGAGTTTATGGAAGTGTGGGTTTGAAAGACAGCATAACTGCAGATGCCAAGCTACATTTGACGTAAGATGTGGTAAAGATGCACTAACGGCACACAGCATGCTGTTTTTGGGGTCAACCACACCATGCAATTTCACACAGCATGTGGTAAAAGCAGTTAAAAATAAATACCTCCCCAATTATGGTGCTCAAGATAATCAACTTTCAATGACTGTAAAAAAACAAACAAACAAACACAACAAAAAAAAACAATAGAAGATGGATAATTTTAAAATACTGTCCTTAATTCCTTATATCATGTATATCAGTTAAGCTACAACCCACATACCTAAGATCATAAGATACTATACACTAACGGTCAAAAGTTTAGACAAACTCATTGTTTATTAAAATTTTTAGAATAATAATAATAAAGTAACACAAATGGAGTAACGCAAATGGAACTATGGGAATTATGCTGCGTTAAAAAATCCAAAGGAGTATTAAAAGGAGTTCACACCGACGCTGGACTCTTATCGGCTGCTTTTCGGAATATTTCCGAAAAATTCATTTGCATACGTCAAAATTTCATATTCGTACGTTTTAAAAAAAGATTTTTTTGTAAATAAAATGTTACGTTTTCTAACGAAAGAAATGAATATGTCGGCACTACAACACCGATTTCAAACGTTTAATCACACACCTTCAGATCAAAAGGTTTTTAAGATCATGAGAAGCATTTCCGTCAACTGTCCACAAACTTTTGACCGGTAGTGTAAATTAGTAAATCGGACGACATGTAACCTTATGCCCGTGAGAAAATAAATCGCTAAGATAATATTCATTACTCCACTGTGGACTTTCTCCTCATAATAATACACTGCAGTGCACTATTTTCAGTGTGTCCACTCTGCAGCAGGCAGAAATCTTGGCTTCTTTGTGCTACAATCCCTGTGGCAGCTATGAAGAGACTCACTGGTGATTCGCCAGCTGCCCAGAACTTTGGGCTTTGAGGTGGTCACCATGGTGATACGGTGCAGTGAGGGAGGAGCTTCTGAAATAAGACGGATCCTGATTGGACGGCTGTGCGGGTCGGTCACCCTGTCGTGTTCCATCTTCTGATATGGAATGGGCTAAAGAAAAATGCATGAGAGAGGTCGGTGCACAGGAATAGAGGAATAAATACAGGAAACTCGACATCCACCCAATTATACATCTCCAGATCAGCTCTTTAGTACGCTGACCTGTTTATATATTCAGTTAAAGTGTACGACAGGGCCGTGTGACGTGCTGTGAATAACGTTTACCACATTCACTCTGTTGCTCCAGCTCGCTAACGCCGCTACTAGGCCAAGGCTGGAGAGGTGTGCTGGGCCAGCGCAAGGCGGGGGAGCTAGAAGTAGACAGACTGGGAATGTGCCGCATCCTTGCCTCTCCTCTTCTCCCCAAGGATCCTGGAGCACCTCCAGAGGCAATGGCATGGGCTCTAGAGGGATCTAAAGAGGGCTGTGTGTGTGCTCGAGAGCTAGACTTAGGATTTATTTGGCACTTTTCCTGCGAGACAGATGGCCTTGTCGCCCTGGAGGAAACAGGAAAAGAGGGTGGAGTAAGAGTAAAGACACACACACACACACAGGGCAACCTGCCTAAAACATGTGAAATCAACAGCAAATAGAAAACGTATGTGTTTAGTGAGCACAGAAAGAGATGAATAGAGAAGCTCTGCAGTGGAAGCGCAGCCCACCTCACTGCTGCCCTCTGCTGGACAGGGCTTTGTGCTGCAGGTGTCAGTCGACTGCTCTCTGAGCCCACGAACCCGCTATCTGTTTCTGGAGTTACCACGCCATCCTACAATCCCATAAGGACAACAAAATACAGCTCTCTAGAAGTGTCTTTCAATAAGAATGATCATACAATGGAATACAGGGAACTCCATAAATATTGGCAGCTTTCATAACAAGAAGTCAAGATGAATATATGAAACGAATAATATTGTCAAATGTGCGAGGGGGAGGCAGGATACAAACTCGGTGCTCGGTTCAGGTTCAGCAACAGATTCTTCTGTGCAACTCAACTACTGTAAAAACAGCTTGTTGTCATGGAAGTGACCGTATATAAAAGTGCCCAATTCCTGCCAAATGATCCTTAACCGTTCTGTTTTGAACTGGAGATATTTGAAACCTTTTATTATGACTGGATTATGCGTCATTATATTTTATGTATTTTTAGTGGACTCTATGGTGATGGGTGTAACACTACGAAGGGGTGTGCAAAATCATATGTATACTCCAAAAACAGTTTCTGGAGACTGAGAGGAATTAAATATTAAATTCATCCTTTTCTACGATGTAAATGTGACAAAGAATTCCTAGAAAACATTCTGATTATAATGATGTTTTAAAGAGGAAAAAAGGTAGGTATCCTACCCAATTGTTTATGCCCAATTTTTATTTTGAACGGAGTTATTAATTCTGGAGTTGAGTGTATAATGTGACATAAGGCTTAAATATCTGATATCAGTCTCTTACTGACCTGAAGCTGTGCTCTCAGTGCATTCTCTTTAGAGGCCCTTCTTCCCATGGCTGCTCTCTCTCCCAGGCTGCTACGGGACTTTATGCTACCTCTCCTTCCACTGCCCTGTTTCCTTGGTAATGCTGAAGCTGAGGCCTCTGGGAGAGTTTCCATAGAGTTACACACATGTGAGCTACAAGAGGGGCCTGAGAGAGAGTCTGCCGTTGGCTGTCTAAGAGATAGAACGACAGAGAAAACGAGAGTAAACTGTTTTATATCATTTACATGTTGATTATTATTTTTTTTAAATTCCATTTTGATTATTTTTCTTGTAACAACCAGACTCACGGCTGGAGAGGTTTGTTCGAGTCCCTCTCGTCTTTGCTTCTCCACTGCTGTTCAATTTCTATCCTATCAATACTGGCAGGG
The DNA here is from genome assembly GCF_023375685.1 of Ictalurus furcatus. Taxonomy (NCBI): domain Eukaryota; kingdom Metazoa; phylum Chordata; class Actinopteri; order Siluriformes; family Ictaluridae; genus Ictalurus; species Ictalurus furcatus. The sequence goes on from NC_071272.1 coordinate 3,341,674, forward strand.
TGAGGAGAATGATCTCTTAACGCCGAGGAATCCTGGTCCACATCAGCCTGGTCTCTGTCTAGGACCTTGGAAAAATCCCTGAAGTTCTGGTAGCTGAGCAAAAAAGAAAGAAAAAAAAAAAAAAAAAAAAAAAAACAGTACAGCGACAAGTGTTTAATATTCAGCTACTTGAGCAGAGCTACACATTAGTGTGGATCAAGCATCAAATGCTTGGATTAACGCAGAGCCACTAAACAGATGTACTGGTTTTCATGTGGTCTTAAAGCTCTTACCGATCCATCAGGTTGCTAAAGTCTTCCTCCACACGTTGATGTTTGCGGTTCAGTGGACGGAGGACAGATGGACGCATGTCCTCTTCGTCGTCCTCTCTGCCTCCATCGCTCTCCCCACTGACAGAACTCACCTCCAAGCCGACCATGACCTCTGCATGAGCTGCAGCGGCGGGTTTCTGACCAGAGACAGATGAGCAGAAGGTCAGCACCATACAACCAATAACACTAGTACAAGAGCATACTGAATAAGCTTACACAATTTATCATATAGTAATTATCATTATAGGTTGCTGCTTCCTCAATTAATTAAACATAATCTAGTATGGTATTACTAATTTTAGCTGATATTTTATGTAAAATATCAGTTGTGGATTAAACGACTCCTCAGGTTTTAACCTACTTATTCGTAGAGTAAACCTGGATGTTGTTGCGTCGCCACAGCACCACCTTGTGTTCACCCTGAAACCTGCATTTATTTTTCTTGCACTGCTTTCTTTTCAGATGTGAATTACTCATGACACTACTAGTGCCCAGAGGAAGGTTATAATTCTCACACTGCCCCGTAGATGTCTGAGAGTGGGTCAGTGACAGAGTTTAGAGTACCTCGGGCTGCGGCTCTGTCTCTTTCAGAGACACGCAGGGCTGAAGGGAGTGAGGGGGGTCGCTCGGGGTAGGTTCTATGAGCCGATTACGTTCCGACTGGTCTATCCACTCCTTCAGGTCCTCCAATTGTAACCCCGACTGAAATATCAGACTTTCGAGTTCCCTAAAAATACGAAGCGCAACATAGAAATGACTTACGTGCTGCGTATGTACAAAGTCTCGAATACGGTGCTGCGTATCTATAGAAAGTGCTCAGTATTCACCTGTCAGGGTCAAAAGGTCCTGACTTCCCTCCTGTTTGCCTCTGCAGTTGTTGATGCTTATCTCGAGCGGCAAGGTAAGCCCTTTCTATCGAATCCTGACCCTGGGCCAGCTGAGACAACCCCTGTTCACAAACAATAGCGTGTTAGCAGGCAGATAACATCGCAGATACACACACATTCACGTCCTATACGTAAAAACGTAAGAATGATGGTACCTGTGTCTGCTCATTAGGTTGAAGTCTTTGGCTCTTTAGTAGTTTCTCAAACTCATTAACCTGAGCAAAACAATGATCAGATTTCACACGGGTCAGATGATGACATTTTATTTAATGTACGCCAAATAAAACTAAATTATATTGATGGTAAATATGTACGGTGCATTAAGTATACTTTAGGGGTTGCAGAGACTAGTCAACTAACACTGTCTCTAGTCACACTGAGCTACAAGGTGGGCCCTGTTGATGGGCACGAGCTTCCATGCTGCGCGCTCTTAGGTCCAGAATGTCCACGAGTGCATTTTAAGAACTGGTACATCATTACATAGTGCAGTATGACTATGGATTATGTTTGCACATTTATTGAAGCTGGAAATGTCACTCGTAATGTAATTACTGTGCAATTCGATGCCTTGCTGTTTATCAGTTTAATTTAACAGCATTTTTTTTCCCCACTATGGAAAAGATGAAATGGTAAAAATGAATCGCAGTGCAAAACCTAGTCTACACTGTAATGCAGGGAGAAAAGAGGTATTAAAATGTCAACACCTGTAGCTGAAATCTCGCCATCTGCTTGGAGAGTGCCTCGGTTAGTGGAGATGCAGCAGCAGATTCACACCAGCTGGAAGAAAAAGAGTCTACAGAGGACGGGCGAGCGGGTGTCTCTCTGGTAGCTTTCACAACGTAAAAACGACAGAATCCAATTATTTTCCTGCTCGCTTTGCTTCATCTGCAATTTACTACTGTGTGAACTAATAAACTGCTCTCACCCGAGCCGAGCCTTTGCTGGATCGGCCGGACAGCGTCCGCTCCCAGCTGTGCCCTCTGAGCCTGGGGAAAACTCAGGGTCATAACCTTTGACCCCTCCTTCAAAACACCTGACAGAGCAGGCTGGATGGGTTTGGGAGGATCCGAGTACAGGCAAACCTGACAGATTACACATTCATTTTTCGTTGCTTAGTTACATGTTTCCCAGAAGACAAAATAATAACAATTTACACCTGTTTAAAAGTTTACACCCCCGGGCTCTTAATGTAGGACACACAAGGGACTCATGCTCAACTCTCACAAAACATAAAAACAGTCGTGGATCATCCAGGTAACGACACACGGTATTAAGAATCGAGCGCATGTACACTTCTGAACTGGTTCATTTGTGTAAATTCAGTTATTATTGTGTCTTGTGGACTATATGCAAACATATGTTACGTGAAATAGTTTACTCAGGGCAGGACTGAATAAAAAAAACTAAATGCAATTTTTATGATCTCTTTTTTTTTAAAAAACAAAAAACAAAACGTATTAACGTTTTGCAGATTCTGCAAGGCGTATAGAAATTTATGACCGCAACTGTACCCAAACGCACACTCTGACAATGAATATGTCTGGAAATTGTGTCCCCCCACACACAGTCAGCAAATGCCTCAGTAGAAGGTGACAGGATAACTGCTCCTTCTCGATAAGACTTTCAGACACTATATCACACCAGCATTTACCTCTATGTGACCCCTGTGCCTGGAGTAACACACCACCCTTCCACTTTCCATTATATACATTACACTGAGCAGACCCCCCCACCACTACAGGAACTACCAATTTCAATCGCATTCTCCCTTACTATTTAAAGTTCACTAATGTGTACACTTCTTAAGAAACTGTAGAACCAATGTGGTGTCTCAGTAGAACGAATGACATGCTGTCGCCTACATCCTACATCCTTATACCTATAAAAGGAAGGACAGATGGCCAGGGCATGAGGGCTGGGGGGGTAAGCTCCTTGTAATTAGCACAACAATAAATGCAGCCAGATGGAAGAACAGCAACCAAGACACTGAGTGCTATAAATAAAAGTGTTCAGTCTGTAAAATGGAATCGCTGGATCAAATCCACAATCTCTCCACTGTATTTAGTGCACTTTATGCCCCTTTGCCAGCGAAATTCTTAAATGCATTGCAATACAGTAGGTTAGTGCACAATGTTCCCTAGAAACACTGTAGTTTATATGCTTGGAAGGAAAAAGAAAGGAAAGTAAAAGAAACAGAAAGGAAGTGAAAGGCACTGCACCATTTCAGACACAGGGTCAGTCAATGACATGCTAAATAACGCTGTCAGGGAGCATGACATCACATCCTGTTTTCATCCTATTAATCACCGTGCCACACAGCACTGGATTGTACAGTGCCCTAAATGAATATTTACTCCCCTTGGACTTTTCCATTTTCTAGGAACCAAAGTTGACTTAATTGACGTGCACAATTCCATTCATATTTGCAAGAAAAATCAAACCTTAGCTTCCAAACGTAGCCTGTCAATGGTATTCTCAGCCTCCGCATACTTCGTCAGAAGCCTATTGTAATCCTCCTATAAGAGAGAAAGGAAGACAAAATGTGGAATTACTTTCCCATAGGCTGTGTATTTGATCCATTTAGTGCCGACACCACAGTCACAACGAGGTGCTACTTATTGCTTTGATTCACATCGGACCTGAGCAAAACCTTCTTCAAGTAACAAATAAAACAATCAGTTCATGCTTTTATGGGAAAATAATCGTCGATGGGGTGGTGTGACGTGGCCTGACGTAAAGTTGCGTTACTTCTTCCATCCCAAAGTCTAGTATTTCCCAATAACAGCATGTTCTGAAGTGCTTTATTGCGCTTATACCACAGCAGTTTGCCAACAATTTGCTAACAATTTTTAATTCAATTGAAGACACACGCATTCTTCTTCTTCTCGCCATCGGTTTAATAACCACAGTGCTGTTGAATGCTCGAGTTTATTTGGTCAGACGGTGTTGATTAAATTTTCTATAACAGCAGCTCAGAAAATAGTTCTGGCGTCAATGTAGTTTTCATTTTATTTATTTTAATACTTCTAAACAGCTCAATCACAGCGACTTGTACAGCATGTGCTCAGCATAATCTCTGGCTAAGAAATGCGTTAAAAACATGCTGTTACTTAAAGAGAAAGATATAATAGGTGAAGCTGTGAGGGAGATGATTAGCTAACATTCATGGAAGGAGTCTCCAGTGTCAGTGCTTTGTAACAGTCATAAATTTTCCAGAAGTTTTTCTATTTTCTCCTTGACATGACAATGGAAGGACAATTTATGGCTGTTTATAATGTTAATTAGAACAGGGATTAACCTGTTGTTTTATCATGTTCTTATTTCAAGTGAGCTATGAGTCATGTAGTTAATGGTTTATCAGGATGCATGTAAAACACAGCCGGTCAAATATGTGCATCAGACACACAAACAAACCACTAGAACTGGATTTTGCTCTCCTTGCCATACCTGAAGCTGTTGCACCATAGTGCTGGCCTGCAGAGGGCACCAGAACTCCTCAGGCATTGTAGTATTCAAGGGCTTCTGGGAGACAGTGGGGGCTGCAGTATCCGAGGGCCCTTCAGAATTACTCAACAGAGCCTCCATCACAATGTCAGCAGGGGATCTGAACACTACAGGACCTTCCGGTTTGGAGTCTTCTTTGTGAGGAGGCTTCTGACTCTTCGGGGGCTTGTAGCTGCTTTTGGGCAAACGAACTCGGGGCTCCACTTTGGAAAAATCTGGTAACGGGTGACTCAGCTGGCCCTTCCTGAGAACACGGAGACAATAAAAACAACTGCCAGAGCCATATCTTCATGCAGTTCTAAACCTGGTTTCCCACTGAAGCTAAGCAGGGTTGAGCTGGGCCAGTACCTGGATGGGAGACCTCCTGGAGAAAACTAAGGTTGCTGCTGGAAGTGGCCATTCTCTATCATGGTCCCCTAATAATCCCCATCTCAGAATTGGCTACATCGCTGTCTCCTCTCCACTAATAGCTGGTCTGCGCACTATGGCTGCCCATGCATCATCCAGGTGGATGCTACACACTAGTGGTGGTTGAGCAGATCCCCCCATGCTACGTAAAGCGCATTGAGTATCTATAAAAGCGCTATATAAATGTAACTGTAACTGACTAACTGCAATGTGGAAGTAATGGGGAGGTCTTGTTAGCCTTGAACCTTCCAACAACCACACGCCTTCTCTGTTCAAACATCTCACCTTATGAGATGACTCTTAAGGCAAAGATGCATAGCTGAGACTCTGTCCAGCTGAGAGCAGAGCTAATTTCATGCTGCCTGATGTCATGCCCTACCTGACTCATCCTAATGGAGCTTTCTGCACTTGTGACTCGCCTTCTGCTGCTGTGGACGGTCCCACATGTATAGCCTCAAGATCTGCACTTCCCAAAAACAGTTCAAGCCCAGGTCTCACCCTTGCGTCATGAAATAATCTCACCTGGATACTGCAGATTTGTGCCTAAGGACTGCACGCAAATCAGGTGTCACCCAGAAGAGGATGGGTTTCTCTCTAGGGTTCTTGCAGCACCGTCACCGTCAAAGCATGCTCATTAGGAATCTAGAGCTACATCTCGAGCTACATTTCTGTAAAGCTGCTCTGTGACATTGTCTATAGTTTATAGAAAGCTTATACACAAACACAAACCCACCTCACATCATTCAGGTCAGTGTGAGAGGTTTTGGAGGGTCTGTGGTGTCTCCTGCGTCCATACGTGGAGGCTTTAGCTGTAGGCTGTGCAGAGCTGGAAGATGGGTAATCCTCCTGTGGTGTAGAATTGATATTTCGACGAGAGGAAACATGGCGACTTTGACGAGGTCCAGCAGACTTTTGCTCTAATTCAGACGAACCATTTTCTGACTCAAAGATACTCAGTACAGACGCAGGCTCTTCCTTCTGCAGCAGTCTGACAGCTTGGTAAGTTCTAGGGCTGTGGAGTCGACTGCTGTTAGACCCACCTAGCTCTGCAAATGTTTCAGCTTCAATCCTACAGTTAGCCGCCTCCTCCTGTAAAGTCGGTTCGGGGAGGGGGGGGCGTACATGGGACCGAGGAGCGCTTATGAAGGAAGGTGAGGAAGACACATGACTCCTCTCATCGCAACTGTTCTGGGAGGGTGCGCGCATTTCTAAAGTCGCTATATCAGACTTGTTGTTCTCGTTATTATCCATTCCTTCATGACTGGTGACATCATGGCTGTCCATCCAGTTATCCTGGGGGTCTATATTCCTTTGAAGAGGATATGACTCATCTCTATGCGTCGTAATCTCCTCAATCTCATCGTTCGTAATTCCCGAAACCAGACCTCTGTCTGGCCTTAAATGTGGGATAGGTCTGCGGACGTTAATGCTCTTCTGATCTTCGTCGTCAAGTTTCTCTTCATCATCATCACTCCAGTCCTCCAGAGAAACACTATACTCGACATCATCTAAAAATAGATCAGAGAAAAATATAGGGATGTACATTTAATAGTAATCTCATTATTATTTGCGCTTTCTCAGTAACTAGTTGCATTATTAATTTTAAGAGAGAATACTTTATTTTAAAGAGCGGCTGTTGAGGGATCGACTGTTTATAGCTGCTGTAATGTAAGTCATAAAGAGGAAATCAGTTGTTTCATGGATGTTTAATTTCAACATTAAATGTAAAAATAGAAACGGTTAAAAAGTGTTTTACTCCTTGTATACCCCAGCATAATGAATAATTAAAGCCTGAGAATAAACTGACTGTGATAGTGATTATCACTTTAATCCTTATGTGCAACCCTAGAAAAAAAAAAAAAACCTTTCCATTACAGAAAAAGCGTTTCTTCTTTATACAGGACATGCTTGTAAAAACCTCATCTCTGTAAACAAGTGGCCATTATAAAAAAAAAAAATCCTTATGAGTATCAAAATTCATCACTACCATGAAGATATTTGATCTAAATACTGCTGTCCTACGTAAATACAAAATTTAAATAAATAATAATAATAAAAAGGCTGGTACTGTGTGAGGGTGAGAGACAGTCATCTCCTATGGGTTGGGTGAGAGGCTCAGAGTCCAGCAGCTCACTCAGGTGACAGCTGAGATGTTCCAGTGCAGTAGGTGGACCTTCTTCAGGCTCTGGAGTCCCAACATCTGAAAACATGTCCTCTTCTTCCTCTAATACAACCTCATCTTCTTCCTCCAGCTAAGTGGGTGATACGATGGTGAATTTCACGCTTTACAGATCATTTATATTCACAGAGCTTCATGATAACTACATTTACAGTTACCGTCTGTAGCACATTTGGTGCTACTGGTGGTTGTTATTTGGGTGGTGGAACAGCATTGTTGGGGTTTTAAAACACTAATGGGTACTTATTTGTTGGTGCACATACAATTTGAGTCACCATCAGTGTAGCTGCAGGTCAAGTCTGTGTTTTTAGGCACTCATACCAGCTCCACATTCATACCGGGCCAGTGGCAATGTTATGCTGTGAATGATTGATCATCCAAATAACATCTGGTCAGAGGTGATCGTATAGTGGTCCTTTTCCTCTCACGTTTGAAGAGGGTTGAAAAACTGCAACTACAGTGCTTTGCATAAGTATTTACCCTGCTTTACCTTTCAGCTGGGACAGGGTTGAGGACAAGATGTTTGAAACTAAATACAGTGCAATACTAGAAGAAAACCTGCTCCAATCTCCTTGAGACTAGAGGCCGGGACAGAGGTTCACAACATCCCTAAGCCTGCTGACAAAGCTATACCGGAGTGGTTCGAAACGGATTTCGAAATCTGAGGCAATAATATCAGCATACAGATGTACTAAGCTGAGAGAGACTTATCCCAGGTGTAAATGCAGTTAAAGGTGGTTTTACCAAGTACTGACCCAAGGGTGGAGTGTATACTTATGCAAACAACAATTGTATTCTTTTTGTTTAATTTACTTCTGTGTCACAATAAAATGTTAAACATACTGTGTAAATCAAAAGGTAAAAATCCCAATTAAGTCCATTTCAATTCCAGGTTGGACAAAATGTGGAAACGTGGGGTGAATACTTATGCAAAGTACTGCATATGGTAGGTTTACCTGATGTACTGTAATGGTGAAAAAGCCTAGGGACAATGTAGATATAACTGACACAATGGCACTGTAATTGTACCATATACATCAACCTGGCTTGAATTACATAGTTACATTGTACTTAACCCAAGACCTACAGTACGTAAGTATGTTCGTGACATGCGTACCTCTTCTTGTGTCTCTCTCAGACCTATGATGCCATTCTCATCCATTTGGTTCCGGAAATCCTCATCTCTGCCTTCGTCCCAGCTGAGCTGTGAGCTGACTGGGCTGGGCGGTGAAGAGTATCCCGAGGCAGGGGTCCACGCACGCATCCGCACTCTGGTGGTGTTCCTTTTTCCCTCCATGCCCCCTCTTGTTTTCTTCTCTCAATCTTACACCGCATCGAAAAAGCGCATTTGTAGCTTACTGGCCCACTTACTAACCGCCATGCCAGACTCTCTCTTGCCCGTCATGCCTAAGATGGTGGTTTGAACAGGTATAGCCAAGGTGATGAAACTATAAATCTGAAAGAAAAAAAAAAAAAGAATGGGGAGGGAAAAGAAAAAAAAAAGAACGCTGTCACAGTGCAGAGTAAAGAAATCCACTGAGCATAATTAAACAGGATTAAAAGAGCACCAGGAAGAAAACAAACAGTCGCCTCGTAGGAAATCTGGGCAGCCCAAGAGATACAGCTCTAAAAGTACATCTCCTTTAAATGACCGCTGCTAGTCATTCTGTCGTGAGCGGCACTAACAAACCGGGATGAAAGACTACACAGATTAAGGAGATGCTTGCTTGAATGTAAACATCTGTTCCAGTATGCAAATTTAAATAAATCCTTTCATAGCAGCTTTTCTACTGGTACATTTGCAAGTGCTGATGAATGTAAAGTATGAGTATGTCAGAGACACACACACACACACACACACACACACACACACACAAAAAAAAAAAAACATAGTTAAAAGAGATTCAAATGCTTTATGCGGCATTCTTAAATCTGATTGGTCAGAAGAAGTTGATTCATTTTATACAGCACAACAGCTCTGTGGTGCAAATCACAGGCTTATGTTAGTACATTTTTAGCCTAATCACGCATGGATATCAATTAAAGCGTAAGAAACCCGAATTGTTTTTCACTGTATTGCTCCAGCATTTGAAAGCTGTCCAAGTAAGGACTAAAACACTTCTTGACATGTACCGACATGTTTTATTCCTCTGGTACCACAGCAGTTTGCCAAGTACTACAATTTTTTTTTTTTTTAATCACTGTGCTTTATTTTTAACATCATATTTTTTTATCACGTTATATTTACATTTTTTTTTTGGGTGGAATGTCCACAAATCAAGTTAGTTCCTGTTATTATTTATGTTATAATGCGTATAACGATACAGTCAAGCTGTATCTAGCTCTCTCACCACAATCTCTCTAATATCCTTCTCGTGAAGTTAAAAAGACAAAAGGTTTTTTTTTCGTGATTGACGCGTCCAAAAAATGCTTGCTTTTGCTGCGGCTTTCTTTCTTTTTTTTTTTTTTAAATTCGCGATGCAATTTGCGGAGTATTTTGAGCTTTTTTTGTGGAAGACTATTTGAATGGGCGAAATCGCAATCGCAAATTGTTTCGCACGGTCGTCCGCAGTGATGTTTGTTGGTAAATGAGACCCTTCAGCTGTACTCATGTTCGACACACGTGTGAATCGAAGAGGGTTTTGGCCGAACGCGCGTTGTGATGGCGTCACGTGACGCGTCTTGGCTCGAATCTGCTGAAAATCTGCGGTAATTTTGAAAAAAATTGCAAGCTCCTCCGAATACTGCGCCGTTTGCTTGATTTTGCAAAATCGAGAAATCCTGGAGGGACTGAGCTTTGAGTGTTACCAAGAAACCCTCGGTCGTGAAGACTTTCCCCGTTTTATTAGAACAGGTACATTCATAAAAACCAGTCATTTTTTTTTTTTAAATTACTGCTGGAATTACTGCTTGATCTACCTTTAAAGAAAAATAAATCAACAATTAGAATCAAGAATCCAACAGCGCTGTAAAACGAAATAATTACAAAACATTTTTTGAATTTCTTCACATTTTGAGAACTTCTTTACAAAAAAAATGTTTTGGTTCTCTTCACACGCAGCCAAACTACTACAGCTACTATATACGTATATCCTTCTACTCCATCTCGCAGACTAGCAGAGCGAGCAGCGTATTCTTTAGACTATTATATAATGCTATATAACGAAAAGGAAGAACCAAAACATAAGCCTCTTACCTGTTCACCATCTGAAAAAGAAATGCATCCCTTGACACACTCTTATACCCACTTTTCCTATGTAAATCACATAAATACACCTCAAGCCATTCATTCTCATTTTGGTGTACATGTCAACGACACTCGTTAAATAAGCAAGCAGCAAGAATGTAGCGTATCACATAAACGGTGCTGAAGTGGTAGTACTTACCAGTATTTTTAAACCCAGTATGGTACTATTATGGCTCTCTTGGATGACAACCGGCTCCTTAAAACAACAGCGTGTAAACCACACCAGCTTCTAGAAACACACACATACCTAAACACAGCGAATCCTTTATATGCCGAAGAGTTACAGTACATGCTGGATGATGATACTCCGGCTAATTAAATGCTTGTTAACACTCTCCAGGCTGCCTGGCAGGTCAAAGACTCCCGCGGTTGTGGCTGCTAAAGCAGTGAAGGTATCCATCCAACAGTGCTGACACACAGCAAATGCCGAGCAAGTGTGTAGGAAAGGCCAAGCAGATACGTATAAGCTACTTATGTTCAGGGTCACGGCTGAGGACGGAGACGGAAAACAAAACGCAGACGCTGAAATGGCTGTTTTTTTTTTTTGTTTTTGTTTTTTTGAGTTCGTGGTTTCCTCAGTTGACAAGCTGCATTTTTCTTTTGTCTTATTAACTTCAAGAAAAAAAAAGAGAGTGTAGTGAGGGAACAACTGTTTATAGCTGCTATAATGTAAGTGATAACGGGAACGAACTTGTTTTGTGGATGCTACACAACAATAAAAACGTTCTTTAATCACTAAAAATGATTAGCCGTGGCAAACTGCTGTATTATAAGTGGAATGAAACACTTCAGAATATGCTGCTGCATGAAAATAATCAACCTCACTGGATTAGTTGCTTGATTAGTTAGAGATCAACAAGGGAACTGGTAAAGTATTCACTTGCGAACGCGTGCTTGATAGTGCAGCTGTTCCTTCTACACTATGAATCTACACCATGTTCAACCTTAACCTCTTAATGCAGTTCAGATAATTAAAACACAATCAAGCAGAGTGCAGCTAAGCTCTAAGTTAAGTGTTAGAAGTGCTCTCTAGCAATAAGCGGATTTGTAATGTACATGCTATTGAGCTCTGTGAAACAATGTCTCCATTATTCAGTAAAAAATCTGCCCATTTATATACCTGAACCAGGAAATGCAATATTACAGATATCTCCATAGTGCTACGTGTTGTATATAGGTCAAACGAACAGTTTAGTTTATTTACCTAAAATTTACTTTTACTTAATATTTGTGTAAATGTAATATCAGTGGGATACAAATGGCAGCCCAATCGCTTAATCATTTGAACAACAACCATAGTTACTGCAAGATACCCTCTGTAATCGTATTTTTTTTTGTGTCCACATAAGATGCTGTTAACAAATGACTCAAGGAGGATTATTTTGGACTTGTGTGGACCCAAGTACAACCATCACCATCAATGCAACGGGTGTAAGAAAAGCACATAGAATGGTATGAAGAAGTGAGGCTGGGGCTGATTTCATTCTAGCCCAGCCTGTATATTCATGCAGCCTATCAGTGACAGTCATGTCAGGTCAATCTACTACCCAGTAGATTTTGGGTCCATTTGGGATATTTTTTTTTTAAAATATATAGCTGTAACACATCATTAGAAGCGATTGAAAGAACGCATGTGAAATGTAAAATGGGAGTGGCGAGCGTAACGAACACAAACAGGTGGATTATTTACACTATGTTTCTGTTTACCATGTTTGATAAACTGTGATGATGGAACGGATTTCCAGCCGAGGTGTATCCGCGTCTTACGCCGGGTGTTCTCGGGAGAGACTCTGGATCCGCCGTGTCCCTGTAGGGAATAAAGTGCGTACTGAAGATGAGTGAATGAATGAATGTTTGGTAAACAGTTCAAAACACTTGAAATCATGAATCGTTCTTATTACGCCGTCGATGAGACCTTCTCAAAAAATGCACAGCTTAAACCTATCAGTCGAATTATTGACAGAAATTAGACTTTAGTTCTTCCATTTAATATCACAACCAGCCGTCACTGGTAATAACCATAATTACAAAGAAGCCTGATGGAAAAAATCCAGCTTGTCCAGCTGCCAAAACATGGGACAAGCTGCTCAAACTGGTTGGCCATGTTTACCTGTTGGCAAAGAAAACTGTTTAGGAATTACCGCTATTAACGCAACATGATTTGAAGAAATAAAATAGAATACAGCAGTATTATAACAGCAATCCATTTAGTCAAGCAATAAGGAAGCTGGAAATGAATTACCGCCCCTTCACAAAGATGGTCTACCAGTTTGATCAGCTTGGCTTGGAATTTGGAAACTATAGCTGGTCAAACCAAAACATAGTGTAAAACCATAGCAAGGTCAATGTGTATAGTGTAGAACATTACTTCCCATAATGCACCATAATAAAACTATAGTACTGTACAACATAATACTCACCAAAAGTAACCACACATAAGACCATTGAAAAACAAATACTCTTGAGACACAGTGGAACTTTTTTTTTTTTTTTTAAAGCTTAACTTACCCTAATTCAGCTTTCCAGAACCACACACACATGTATGTTTAGAAGAATAGTCTTTATTATTATTTTTTCCCCAAATCAGTGAAGTTGACACCGAGGCCTCGGCTCTCCGTTACCTAGAGAACAACAACACACAAGCTGCCTCCAGACTCCAGACTCCCGCCCACCATCACCAAGCGACCACAGGAGCAAACACTTTCACCCAAACGCGTCTTCTTTCATGTTCCCCAGGTACACTATGCACACGTTTACTTTTCTTTTCAGGTTTTCTCTTGTCTCGGTAAACAAGACGAGCGTTCACGAGCTTTCACGAGCGTTCACGAGCTTTCACGAGACGCTCGTGCAGATGTGTCGACTTTCTTCTCCAGCCTTCAGTCCTTTCACTTCTTTTGCAGTGTTTGAATCGTACTCTCAGGAAGTAACGTTAAAGCTAAACAGAAATTCTTCCAATCTTCTAGTGGTTTAATTTGTTAACAAAACAACAATAACAATAACAATAATAATAATAATACAATCTCTCTCACTCACTCTGCCTTCACTACAGCTAAAGAGCATGCTACTGATTTGAGCTGGCTCATAAATTTGCATAATAATGACCGTGACGCTAAGACGAAATGTAATTGGCTGAGACTGGAAAGGGGGCGGGTCTACATCCGAACCTGGAGAATACTGAACCGTTTATTTTATTTACTACGATAATGCGCTTAACATATTCACAATGTTTATTCATTGACAAAGTGTTAGTGTTTAAAAGAACAACTAATACTGTACCGGAAAAAAAAAAACTCTTTTTCGCGTGTTCTATCTGGTATTTGTTGTTTTAAAGCTGAAAACAGAGATTCTTGAGGACCGTTTAAAAAAAAACACAACTGACTGCATTACCCCTGACAAACACAAGATGGCGACATCATTTTGCTTTTACAGTGTACATATACGGTTTTGTTTTGTTTTTTTTTAACCTCACTTTCTTGTCACTAGGTGGCAGGAATTGATTATTCACTATTAAACTAGTCAATATTTTGACAGATAATGAGACATTTAACTAGTACAAAAAGTAAAATAATAATAATAATAATGTAGCATGCTTGTTTCATTTAGTATGCAATATTTGGTTGCATATCCCTTGCTTGCAATAACTGGATCAAGCCTGCACTCACTGACATCACCAAATTGTTGGTTTCTTCTTTTGTGATGCTTTTCCAGGCTTTTACCGCAGCCACTTTCAGTTGTTGTTTGTTTTGGGGGATGTCTCATCTTCGGGAGGTGAAACGCATGCGTGTGTGTTTTGTATTATTGTCTTGCTTTTTGATAAAGTTCCTCTCAATTAATCTGGATGCATATCTCTGTAAATTGGCAGACAAAATGTTCCTGTAAACTTCTGAATTGATTCTGCTGCTACCATCATGAGTTACATCATCAATAAAGATTAGTGACCTTGTTCCAGAAGCAGCCGTGCAAGCCCAAGCCATGACGCTACCTCCACCATGTTTCACAGATGAGCTTGTATGTTTTGGATCACGGGCATATCTTTTCTTTCCCCCCACTTTGGCCTTTCCATCACTTTGGTAGAGGTTCATCTACATTTGTTGCTCATCTCTGTATTTCTTTGCAAATTCCAATCTGATTCTTACTGCTGATGAATGGTTTACATCTTGTGGTATGGCCTCTACATTTCTGTTTTCAAAGTCTTCTTCGAATGGTGGATTGTACTACCTTCACCCCTGCCCTGTGGAGGTTGTTATTGATTTCACAGACTGTTGTTCTGGGGTTTTTCTTCTAATATCAAATGCAGTCTTCACAGGTGAAGCTGAAGACTAAAACCAAGAGTAGGCATTCAGAGCTATTAGTTTAAACAGTCAATCTAACAAGACACACCTGGCTAACAAGAAACACCTATCAGTCACATGTTCCAATATTTTTGCTCACCTACAAATTGGGTAGTCTGATACAAAATGTGCTATGTTCCCTTTCATTTAACACATCTACATATAAACACCAGGAAATAAACTCTGAAATTCTAAACTCGCTTCTCATGTTCATCTTTTAATCTCAAACTCAAACGTCTTTGGATTTTTTACAGCAAAGAAACCAGCCGACAGCAAAAACAAACCAAGTCAAGTCAAGTGGGTTTTTATTGTCATTCCTCTATATAGCTTGTATACACTGGAATGAAATGACGTTTCTTCAGGACCATGGTGCAACACAGAACAGTAAAGCAAGACTACATAAAGTGCAAATACAAACAGTGTGAGACGAGTGCAAGACAATAAATACACAAAACAAAACAATAAATAGACAGGACAGTATATACACAGGACAATAGTTACACAGAACATGAGCTGTAAACTGTAGCTGTTGTGTACTGTAGCAGCACAAGTATAGCTGCCATATTGGCAGTAAAAACGAGTTTCATAATATAAAGTGACTGATGCAGCTGTTTAAAGTGCGGTGTGTAGTGGTACTGAGTCTTACTGGGTTAGTGTGTGTGCACTGAGCAGTGGTACCGAGTCTTACTGGGTTAAGTCTTTGACTAGCCGGTGAGCATTGGAAGGCAGCAGCGTGTTGAGTAATCTGACTGCCTCAGGGAAGAAACTGTTGCGGAGTCTGCTGGTGGTGGCACGGATGCTCCCGTACCTTCTACCAGATGGCAGGAGGGTGACGAGTCCATGAGAGAGGTGAGAAGGGTATTGCGGATGCAGTGGTTGTTGAATGAGGTGTCGATGGTGGGTAGAGAGACCCTGATGATTTTTCAGGTGTCCTCACAATTCGCTGTAGGGCCTTGCGGTCTGAGGCTGTGCAGTTCCCGTACCACACGGTGAGACAAATGAATTGGCCTTGCTGTTCCAATAATTTCGGAGGGGACCGGATGATACGGTAAACTAACAAATCCAAACAACTTGCTCGAATGATTCCTCAGACAATCCTATGGCACATGTGGTCCAACATTTCTCCTGTTTCTTCAGCTCCTACACTGCAGTTTGTTTTCATTTAGAGTTTGATGTGCAGAAGTAGCAGAAGACGTTGTAAACGAAACAAGCCGTTTTCACACTGATTAATGTGTTATTTGATTTGTGTTTAACGGGTTAGCTTTAGTAGAAGTATTTACATTTTGGCAACTGTTACTCAGAAGAACTAAAAACACACTGGACAGTGCATTCCCAGTAGTGGTCCACAAGTCAAACTACAAGTGGCACGAGGGACTTGTCGCATGCTGGTGTAAACAAAGGGTAATTCTCAAATTTCTGGCAGAAATCAGCAAAAACTGTTTTTGCCTTTAGTAGAAAGTCCTCAAAAAAAACAACAAAAAAAAAATCACCCTAAAACAGTCTAAATCATGTATGTGAAGGACAATGCCTTGTCCTAATTGGCTGCATGTTAGTGGTCCATATCGTGTTTTTTCCCATCCTGTTTAAAGACCCTGTGAGGCCAGAGGGACTGGATTTCCTCCTCTGAGTAGATATTTCACTGACAGCTTCTGAAATGTGAAAAGAAATCTTGAATACTACTACGAAAATGTTGAATTTTTTTACTGACTTAAAAATCACTGACCTCATCTTTAACTTACAAACTATCTGCTCTCATTTCCTAATTTCTATCAAACGTAGACTTTAAACAAAGTCTTCATTTGTTTCAATTGTTGGATAGGTACAGCGAAGCCGCGACCTACATACTGGTCGTGTCCCTGAAGGTAATGGACTGAAGGCTGCATTTTTTAAGCATCATTCAAAAATAAAACAGCCTTTAGCAGCGTAACCGCTGAGAAAAGCAACCTTTTTAGTTTGGCCTGCAGTGTAGATTTTGGCACGTACCTGTTACGTTACGAACAGGCAAGCTCTCAAAGGCTGTTGTCGTCAAGGGGTGTGGGCATGTCTAGATGACCGTAGCAACAGCTCTTACCTCGATATATCAGACACCACCAGTCCAGTCCAGTCCTTTTCGGCTCGATCCAAAACTGCACATGAGAATGCAAAAACAAGCTGATGTACTATTTTGTTTACAGTTAGGTCAATTTCTTCTGTTGATCAAATTGCCAGTGGCTGCCGAGATTAATACGTCAGGTTGAGATAACGGGAGGATGAAATTTATTTGAAAATTTTTCACTAACCCAAGGGAAATATCAAGGAAGAACATCAAGTAAGAGCAGTGAAATAAGCCAGTAGGCTGGCAATGCACTCCATATATTAGACACGTTCCCTGTGTAATAGAATGTGATATATCCAGAAGAGGCACTTAATGGAACAGGACCTAAGGTTAAAAAAAAACAAAACAAAAATGAATAGAATGAACTTCATTTTAATATGCAGGTTTGTTATTTAGAATCAAGAAAATTGAGATTTCTATGTGGTTTTTTAAGACGTTACATTGTGTGCGATGTCTAATTAATTATGTGACTATGCAGTAAGGAAGAAATCACGACTGGGAAATAATAACAACAACAATGGAACGACATGTATAGTTACGTTCGAATGACGTGAACGTCTGAGAGATGACGTCCTGTTAAACATCACCAGACCAGCCTCTCTTTATTTTTCTTCATTTTTTACTGAAAAACAGCGAACTGCAAAGTCCTCCGTCCTGAAGACTTTTCTGTATCAATAAAGCTTTACATTTTACTGTTAAAAAGTGCTGACATGGGAGACGACTTCTAAAAATGCTAAATAAAGATCTAAAAGAAAACTTCACCATATCATTAATTACACACTTTAAAAAAAACAAAAAACAAACTAATAATAACTTGTTATAGGGATGTTCAGTTATGATTAGGGTTATGTTTATAGACAACCTGCAATCTTACCTTTACCTTGTTGGGTCATGTTCCTAGGTCACTAATATATATCACGTAAAAGACAAAATAACTGGGGTTTTTTTTTTCATAATCTTCCATCAAAACCCCATGACTCATCTCTTAAAGGCTTCTGATTAACCGATAACCGATTAACCAATAATGTAATGTCCGGTTTCTAATCCCACGTCTCCCAATTATTTATAACTGAGCAAAAACACTGAGCTGCCTTACTAGAAAATGTCACGTTTAGGAAAGAGAATAAGATTTCTGCTTCACGTCGTCTTTTAGTTATAAAAAAATATCCTCTGTTGAACCACAGGGGAAGGGAGAAGAAGAAGAGCGGCCAAGCCTCACTCAGCGAAGGTCATTTACTGCTTTACAGAGATATTTTTAGATAAGAAAGAGGAAGAGAGAAGCGCACAGAAATGGTCCAAACACAGAATTAATTACGTCTCATTGATTAGAGTCACTTATACCACAGTGCTACTGAATTCTCCAGTCTGATTGGTGGAAAGGTAGAATCTCTGTGCCAGCTGTAAGGTTCGTATTACTGCGCTCATTCTGATATGCTTTATGCCTATAGTAAAAACTTACAATGGGAAGGAGTCTCCGGCGTCAGCGCACAGCCGATACGTTTCCCGACATGGGAAAGTCTTCAGGACGAAGGGATTTCCAGTTTGACTTATTAACTTCAAGAAAGAGAAAAAAAAAATTGGATAATGGCATCACAGTACCTCATTGTCGATTGCTTTCCTCTAACACGCCCCCATCAGGT
Organism: Ictalurus furcatus; assembly: GCF_023375685.1. Classification (NCBI taxonomy): domain Eukaryota; kingdom Metazoa; phylum Chordata; class Actinopteri; order Siluriformes; family Ictaluridae; genus Ictalurus; species Ictalurus furcatus. Next base: position 3,360,276 of record NC_071272.1, read on the forward strand.
TTCTCCCCTTACTTATTGCCTATTTTCTTACTGCCCATTATCCTATCTAGTTTGATCCCATCTCTAAGCCTGCTTTGTGAATGAAGCCCGAATGATTCTTCAATTTTTGTTTTCTGATTATTTTTTAATCACCCATAATTGCAGCACTGCGTTGTGATCTTATAGTCATTGCTCTGCTCTGAATAATGAATGAGAGAAAACGTATGAATCCAGTGCAGCCGTTTATTCTGCAGTTTATCTTTATTGTAAAATTAAACACACTTTCTGTATAAATAGCATGGCTGTGTACAATGCTTTTTTTTATTTAAACTGTACAAGAGGCAGGCAACATGACGGGTAGGCAAGTGAAGACGGGGGTGGGTTTTGGGGGGCTGGGGGTTATACAGTCGGGTAGAAAATAATGACAGTTCACTTTTGATTGTTGATCTGCCATAATGAATAAGTAGGGTATAAATGCAAAGGAAGTATGTGTTCAGGTACAGGTTTAAATCAAACAGTGATATGAAACAAATATATATTTAGTACTTTAGATCTGCTGTCACCAATATCGGATTGCTGTAAACTCAGCCAATTATGTAATTACTCAAGAATAACAATGATGGCTAAAAGAAGGCACTAATGCATAAACATCGAAAAGCTTTACTACATTTTAAACAAGTCACACAAGGTTTGATAATTATCTAAAGTGCTGAATTATATATTTTTTCAGACGTAGTCATAATGTTATAGGATTCATGTCAGTCACTATCATGTGGGTTTTGCCATACTGGCTTTTCATGTACGGTAGAGGGAAGTGCATCGGGCAGTCAGAGATGAAACTTACGGAACAAAGAAAGGCCATGTTGATGAACATGGCAGTGTATTGGGTGCTGCAATGAGTGTCGTATTTAGCACGTTCCTTCATTCATTTTCAGTGATTTTATCCCGAGTTATCAAGGAAGATGGTTCATATGAGTCATTTATATTTTTTGGAAAAAAGAACCAACTAAATCTTTTAGAAAATGTTTCGGGAAGAGCAAAGAAAATGATAACTGTGGGGCCGGGCAGGATTGGTTAGACGTTCTGCAGAAGTGGGATTGGTCAGAATTCCTCTGAATGTGGGTTAGGATTGGTCAGATGTTCTGAGGAAGTGGGTAGGATTGGTCAGAATTCCTTTCAGGAGTGGGTTGGGATTGGTCAAACTTCCTGAGGAAAATGGAAGGATTGATCAGACATTCTGCAGAAGCGGTAGGATTGGAATTTCAGAATTTCTGTGGCAACAGGGCAGGATTGGTCAGACATTCTGTGGAAGTGGGTCAGGAGTGGTCAGAATTCCTTTAGGTGCAGGTTGGGATTGGTCAATGTTTCTGAGGAAGAGGGTCGGATTGGTCAGAATTCCTTTAGGAGTGGGTTGGGATTGGTGAACGTTTCTGAGAAAGTGGGTAGGATTGGTCAGAACTCCTTTGAGGCGGGTTGGGATTGGTGAACGTTTCTGAGAAAGTGGGTAGGATTGGTCAGAACTCCTTTGAGGCGGGTTGGGATTGGTGAACGTTTCTGAGAAAGTGGGTAGGATTGGTCAGACATTCTGAGGAAGTGGGCAGGATTGTCAGAATTACTTTGGGAGTGAAATAAAAAACAACAACAACAAAAACCAACCAACCAAACAAACAAACAAAAAAGTTCCATGCACACCTCTAACCCATGGTGTAACGGTTTACATGAACGCATAATGTGGCATATATCAGCCAAGTAAATAATAAACAAATAGAGCAAACAATTTGCAAAAACAGAAGGAAAGGTAGCAATAAGAATACTTGACATTCAGTCATTTCTAAGTTAAGACTAACAACACATAAATATCTGATCGAGTCTCATGGCTGATGCTTAAACCTATCTAATTAGCTATTCAATACTGCTTACAGCAACTGATTTGATTAAGATAACTCAGGTCTATAACTCCAACTATAACTCAGGTCAGCTTTAGAGGTGTACTGTATATTGATATTTGATGCACATTTTTTTTTTTTTTACTAATTCAGTTTAATATACATAGCATTGCTAGCTATAATATTAATGTTAACCAATGGTTCTCTACAGCTCCAAAATAACCCCAGTGTGCTAAATGAAATGTTCCCCCTTAAGGTATGAAACACCGAGTGCAAAAATCAATACGCTAAGCAACTAGACCAAAGAGGATGGATATAGAAACAGAAAAAAAATAAAAAATAATAATTGACAGTACAACTGTCAAGAAAAATAAAACATAACCGAAGTCTGATTTTAAATATTGTACTACAGTACAGTTTGTGTAGTTACTCAACTGGGTTAGGATACCTCCAGCATCCCCAGTACTCTTCAAATCCTACAAACACCTCCTTGGTGTGTAAAGAGCATATAACTTGTAGGATGAGCTCTCAGACTGCATCAGTATGAGAACAAAGAGCAAGCAGGACTGGGATCAAATGCGAGTGTATGAGTGTGTACAGGTCAGGATTATTATTCTTTCATCCTACATCTCTCCGGCTCTGTACAAAGCCAAAAGTGGAGCCTCCAGATGTGCAGTGCACACAGCTGGACTGTTTGCACACACTTGGACCGTGCTCATGGAGAAGAAAGGCTTTGCTCTGTAACGCTAGTGTTTGAAAACTACGTAGCACTGTGTTCAGGAGGATACAGGAAGATTCAGGAATAGGATTAGAGCGAAGGCTAGTCAAAGCCCTGCTTATTTCACTTTAATCAGCAATGAATTTAAAAGAGCCGGATAATTATCAAGTGAATATCGATGTGAACTCATGGAAACAGTTTTTTTTTTTGTCCCCCCCCCGCTTCGCTTCAACATACGTAGTATGTAAATAACCAGATCAGAACCAAAATGAAAAAGAAAGGAAGAAATGACTCAATAAATTAATGAATTAAAAAGAATATTCACAAATGAATAATAGATATGCAAATAATATGATATAAAATATACTGTACAAAGTATACAAATCAATATTTCGGTATTTTCTTGTACTTTCTGATGCATTTATTCCTCTCACGATTAAGTATTTGCTTGTTTAATGACTGAATCTCTATTCACCTTCATAAATGAATCATTATTCAGTGTATTTATTAACCCTTATTCAGCACATTATTCAGTAAATACTAATGGAAAAGTGTGTAGGTGGAAATACAAGCGTGAGGAATACAAGCCTGAGAGTTTAACGCTTCATATCTTTCATTTATTTGTTATTATTATAATGAGAGGCTTTTCAATTAAATTGAAAATTCGTTCTCCTTGTGGATGATGTGGTCAGTGTCAGGACGTGCAGCTACACCAACGATAGACAGAGATCTGAGTCTCTGGGATGAAAACGATAATCTGCATCGTTACTAAGTTTCTCCCAATTTGCAGCAAAATGAACATACGGAAACGGCTAGTCATGGGGTCGCCTGACAATACCACTCCGCACCACTAGAGGTCCCTACTGCCTGAATTCCAATACAGCTGCAGTTCACCTAGCACACCTGAGATCAATCACTTCCTCATTTATGGATAATATAAAATACCTAGAGATTCTGTCACGCATCGCGAAGTCTTGTGTTTGTTACTAAACTGCATTTCTGAGCTGTTTGTGGTTATTAGATTTCTGAATAAATTCATTTATGGGTATTGCATTTCTGGACTGTTGTGACTTTGTTTTCAACCAGCCAAAAAGTACCCACGTCACACACCTTGTCATGTCCCTCCACTGGCTTCCTGTAGTCGCCCTCATCAAATTCAAGGACTTTATGCTCACGTACAATACCTTGTCTGGAACAGTACCCCCCCTACATCGACACTCTCCTTGAGGTTTATGTTCCTTCACGCAATCTGCGATCAGTTAACGACCGATGTCTGGTAGTGCCTAGAAGGAGGTCCCTTTCCAGAACCTTCAAAACGACTGTCCGTCAGTGATGAAATGAACTTCCAACTTCAATCCGGACAGCAGAATCCGTCACTATCTTCAAAAAAACGACCAAATGACTAAAAACCCACCTCTTCCATGAACACTCAACTTGGCCCCTGGTCCCATCCTGAAAAATGCTCTGTACGAGACATCCCGCACCAACGTATGTTAATCAAGCCCACCTTTACCACTATGCTATATGAGTAAGATCGACATAAAATAAATATATTATATAATAAACGTTGCATTTAACATACTCATCAATCACCACAGCAAGTAGCCTAAATGGGACAAAAATAATGACCCATAATAATATTTAAATACCAATATTTAATACTTAAATAGTGATTTTTAAGTACTTAAATAGTAAAATTTTAACCACTTTTTAGATCGTGCGTTTTGATTCCTGTATCTACCTGTGGAAAAACATTATTATTATTATTATTATTATTATATGGCAGTAAGCAAACAATCAAACAAATATACAGGAAAAAAATGAATACGCAAACAGTTTACAGAAAACAAACAAACAAGAAAAAAAACGGTAAATAAATGGACATATGGAATAATATAATAATAATAATAATAATATAATAATAATAAACTTAATTCCATACAACTAGAGAAATAAATAAACACTGACTGGCGTCCCATCAGGGGTAAAATTCCGACTCGCGGTTTCCGAAGACGAATGAACGAATGAAAATAAACAAACGAAGAAGCAAACACAGGAAAAATATATACGATATAAAACAAATAAAGAATTCAACGAGAAAATACACAGGGAATTAAGTAAATATAAATAACACATAAATAAATTAAATGAAAAGTAATAATATACACATACATTTGTGATTTCTATGTTTTTTTTTTTAAAGAAAAAAAAATAATTTAATTTATTCGCCGAGTCATTTAGTTATTAGTTGATAGATTTTTCATATTAGCAGATCTGGTCCTTGGTGTCTATGTAGCGATATGAAATTGTTGACAATGAAACATAAAGAAACTGATTTCAGGGTGTTACTGGGTGTAAATAATTCAGTCCATCTATACAGATATAACATTACATCTGTTAAAGTGTAATAAACCGTTCATTAGCGCACTTGGAGTGTATTTAAACTGGGGATGTAAAGTGGATCTGCAGATGGCATCACATCTGAGAGGTGTGCTACTGCAGCCAGTGTGCAGATGCACATGCACACACACACACACACGCACACACACACACACACACATAACGCCTTCACAACGCGAGAGATCACAATTCTCTTTCATGCCAACCCTTTCTCTATCACACGCACACAGGAATTATAATTCTCGCGCTCTATTATGCATTATGTATTTTTATCTTTCTCTCACACACACACACACACACACACACACAGAACAGACTAGAATCCCTCTCTCTAACTCTCTCCCACTCTTCCGTGCTTATGTAACCTGAGTGACACATCAAGACTCAGCCCTGCACGTCTCCCTCTCACTTTTCACACTCTACAACTTTTCATTAGTTACACTGACTGCACATCTCCCCTTCTCTCCTCCGCCTGATTACCGTGTCTTGTTCCAGATTCTGCTATCATCATTAGATAAAGCACCTCTTCGTTTTCCCCTGGATCACCAGTTCTCAGGAGAAAAATCCTGTAAGCAACGGATCCAAGGTAAAAAGCTTCGGGGCTGGGTTTTCTGTTCTCGCTCTGTCTCTGTCACTTCTCTCTCACAGCAACAGTATGAACAGTACATTCTGTCCCCAGTGCTTAACTGTCATAGCTTAAGAATAATTACTACATAACACATTCAACAACAACAACAACAACAACATAAACCCAGCATAAACAAAGAAATGAGCCATGCTGACGAGCAATAAAGGTGTGATTATGAGAGAATCTTTTCATACAGGAAACTGCCGGGAGCAGATGAGCAGGTGTTCTGTCCCCTTTCGTCAAGAGCTTTGACTAGTTATTTGTGTAGGAATGTGAGCGCTCTATTCTGTATTCTACAAGTGTATATTAGTGGTAGAACACTGGCATATTAATAATTTGGTTAGGCATGAGCTACTTGCTTCCTGTTTTGACCCAGTTTATTTTCGTGGGATTTCTGAGCCCATGGTTTCGTCCTATGACCTCTCTTTAAGTAGCCGCATGACTAAAACAGTATTTAGCTGTAAGATCGAGTAAAGCATAAAAATTCCTGTCGGATTTCTTAAGGCATGGTGTAAATGTACACTATTTATCAATATAAATAGGCTACTTCACTCAAAACACACAAGGGAACAAATTACTAGTCCAGGCCCCCTGCAAGCAGATTTTATGTCTGGGCTATTAGTTTCTCATCCGTCGGCCCGGTGGACCAAAAAAGAATCCCTACTTACGATTTTCTTCGCTCCCTCTTTTGGCTGGCCCCGTTCGGGGTCACCACAGCGTATGCATCAGCCGTGTGCATTTTTTTATCCTGGCACAAGTTTTACACCGGATGCCTTTCCTGACGCGACCCTCCCCATATTCCAGGCTTGGGACTGGAACTGAGAGTGCACTGGCTCGCGCAACCTTCCAGTGACTGGGAATCAAACCCGGGCCGTGGCGCCGCATTCTAACCACTAGTCCACCAGGGAACCAAAACATTCTGGTATAAAAACATTACACTTAATTCGCTTTATAATAGAAAGACACTTCGACGCCGTAACCTGTACTTGCTGCACTACGCACATCAACCAAGGAGCGATTCGGTTCACCGTACGACGACTACGCAGATGTATTAACGTACAAAGATGATCATTTCTGTCACTCTTCCCTCTCGGTATGTGACATGCACTACTCTCGTCTCTTGTTTCGCGCGCACTCCATGTGCTTTTTGTTTACATAGCCGTGCGCCTTTGTTTTGGTCCTCTCTCCAGCCCTGTCTGGCATTGTTTTGTTACCTAATGTGTGCACCTGTTCTGTGTTTAGTCTTTAAATAGTTTGTCTATTTCTACCAGCCTGTTCCGTTATCTCAAAGCGGAGTCTTATCATGGCTTTCTGTCTCACTAAGTCCAAGCCTTTCTGGTTTCGACTTTGTTTGTTTTATCCTGGTTTGTTGTTCTGACCACTGCAATGGACTTGCCCTAAATAACGGACACACTGCTTTTATGCACTTGTGTCCCTGTCTCATATAACTGCATTAAAAAAAAAAAAAAAAAAGACTAACACACAAGTCACCTTGCGGTTAAACATATAGCAAGCAAATAAAGATTCTAGGCATGGAAGTATAACAACAGACAACTCAAGTCGTGGCTTCTAAACGTGTATCTGACAGTTGACCTTTCCTTATGCGAATAATTAACATTCAATAGAACGGCAAAAGCAAATCTAGTGCAATGTTAGATTCATCGAATTTACTGCCATCATAGAGATGACGGATTAGCTGATACATAAACACCCTGTCCTGGAGGTTCACACACATCCGCAGAACCGTACAAGACGACAGGAAACACATTTGTTGTAAGTTCTGCCGTCCTGCCAGTCACGCTTACTACTAAATATCATATGTGAAGCCTTTTAGTGAAATCTAATTGCATTTGATTGTGAAAATCTCTCTGTCCTGAGCAGTATGGCTTTTGAAGGAAATAAAAGGAGCTCATTTGAATGGATGTCTAACCACATGTCTTCAGAATACATTTATTCAAATGAATGCCTGTGCAGATAGTCCTGAATACTCAGAACATATATAATGCCAGTATTTTAGGTTTGCATTATGATCCCAAAAATAATGACAAGGGCTGTATTCTTTTATAAACTTCTAGAAATCTGAGAGCTGAAGGTAATATAATGGTTAATGAAGCAAATTCCGACATTGGGGAATGAGCTGAAAGTTGACAGACACTGAATACAATTTGCTTTATGACTAAGGAGGGACCTGTGTAAAAAAAAAAAAAAAAAAAAACCCAAGTAAATACAAGTATCATCCAAAGATATGGTCGTGACCAGACTGACAGTGCCTTGTACCAGTTTGCCATGTTCAAAATGATAACACTGGGGTTCACCAGGTGGCGCTATACAGTATCTACACTGAGAATGTGTCTGCCTTCAGACAATATCTGATAAGAGAAGATCAGCCTGCTGGGGACTAGTGATGGCTTCATGCCAAAAAGAGTTTAAGTTGTCGTCCTCTTTAAGGCCTGAGAGATCTTACAACGCCACATTGAATTCTGTAATGAGGAAGTCAATGTAGTCCTTCTCTTTGGTCTTGAAGGCCTCAGCGATGAGGCAGGCTGCTTCTCGATGCTCTCGTCCTCTCAGAGAGATCCCATTCACCTCCAGAATCACCTGGCCCACCTTCAGCTTCCCGCAGTTATGAGCCGAGCCTCCTCTCTGAAAGGGAGAGAGAATTGTTTTACATGAACACAAAAGCTATCGATGATTAGCATGAAAATGTGCAGGCATACGGGAAGACGAGCGGCGATAGAAAAGGAGGTTTGAGGATTAAAAATGGAAATCAGTACAGCCAGATGAAACCGCCTGATGAAACCTTGTGACTTGGGACATAACAGAAATGGTAAAAAAGAAACACAAAGCCTCCAGCTCTATCTTCTCCGCAGCTGCTGTTTTTGGATCGCCCCATTTCCAATGCTGATGAACCGCCCATAGCCAAGGAATTAAAATCTACTCCTGGCTGCCTGGCTATCTGTAACCTCCTCTCGAGCATCTCGCCCTCTCTTTCCGCCTCCCTCGCTTCATTAAAAGCTCTTTCCGTCTGCCCGTCTCTCCATTGAGCCTTTTATTCAATGTATTCATTTGTAGCCAAGCCAGCCATAATGAGAACTTTTTTATTGCACATTAGGCTCTGACAGCTCCAGCTTTCTCTCCAGCTCATGATACATGCAATCACCTCACAGAACGAAGCCCTGCTGCTGATCTCCATATGCTTGCACAATATCATCGCTCCAGACACACCACCTCTCACCCAGTAAGCGCAGTTAGACTTATATAATCATGCTTGTAGTCAATATGGATTTATGATATACAGCGGTGTTTGAAAGTTTGTGAACCTGTTAGAATTTTATATCTATTCAGCCAAGAACAGGAATCTGAAGCTACACTGGGAACAGACTCAATGAAACTCTAGCGCCGAAGAAGCCGCCTGGTCAAATGAATCTCGACTTCTGCTGCAACATGCAGAATTTAGGTAGGGTCAGAATTTGGTGCAGGATTTCATGGATCCGAACTGCGTTGTGTCAAAATTTCAGGCTAGTCTTGGTGGTGTAATGGTGTTTGGAATGTTTTCATAGCACACACTGGCCTCTTAATACCAATCAAGCATCTTTTGAAGTATCTGAGTATTGTTGCTGACCATGTTTTCCCTTTAAGGCCACAATTTACACATATTAAAAGTGCCACATCCAGCATGATGTCACAAAGCACAAGTCATCTCAAATCGGCTGCGTGAACATGACAACGAGTTCAATGTAATTCAATGGCCTCGACAAGTCACCGTATCTGAATTCAATAGAGCACCTTTCGGAGGTGACAGGACGGAAGATTCGCAGAACGCGTGTTCAGCTGCCAAATCTGCAGCAGTTATGTGATGCAATCCTGTCGACATGGACCAGGATCTCAAAGGTGTGTTTCCAACACCTTGTGGAATCCACACCATGAAGATTCGAGGCTATTCTGAGAGCAAAGCGGGTCCTACCCAGTCTTAGTGGTGTCGTCCTAATAAAGTGGCCAGCGAGTGCGTATGCGATATTGAATCCTCTGCAGTAATACCAACGGAAATGACTGCAATGTGTCATAATACATCACCACACCATATCTCTGCCAAAGTACACTTTAATTAAAATCTATTCTTAACAGCAGCTTATGAAGTCCTCGGTGAGCTGTTTGTTCGGTTCATCTAATAAAGTGAAGAAAACAAAACACGACAAAAAGCTAGCGTGAAACTATGTATGAACTATTGTGATGGCTTTGTTTACAGTATACCACAGTGTGTCAAAATACTGTGTTTATCCAAGGTTAAAGACAGAGCCATACTGCCAATTTTATGACACTGGTTATACCCAGCATATTTTTTTGCTAATCATGAATCATTAGCACAGAAGGCAGCAATCCATCTAGCAACTAACAGCCAAGCAGCATATCGTTAAATCTGTTGTCAAAGGCAACAGGTCTATTAAAGCTCGTGACTCTGACTGCCAGCTTATTGATCAAAGTAAACTAACTCAATAAACTGAACAAAACTCTTCCAAGCCTCTGTATTATTTCTCATTTATTAATCATACTGTAGACTTGTAAAGCTGTTAGCATTTTGTTATGTTGCAGCTAATTAACATGTTCGTTTACAGGCAGAACAGAGCTGCTTTACGCTCAATTAAAGAGAAAAATGTCTGTAGAGTGTAGACATAACCGTGAAATCTTTTTTTTTTTTTTTATAAGTGACATGTCTTTAAAAATCTTTTCATAGACTCTGAACGCTACTGACGTTGGAAATATGAAGTGGCTCCAGCTTGTTGAGGCATTAGGAATTTTTTTTTTTTTTTTTTTTTTTTACAAGCACAACTTAATTGAAGATAAAGGAAAACAAAAACAAAAAAAAGCTTAAATTTGTTATCTTTTTATTGTAAGACATACTACTGGCCAGTCACAGTGGAGGTGCAAGGCCGGCTCAGATGCTTGGGAAAGCGACTTTTCAGAACTGCAAGTGCCTCATGAATGGAAGTATAAGTGGAGCTTCATTGTCTGACCATACCCCATGTGGTTCTTTTGTCTCTATTTCACCGAGTCAAGCTGCCCTTGCCATTCTCATTAGGCCTTCTCATTAGGCCATTATGTGACTGACGGCAGGCAGCTCATAATTGAACTTCTAAATTCCGCCTTTCAAATTCTTTAGGTGTTTAGGAGGCATAGGAGCTTTTTAAAATGCCATAATCTGCTGCTACGCTAGGCTGGAAATTCAAAGAAGAACTGACTGCAAATGAACATTGAATCCTGAAATGTACTTTTATGTGTCTTGAGTTGGAGGAAGAAAGCTATTGTAACTAAAATAGATAACACTAGCACTGAAATTCTGATACAAGTTTCTCACAGGATCCATTTCTCATATGTAAAACCGTCAATGTTTTTAACTAACGCTATAAAGTTTGTGGGGGGCATGGTGGTATAGTGGTTAGCGCGTTTGCCTTGCGCCTACTGGGTTGGGGGTTTGATTCCCGCCTCCCTGCTTTTCTCCGGGTACTCCGGTTTCCTTCCCCAGTCCAAAGACATGCATGGGGTTGGCACACCATCCAGGGTGTCCCCAACCTTGTGCCCTGAGTTCGCCCGGGATAGGCTCCAGGCTCCCTGTGATATATATATATATATATATATATATACACACACACAGATGTAGGATAAGCAGTACAGAAAATGGATGGGCTATAAAGTTTGTGGACACCTGACCATCACACCCATATGAGGGTCTTCCCCAAACTCTTTCCCAATCTTCGCCAGCAGAATTGTCCAGAACGTCTGTGTATGCTGGAACTAAGGGGCCCGAACATGTTCCAGTATGACAATGCCCCTGTACACAAAGCGAGGTCCATGAAGACATGGCTTGCCAAGATTGGAGTGGAAGAACTCGATTGGCAACGACTTCACTGAACACCTTTAGGATGAATTGGAATGCTGACTACTGTACGTGCCAGGCCTTCTCACCCAACATCAGTGCCTGACCTCACTAACGTTGTTGTGAATGAACACAAATCTCACAGCCATGCTCCAAAATCTATTAGAAAGCCTTCCCAGAAAAGTGGAGTTTTTTGCCCACTGTTTGAAAAACAAGACAAATGACTCGAGGAGGTTACAGACTGCTAATGAGATGAAAGTGTTTACAAGAGTAAACAGTTTCTTGAGCATCCTTTTTTATTAGCTATTATTTGTAATTACACCAGAGCTCTGTTCAATTATCCATTCTGTGTGGCCAGAAGGTTAAATGAATTTAATGGCTTTTACAACAGTACCAGCTGCAAGGCAATTCAGGTACAGTGGTGCTTGAAAGTTTGTGAACCCTTTAGAAATGTCTGTATATCTGCATAAATAAGCCCTAAACATCATCAAAAATGTTCTGTTCAATCGTAGACAAATTGCTTTGGTCAAGAGTTTTGTAAGGAGAAAGTTTATTTACGATTTACGGAAGGACAATCCAGGACATTGCTAAAGGAATAGAAACAAGAATGCTTTCACGCTTTTGAGAGTGTAAAATAAGAAACAGAGATGACTGATTACATCTGCTAATATCTGATAAAAGCCTCTACTCTCATCCAAAAACAAACTCAAGTGTCTTCAGTTTGCCAGACACTACTGAACTTCAAATTGGATCGGGTTCTATGGTCAGATGAAACCAAAATAGAGCTTTTTGGCAATAAACACCAGAGGTGGTTTTGGCGCACACCGAGAGGTAGCCATATGGAAAAGTACCTCATGCCCACGGTTAAATATGTTGGTGGATCTTTAATGTGTTGGGGCTGTTTTTCTGCCAGAGGACCTGGACATTTTGTTAGGATACATGGCATCATGGACTGTATCAAATATCAACAGATATTAAATGAAAACCTGACTGCTTCTGCCAGAAAGCTTCAAATGGGCCGTGGTTGGATCTTCCAGCAGGCAACGATCCAAAACACACATCAAAATCAACACACAAATGGTTTCCTGACCACAAAATCAAGGTCCTGCCATGGCCATCCCAGTGCCCTGACTTGAACCCCATAGAAAACCTGTGGGGTGAACTGAAGAGGAGAGTCCACCAGCGTGAACCTCAAAATCTGAAGGATCTGGAGAGATTCTGTATGGAGGAACGCTCTCAGATCCCTTGCCATGTATTCTCCAACCTCATCAGGCGTTATAGGAGAAGACTCAGAGCTGTTATCTTGGTAGCACAGAGTAATGACTAAAAGGGTGCCAATAATTGTTGCACACCTATATTTAACAAAAAGATTTTTTTTTTTTGGATAAACCAGTGTTTTGTTTACAATAGTTTGACATCCATGACGGCAGATTTATTTAAACAAAAGATTAAACAATAAACACAAGTTTTCATAGCCTTCTTTGCTCACATGTACCAAGGGTGCCAATATTAGTGGAGGGCACTGTAGCGTTAGATAACTTTAGACTATTATTATTTTTTTAATTAGCTTGCTTACAATACATTACATATTATCTCTCTACAATCTATAAAATATTTTGGATATATACTGTAGCTTCATAATGCACGTGATGAGATTAATGAATAAGAGTAGCAGTATTTACAGTGTACATATGCAATACTTCGTGCACGGGAATTTAAAATGATCTTTTACACACTTGTATGGTGACGATGCGGGGCAGGGGCTGGCGTGTGTTGGCTCCTCCTTCAATAGCGATACCCAGAGTGCTGGCGCTCTTCGGCACTCGCACCAGAGTTGACATGGGCTCCAGCAGTCCGGGCTGTCAGAGTCACGGCCGTTACACAGAGAGAAACAGAAACATGAGAATAGTATGAATTGGGAAAGTTCTGCAAGACAGAGACACAAACGCATACGCGTTCGGCTTTCATGACGGGCTTTGCCTTCTGAGACTTGACAACCGAACATAAAAAAAACAAATCCCATTCACGATCATTTCAAAAGGAGACAACCTGTACTTCTACCACAGCCTCTGTAAAGCAGTATTCTCTGTGTATACACATAAAGCGGAGCTTGCTTTCAGTGCAATGAGATCGCTGTTTGTTTTGTTTTTTTTAATGGCAGATGAAATGAAAACAAAAGGAAGTGAATGAGAAACAAATATAAAGCATGATATTTCAACTCATATTTTAAATCACAGCTCAGACACACGCGCATCCTTACGCAATGCTGCAGCTCACGCATCCAGCTATTTTCTCTTTTAGACTTTTTTTTTTTTTCTCTCAGATGTGAGTTTTCTCACACTCTCTCTCTCTGTTTCTCTCGGTCTCACCGGTTTCACGGCGCTCCCCTCCCCTCCCCCCGCACTCTCTCTCATTGGCCGAGTTCGGGCAGGACGTGGACTGCTCTCCTTGCTCAGGCGTCCCGACTCTGCGATGTCCACCCCGCTGTCCTCGCTCAGCGTCTGTCCGCTGTCGGAGAGTTGAGACAGGGTGGATCCTGCGGCGCAGACACGTACACGTCAGTCATTTTGTACTACAAAGTAGAAGGATTCATTTGTTTATGATACGTCCTCTTATTTTGTCACCGAAATGCAAGATCTCTATAAAGCGGATGCGACATGCAGTAGAGCAGGGAGTCAACGCCAGGGCCGTAGCTGGGAGAAACATACATTTATCATCATAATAATCAACATGTCAACACATCAACATCGACCGCTGTTGCTATGGTGATATGGAGTTTGTTCTTATTACATAAGTGCTTTAATAATATGTTCTAGGCTGATTCCGAGACAGAAAAGTTTGTGCTGTGTTTAATTATTTATAGATTTTTTTTTTTTGTAGAGGACAGGGCTGTATTTAATACGTATATATTTTTATTTAAACCAGCAGTCTGAATCATTTACAGGAGCGTTTATGCGATGCTTTGCACGTCAATGTAAGTACACTGCTAAGAAGGTGCTAAGCAAGGAATAAACCATTACATGCTGTTATGAAAAAAAATAATCGACAATAATTAACACTCATATGAGCGTTTATACAAGATATTCATGAAAATCTGGGAAAAAAATAAAACATTCGTAGCCTACTCGTGCTCCTGAGTGTGTGTAAATTTCCCTATTTAGAAGATTAATTAAAGTAAACCTTGACTCGATTGACTTCAAATCATATAATTTGCAGGAATTTCTGCACTTTTGTATACAATAATCCGCCGTAACATTAAAAGCACCTGCCTAATATTGTGTAGGTCCGCCTTCTGCTGCCAAAACAGCTCTGACCTGTTGAGACATGAACTTTACAAGAGCTCTGAAGGTGTGCTGTGGTATCTGGCACCAAGACATTTGCAGCAGATACTTCAAGTCCTGTAAGTTAAGTTGCGAGGTGCGGCCTCCGTGGATCGGACTTGTTTGTCCAGCGCATCCAACAGATGCTCAATCAGATTGAGATCTGGGGAATTCGGAGGCCGAGTCAACACCTTGAACTGTTTATCACGTTCCTCAATCCGTTCCTGAACAATGTTTGTAGTGTGGCAGGGAGCGTTATCCTGCTGAAAGAAGCCACTGCCATTAGGGAATACCATTGCCATGAAGTGATGTACTCGGTCTGCAGCAACGTTTAGGTAGGTGGTACGTGTCAGAGTAACATTGACATGAATGCCAGGACCCAAGATTTCCCAGCAGAACACTGCCCAGAGCATCACACTTCCTCCGCCAGCTTGCCTTCTTCCCGTAGTGCATTCTGGTGCCATCTCTTCCCGGCCGTCCACATGATGTAAAACAAAACGTGATTCATCGAACCAGGCCATCTCCTTCCATTACTCCATGGTCCACTTAACCCTGGTCTTTCATTTCGTGCTCCCAGCACTTGAACTTTTATGGAGTTTTGTAGGCATGACTACAAGCAAATGAGCTGTGTCATGGCCACGCGTTGCACTTAATGAGCGATAAACACTTTACCCTTTTGTAAATCGAGAGGAAACTTTTAATTCGGTTTGGCTGACAAACATTTACACACAATCTTACTAAAAGGCTGATAAATGAGGCCCAATGTGGTAAAACATCTGCAGAACAAGTTAGTTCCTGTTATCACGAGACTTGCGTTACAGCGGATACAAAACGGTTGTTTATAACCACCAGCCTTTCTCTTTTCTCTCTCTCATGTATTTAATAAAACAAAAATTGCAGCTTGTCATGTTACTGAGTAACTGCAAATCCCTCCATCCTAAAGACTTTCCCATGCTGGAAAACAGTATATTACTTTTAAGACCACCTACTACTCTTTTGCTCTGTCTGATTTAAAATGATACTGCCAATGTGTGCTGTCTGTAACCAGACGAATGGAGAGACAAATGTTAAAGACGAACCTCAAGCGCATGTTAAAAATGGGCACCGTACATCAGTTACAGTCATTTCAAAGGAAACTGCTTTGTCCATCAATTTACAATGACATTTTTTTTCTTGACTACTTCACCATGCATATGCAGAGTAAAGATAATACGAACCAATAATATCACCAATAAAACTATGAAGCAATAACATGTTTCATCCCCGTTCCTACCCTGACCTATCCCCTGTTATCACTGAGCAAACTGCTGAGCTAGATGATTCCATGTTCGTTTTTTTTTTAATGGCCACATTTTACAAAGTATAAAAACCGGTCCAGCCATACATCTTTCCTAAATGTCCTATTTCACTCAAAAAATTTGTCTCCAAAACTATAAATATGCATAGCAGCTGCAGATCAGTTATTAGACTGATTTGACCAGTAACTGTGTGATGTAATGCATCTCCTCACCTCTGCTCTGGGGAAGTGGTCTGACCTCGTTGACGTCAGGCTCTGCATTGGGCCTGTGCACCTCCACCATGACAAAGTGCTGGTTGGAGGACGGGGATGAGGGAGTAGTTTTGGGTTTTTCTGGACTCGAGGGTGGAGGAGGAGCTGGAGGAGCTGGGACTGTCGGTGCTGGAGGGGGTTTCAATCTGTTGGGGGACTGAACGCGCGGGAAAGGACCAATCAAGTGCTGGCTCACCAAGGAGAGCTGAGCCAATGGAGGCTCTTTCTTTGGGCCATCGGGAGGGTGTTTGGATTGCGTGTAGTTTTTGCTAGGCGAGTGGGAAGGGGTGGTGAAGTGCAGGTCAGAGTTAGAGGAGTCAGATGGGGGGCGTTTGCTGGGGGCGGGTTTACGGCTGGGGCGGCGCTGTACGCGAGGGGGAGGAGGGGGCTTGAAGGACGGTGGGGATTCTGAGGTTGACCCCATCTCATCCTAGGATGGAAGAACAGGGCATCGGATGTTTAATTAAAGTATAAAACGTCTAGAACATGTCTTGCACAAAAAAACATCATGAGAGATTCTTAACTGTAGCAGAGCTTTTATCAGAACAGACACACAAACACACTGAAATCGGCAAACACACTCAAACAGCATCAATCTCGAATTACTTCACGACATACAAATCACTGAATCACTCGATTATCCAGCACAAACTTCTTGTGCGAAATAATCGGCTTGCTCATTCGTCCAGGGGGAAAACAAGAAATAGAACGAAACTAAGAGGAAAAAAAAAATGAAGGAAAACAAAGCAAAAAGGCATGAGCAGAAAAATTGAATGGATGGAGTGGCTGGAGAGAGAAACTAATCAAAGGGGTGAATGTGAGCTGTCGGAGTGGTGTTCCTGGCCCTCGGAAATCACTGGAAAACTCCAACCGCACAAATGCCAGCCTGAAGGTGTCTGTTGCCGTGGAAACGGCTGTGACGAGTTGATTGGTTTTCATTAGAGGCCTAACCCATGCTGACAAAAGAGCACCTGTCTTTCTTGCTCGGCCTTCGTAACACAGGAAGCCAAGACACAACCACACACGCACCATGTCATTACACAAATATGTCAAGAGGTTTTCAGCTAAACTTGATCTACTGCACATGAGGTCCAATTACCATAGTCAAAGATTTTGACATTTCCTTGGAATTTGGAAAGAAAAAAAAAAACCCACATAAAACTCACTTATAATGTAAGAACAGTCTAAGGGCAGTTACAAGGGCGTCGATACATGTTTACATCGGTCGCTTTTATTAGTATCCGTCGAAGTTATTTATTAATTGAACTCTACATCTGTACAATTAATCTTTTCAGAGATTTCATGAGTGGGTTTGATTGCACTTTGGTGCACATAAGTAAGGCATAAAACATGATGGGACGTGCAGTTATTGGAAAACAATCAACAGCGGGGTGGTGTGACGAAGCCCGATGCAAAGCGTCACAAGCAGCGTTACCATCCTGAAAATGATTCTTTTCCAATAACGCCATGTCCTGAAATGGTTTATTCCTCTTATACCTCAGCAATATACCAATGATTACAATTTTTTTTTACGGATTAATAAACAATACGTCATATTTTTTAACCGTTTATAGTTTACTATTGTGGGATCACTTCCTGTTACCACTTATACTGTAGCAGCTATATCAGCCTCATCAGCCTGTCTTTAAGGTAATGAGATGAAAAAAAGTCAAATGACTCATGTTACTGAGAAACTAGAAAGCACAAAGTCCAGGCGGATTACGAAACGCTGGCACTGGAGACTCCTTCTATAAATTTTACGTTAAATAAATAACTCTTCACATAATGTTTACCATATCAATGATTATACTTTGCTATACAGTCCCCTTCAAAACTAACGGAACAGCAAGGCCAATTCAGGTTTTTTTTTTTGCTGTAGACTGAAGACGTTTGGGTTTCAGATTAAAAGATGAATATGAGAGGAGAGTTTAGAATTTCAACTTTTAATGCCCAGTATTTACATCTAGATGTGTTAAACGACATAGAACCTAGCACATTTTGTATCAGACCACTCAAGTTTTAGGTAACCAAAATGGAAGTAAATGAAAGTTAATAACACGTCATATTTGGTTGCATATCCCTTGCTTGCAATAACTGCATCAAGCCTGCGACTCATTGACATCACTAAATAAAGGTTTACTAAATAAAGGTTTCTCCATTCAGTCTCCTCGTCAGGAGGTGAAATACTGCTCAGTTGGGTTAAGGTCTGGTGTTAGAACAGATGTAAATACCAGGAAATAATAGCACAAAGAAATGAACTGGCCTTGCCGTTCCAATAGTTTCGGAGGGGACTGTATATCAACATGTTTTTAAATTTGTATTACAGCTGGCAGTACTGTCAGTGCTGCTATTCTGGAAAATGACCAATCAGACCGGAGAATTTAACAGTATTGTGGTATAAACATTTCTGTATATGTATTTCCTTAGAATGCTTTTATGAACATTGACGTGACTTACTTCCTATCTACCTGCGCATGGAAACTTTGTGAAACAAAACTTTATGGAAAAAAATGTCTGAGCCACTAAAATGACGTTTGATGTTATTGTTCATGTGTTGGACAAATATTTAAGAACAGCTCTGGCAAGAGATTTATCATGCCTGTCTCAACCCAAGACCTCTATTATTTAGAGTGTAACATCAGAGTACAGTCTACTGACAGAATTCCACAACTGCCCTTAGGTTTCATTACAAGTGATTTTGCTTAGATAGGATTTCAATTACAATTACAATGTTTGTCCATCAAATTTGCATATATAGTATGCTACAGACGTGGTAGAGAAGACTCTCGAGTATTCCTTTCGTTGACCGTTTTACTTCCGGAAAAGGAATCACGGTGCTAACAGCACTGCACAATTACTGACAAGACATTTTCCAGCTTCTCGATCGTGCCTCAAATCTGCCGTCACGTGTGTAATTATTACAGGCATGAGCTATCGTAGCTTTTCGACCCAAGCCCTGTGTATGTGGCAGTGCTCAATCCGTGTCGCAGAGCTCACCAGAGAGACGTCGGGAAGGGCGTTTCTACTCTCCTGGGCGTCTTCTCCATTAGTCTCCACCGCACTGTCGTTCTGAGAACGAGATCGAAAGCATAAAGATGTCAGAAAATAACAAGCATGTAAACTGCATTTAGCTGAGTTTGTATCTCTCAGGGGCGCACGGAGGCTTAGTGGTTAGCACGTTCGCCTCACACCTCCAGGGTTGGGGGTCCGAGTCCCGCCGCTTCCCCGTGTGTGTGGAGTTTGCATGTTCTCCCCGTGCTGCGGGGGTTTCCTCCGGTTTCCTCCCCCAGTCCAAAGACATGCATGGTAGGCTGACTGGCATGTCCAAAGTGTCCGTAGTGTATGAATGTGTGTGAACGTGTATGTGATTGTGCCCTGCGATGGATTGGCACCCTGTCCAGGGTGTACCCCGCCTTGTGCCCGACGCTCCCTGGGATAGACTCAAGGTTCCCCACAATCCTGAAGGATAAGCGGTATAGAGTACGAATGGATGGATGGATGTATCTCTCAGAGGAGTCATCACAAAACAATAGCGCCTTTAGGTCCTGTTTAACACGCACACTCGCTCGTATACATTCAACCCCTCACTCTTCCCCCCAAAATGGAATCCTGATTAAGATTAAGAGGTGCCTGGAATGGCTGGGAGGTTCTGGGATTTGCTCTTCACAGCCCGTTGAGTACACGCCGGCAGTTCTGCTCATTACAGCTCTCCCCAAGCAAAACAAAAGCCCCATCAATTACCTCTAATTGCTTGCTCAGTGCAAGTATAGGAAGCACTCATGGCTAATTCATTTGCATTTAGCTTCAAAGACCTGCTTGTTGGAGTAGGTGAATGTTTGCTTGATTTTATGGTAATGCTCCTTGTGAACATTTTAATTAAAACAGACGTACGGATGACGCCGGTGTCACTGGAACCCTCTTAAGGTAGAAATGATCCTGTGGTGATTTTGATGGTTTTTGTTATTTGCTTCTTGGATCGGCATGTGAGATCTTTCATAAACGGTAATGGTAAGAGAGGCCAATGTGGTCTTTGCACAAATCAGAGACAAATGCCCAGTTGTGATACTTTAACACTAACTGCTGACAGAGTTTTATAGCAGGGGTTTCTGCTGGTAAACCGTATTTCCGAAGTATTTCAGCAGACTGAATGAGGGACTTAAAAAAACAAAAGAGGAAAAAAACCCTGTAGTAGAGCTGATAAACTTATGGGAAAATGTATGGAGTTTAGGAGACTAATTTCCTAAGCTGACACTGTCAGAATTTATTAACATAACACATAAAGGGTATGCAAACTTTTGCACTGGACTGCGGATGAACAGCGAGTGATTTTGCTTAGAAGTTTACTTGAACAAACATGTCTCTTATCCGCACCTTCTATGCATGAATTCAGCCAATCTGTCCTTCTAGCTCCTTCTGCAAGCTCTCACTCCTCCTTCTCTTAATCTTATGTGTGAAATTCTAGCGCGCTAAGTCAGCCCAGGTCCTCCACTATCCCCAGTTGAGCTCCAGTGGAGCGAAAAGCTGGAAATTTTCCCTTAGAACTCTTTTTTGTCAGAAAGCCGTATAGGACGTGACAGATGTGTGCTCTGTTTTTTGGCTCGAGGGCCGCAGAACTCTGACTGCAGTGCCAATCTGATCACCGTGTGCGAATCCCAGAGGGAAGCGAAGTGTGCTGCCAAGGTTGCGCTTCACTGTTGCTAATGCTGTTTAGATTTCAGACTGGCAGCTTGTAGAGCGGTCCGACAAGACCAGGGTAGGAGAAGAGATACAAGCTCAAAAATACAGTATACGCTTTGACATTTGGAGACAATCTTGCTCACATGCACATACCTAATAAACCCTACCAGAGAGTTGCTTTAAGGAACATTACACCACCCCCTGAAGACCCCCCCCCCAACCTATTTCCTTGTACTGAGAAAATAACACAGACTCAAAACTCAGTAGACTTAATCTGGTAATCAAGGATTATATATATATATATATATAGGTAAGATTTTCTCTCATGTCTGTCTTAGAACTTTATTGTTAGAGTGTAACGGTTGTAGTTTTGAAATACATGTTATATACTGCATCTGTGTTTATTTAGAGTGAACAGGTTTCAGTTTTATTCTTCATCTGTGCTAAATGCACATACACAAAAGACGTGGAATGTAAAGATAGGTTGAAAGAAAAAATTTCGCACACACACACATATACTGTATAGAGATGGGTGACAAACTAATGGAAAACACCACTGGCCCGGTTTTGCTGTAGGACTCATTTTTCTGGTATGGTGTGTCTCCAATTAAAAAGAAGCATCACTGCCGGTAAGTAAGTCCTTCTTACTGATCATCTTAAGCCCATGCCGAAACATTTCCATCCTGATGAAATTAAACACCACGATGTCCTGACTGAACGCCACCACCATCATCAAAACACCACTGAAGCTCTGGCTCAAGGTGACCAAACATGATACTTTATGTTGGTTTTTCCTTTAATTTGTCACCCATCTCTATATACAAGAACGAAATAAGGTGTGTATCGCTCTGTAGAGAAACAGAGCACCTCTATAAAGCACACACATGTGGGTCATGCCATTCCATAACGGTATAATCTTAGCATTCAAATACAGCCCTATTTGAGCTGGATACGTTTTACTTGGCAAGGCACGGCATTACCGTGATTTTAATTCAGCACACAACAGCTGCACCTGTTGTTCTGACAAGTCTGAAAAGTTATAATTCCTGGACCAAATGACCTTCTGTATTTTATGGAATACAGAGCGCTTTCAGTAATAACAGTCAATGTTCGTGTCGACCTTATGGTAATGTAATAGCTGAAACCGATAATAGATACGGCTGTGTGGCGTGTTGTTTTTGCATGAGTGTTGCATAATGCTGACATGTACATCCAGGCTACGCTCTCAGTGTCACAAATTGCACCTCTCTGCTCTCATATTCTTTCGTTTTGGGTTCAAGTCACGTGCTTTTCTTTGCACCGCTTTGTGCTTTTCTAGTCATGTCTTCACCCCAGTCCTGTCCTTGGCGTGCTACCTGATTGTGTTCACCTGTTCTGTGTTAATTAGTTCGTATATTTATTGGCACCTTTTAAATCAATACTTTGTGCTACGTCCCTTTGCCAAGATAACTGCTCTGAGTCTTCTCCTGTAACGCCTGATGAGGTTGGAGAATACATGGCGAGGGATCTGAGACCGTTCCTCCATACAGAATCTCTCCAGATACTTCAAATTTCAAAGTCCACGCTGGTGGATTCTCCTCTTCAGTTCACCACACAGGTTTTCTATGGGTTTCAAGGCAGGGGACTGGGATGGCCATGGCAGGACCTTGATTTTGTGGTCAGGAAACCATTTTTGTGTTGATTTTGATGTGTGTTTTGGATCGTTGCCTGCTGGAAGATCCAACCACGGCCCATTTGAAGCTTTCTGGCAGAAGCAGTCAGGTTTTCATTTAATATCTGTTGATATTTGATAGAGTCCATGATGCCATGTATCCTAACAAAATGTCCAGGTCCTCTGGCAGAAAAACAGCCCCAACACATTAAAGATCCACCACCATATTTAACCGTGGGCATGAGGTACTTTTCCATATGGCTACCTCTCGGTGTGCGCCAAAACCACCTCTGGTGTTTATTGCCAAAAAGCTCTATTTTGGTTTCATCTGACCATAGAACCCGATCCCATTTGAAGTTCCAGTAGTGTCTGACAAACTGAAGACGCTCGAGATTGTTTTTGGATGAGAGTAGAGGCTTTTTTCTTGAAACCCTTCCAAACAACTTGTGGTGATGTAGGTGACTTCAGATTGTAGTTTTGAAGACTTTCTGACCCCAAGACGCAACTAACTTCTGCAATTCTCCAGCTGTGATCCTTGGAGATTTTTTGGCCACTCGAACCATCCTCTTCAAAGTGTGTTGAGACGATACAGACACGCGTCCAATTCAAGGTCGATTTATAACATTTCCAGTTGACTGGAACTTCTTAATTATTGCCCTGATGGTG
Organism: Ictalurus furcatus; assembly: GCF_023375685.1. Taxonomy (NCBI): domain Eukaryota; kingdom Metazoa; phylum Chordata; class Actinopteri; order Siluriformes; family Ictaluridae; genus Ictalurus; species Ictalurus furcatus. The sequence goes on from NC_071272.1 coordinate 3,383,622, forward strand.
GAAATGGGCATTTTCAATGCTTGTGCTATTTTCTTATAGCGACGTCCCATTTTGTGAAGCGCGACAACCTTTTGCCGCACACCACAGCTACATTCCTTGGTCTTACCCGTTGTTATGAATGACTAAGAGAATTGGGCCTATGTGTTACCTCATATTTATACACCTGTGAAACAGAAAGTCATGGTTGAACAAGTTCCTGTTCCTAATATTAGTGGAGGGCACTGTATCCGTTTCAGTGGTTCTTATGGTCCAATTATGTACTGTACTTTAAATTATTTTTAAATGAATTCTAGATTCACGTTACCGGATGAAATCTATACACTAAAGGTGGAAAAGATACACCCTCGATAGCACAACACCAGAGACAAGTCCAGTTTGGTGCCTTTATTTCTGAGAGTGTATGATGTACAAATCTGGGATAATTACACATATTTATCATGCATGAATCAGCCAAATCCCTTACAAATCAAATTACCGAACATCCTCTGGTAAAACTAATCCAGCTTGAGTAGTGCTTAAATGTGTGTACTGTGCATTGTGTGTGTGTGTGTGTGTGTGTGAATGTAAAATATTAAATAGAGTTATATATAATATTCAAACACAAGACAAAACCAAGTGTGTGTACAGTACATGTGTGTATGTGGAGGTGGGAGGTGGGTTTATATGTTGCTGGGAACCGAGTGTCCCCACAAAGATCTGAATTTTTGAAAATCCTGACCTTGTGGGAACATCTGCCTGGTCCCCATGAGAAAAAATGGATATAACACACACACACACACACGCACACACACACTAAAAGAGTTGGTTACTGAGGTTAAGATTAGGGTTAAGTTTAGACATAGCATTAATTAGCAGTATTAGTAAGTATATTAATTTAAGGTGCTCAAAAGAATAGTAAGACAAGCATGTGTGTGTGTGTGAGAGAGAGAGTTCGATATGGAAAGAAAGAAGTCAGGCCACTGCAAACACATCTGTATCTGTGTCCTACCTCCATCATATCAATCAACCACAGCAGTCGCTCCTAATTGGATGCAGAGGGAATACTGGGTGTTAAACAGTGTCTAAAATTGAGGACTTGGTATTCCAGGCTATAAAATTCAGCAGGAACTCAACACTTATCCATCTGTTACACCCACACACTCTGCACTACTCTGAATCAGTTTTTACCTACCACCAGAGTTTGACCAGCTGACACACTGAGATGCACACAATCACACGCACAATCATTACAAGAAAGAGGACAAACCTCTCTCTTAGCAAATATCCTATCATATATGTGTATCATTTATTTACACATTACAATATACTTATCATGGGATCCAACACACACACACAGTATATACATATACTGTACATATGCACACAAACCTATACCCACACACACACACACACACACACATACATACTGCTCCTCATACCCGTGCGGAGCTGAGTGTGGTACTGGTCATGTAGCTGCCTGAGGAGGAGGCCAGTGTGTCGGGATAGGACACCATTGAGAAGGAGTCTGTGTGTAGTGCTGCTCCTCCAGCTGCTCCCTGTCGAGCCTTCAGAGCTTCAATCTCCCTACGGAGAACCAGTGCATCAAAATTCTCCAGATCTTGTGCACTGACCAGCCCGCGCATCTCAGACAGCAGCGAGAACTGCAGTCAAAACACACACACACACAAAAATGATGAAACGTGTGTATCATATTGCCCTATTTAAGGATGGACCAATTCTTAAAATGCACTCACTCCTGTATATGACCTGAAACCACTGGCTCTGAAACTGAGACTGTGCAGCATGGAAGATCACGTCCATCAACAGAGCCCTTCTTATACCTCAATGAGCGACCTTCCTTAAAGGGAGCAAGCTAAGTCTACGGCAGAGTCTGGGAGGGTTTTCAGAAATGACTGGATGCTGCGTTGTGCCGTCTTGTTTACGGTTGCTTAGTGATTTTTACGTTCTCGGCTACGGCGGCGTAACAGCTTGCTTCCGGTCGCCGAAGCCGTTCCATTCGCGGCTGCTGCTTAAAGTCCCTAATGACCCGGGAGTTGAACCATCATGTTCGACTGCTCAGAATGTTCGAAATGACTTTGAAACGCTCTAAATTAGCTGCGACAGCCATCCTCAAAAGTGGCCCGAGTGGGATTGGGGAAAATGATGTGCACCCTGCAGCACGATACATGCTCTTTTCAACTAGTGGACTGGTCTCTGCAACTGCTAATGAACCCACAGCTATAAGCTTATCTTACGTGTAAGCTGATTCATTTCATACGTCATACTTTATCTGACCAAAATTTTGTGGACACCTGACCGTCACACCTATATGTCCTTGCTGTATCTTGTTCCAGATTTTGTCCCCCTTTTGCTGTTATAATAACCTCCACTCTTCTGGGAAGGCTTTCTGTTAGATTTTGGAGCGTGGCTGTAGGGATTTGTCCTTACAACCACAAGAGCATTAGTGAGGTCAGGCACCGGTATTGGGCAAGGAGGCCTGGGGTGCAGTCAGCATTCCAGTTCATTGGAATTTTATTTAGTTTATGGACCTCGCTTTGTGCACAGGGGCACTGTCATACTGGAACATTTTTGAGCTCTTTAGTTCCAGTGAAAGGAAATTGTAATGCTACAACATATGAACACATCCTATACACCTGCGTGCTTTCAACTCTGCAGCAACAGTTTGGTGAAGGATCACATAAGGGTGTAATGGTCAGGTGGCCACAAGCTTTTTGCCATATAGTGTAGCATCTTTAATTGTGTTGTACCAGCATGCTTTAGTCAAAACCTGGTCGCCTCTGTCACGAGGTTATGATTTGGGCCCGGTTGGATCCTTCAACAAGGACTTTCAACAACATCAAGAAGTAAATCTGAGAGTAGATTTGAAACTTGGCAAGGACTAATGCTGGGTAGGAGGTAACTGTACCTTCAACGGAACACTAACAAGCAAAGTTGTGGCTTATTTGAGGTTAAGGCTATCTATGATTTTAGTATGAGATGTACTCGGCTGTGAGCCAACAAAGAGATTGTCTATATATTCCATGAGGAAAATGAAATCACAGCTTATATGACTAGTAGTAAATATCTGAGTGTTTGGAAATCAAATGGATGTGATGGTTACGGGGTGGAACTGATCCAAGGATCACAAGAGGATTAAGGCATGTAGCCACTAGATTGCAGAAGCAAGACAATCAATAAAACCTTTCACACAGACAAACCTTGGCATGTGTGTTGAGGAGCTCAAACAATGCCATGACCAGCTGTTCGACTCCAATGTGTCCGTTGCGATATTCCTGGATGTAATAGCTCATGGTCTGTCTCTCAGGCTCAGTTAGGAGGTGTCTGGCCTGTTCGTCCAGCATGGCCCTGCTCTGGTTCACCAGACTGGAAAGAGTCACCTGCGAACCGGCTACTCCTTTATAAAAACCCGTCTGGAGTTGTGGACAGAAAGATAATAAAGAAAAAAGGTTTAAGGGAATCAGTGAATGCATGAATTAAGAACAAACCTCCATTTGTAACATCCATCCATTTTCTGTACCGCTTATCCTACAGAGGATCATGCGGAAGCCTGCCTGCAGCCTATCCCATGGGACTCGGGGCACAGGGTTGTGATAGTGATCCAGTCTACTGTGCATGTCTGTGGACTGGGGAAGGAAACTGGTGTGCCAAGAGGAAACCCCCGAAGCACGGAGAGAACATGCAAACTCCACGCACACAGGGCGGAGGCGGGAATCAAACCCCCAACCCTGGAGGTGCGAGGCAACCATGCTAACCACTAAGCCACCGTGGCCCATCCCCATTTGTAACATATTAATTGCATAGATTAAATACAACATTTAAATCAAATAAAATACAAGCATGCTGATTCCACGAACTGAAAAAACACCCATTTTTCTTTTGTTTCTGCAGATCTTTACGGCTGCCGTCTAAAAGGCTCCCTCTGGTTAGAAATTAGAATTTTGGCAACAAACAACGAATTATATTCTTGTCATCCAGATCACCTGCTGGCTCGCTTCCAGCTCCCTGAGAATATATGAAAGATCTGTTTTCAACAGCTCCACTGAGAGGTCATTCAATCTTAAATGGAAAAGATGATATTTCACTGAAGCGCACATCTCTATTCTGCTCTTCCTAGTCATCCTCCCCTCACTGTCGTCTGCCTCCTCAGAGGGAGCTTTTTAAATTAGCTGCTCAATCAAAACCAAAAACCTTAAAGTTTCCAGCCATGAGAGGATGAGAGAGAGCGAGACGAAGCCGTCTGCCTGCTTCTTTATGTGTACATAAAATGCTGCCTTCTGAGGAGCCTTCATCTCACCAACAGCATTCATATCTTTTCCCTTTTTTGTAGAAAATAAACAAATAAATATATACACACACTTTCCCTCTTCTACTGTTATTTTTGGTAGGGTGGTTCGGGGCTTTTGTGAAGAATGATTCACTATATGGCCAAATGTTTGTGGACACCTGACTGTAACATTAGTATGTGATTTCTGAACATCTCGTTCAAGATTTAGTCCCTGCTTTGCCGTTATAATAGCCTCCACTTCTCAGGAAACGGCTTTCCTCTAGATTCTGGAGCATGGATGTGAGGATTTGTCAGGTGAGAACGCCTGGGGCGCAGTCTGCGTTCAAGTTCATCCAGAAGGTAATCAGTGGGGTTGAGGTCAGGGCTCTGTGCAGGCCACCTGAGTTCTTCCAGCTTGGCCAACCTTGGCCTTCATAGACCTCGCTATGTGCAGAGGGGCATTGTCATGCTGGAACGTTTGCACCCGGTAATACCAGTGAAGGTAAATCTTAAGGCTATGGCATAACAACACATCCTATACAATTATGTGCTTCTGACTTGTAAACCTGTAAATAAATGTAAATTGTGAGTAATGTATTTGGTCATCCAGTAGGGCAGGAGTGATGTTTTTCCTATCTTGAATAGCATCTTGAATTCCCTTGTACCTATAGTATACTTCAGCCAAAATGAGGTTGCCTCTACCAGGATTTAATCTTAGGTGGTTGTTTGGTGGATATAAAATCAGTGTTTTCTGACAGGCGTCCCAGTCTCCGGATTTGAACCCTATGGAAAACCAATGGTGTGAACGGAATACGCCTGCACACGTGCACATATATAAGAAAATAAAGAAGCTTAAATGTCATGCAAAGGAGGAGGGGTGAAGATCCTTTTAACACCGGTCTCTAACCTTATTAGACATTACAGGACGTAAGTGCGTGCTATTATTCTTAAATAACTATACTGGATCCTTATGTGTTAAACTCAAAATGTCATTTATTGTATGTATTTGTTTCATATAGTATATATACACGTTTTTGTTCGTTTTTTATAAAGGGCTCATATTATTCTATAGTTGACTGTATCTGTATTCCAGTGTGGCCTACACATTATTACAGCCTTTTCCAATTATATTCAGTGCCATGATCAATAAACGGCATGTTCTAGGTATATTGCCACACTACGTTCTTTTACCATTTATTAGGGTCATTGTACCTTAATGTAGCATATGAGTCCAGCTGTAACAACATCTCATTCGCTGTCAACAAAACAGCTTTGGAGATGTGCCTTTATCTGTCTGTGATAAGCAACCCCCCTCTCCCACTGTCTCTCTCTCTCAAAAATACCCTCTATTAACTTGAATTGGCAATTGGCTCCTATTTTTCGCTGTGTTTTTTTTTTTTGTTTGTTTTTTTTAAGTGGGCACTATCAGGCAGAAAGATCACCTGCTTTATTAAACAGACAAAAGAAAGAGTGCTGATTTGAGCTTGATCAATACAGACAACAAGGGCATGCATGCTGGCTTGTCTGCATTGGAGAAACGATCTAAGCCCTCACACTCACTCTCGGTGGGCCTTTTGTGAAATCTGGGCACTATATATTCTATCCCTAATATCAAAATTCCAGCTGCATGGCATTCCACATGCAAACCATGGTACTGTGTAAAGAAAAGTCAAAAGCAGATCCGTCCTGTACAACGCACAAGCCGCATCATACTGGAAAGAAGAACTGGACTTCTGATAAATGTCAAACTGAAATAGTCTGCATGGCGATTATACGATCAATATTGTGGTAAACCATGTAATAGACTTTTGAGATATATATCCAGTATCGTATTTTTTTTTTTTTTTTAAATACATGCACAGATTGGAAGCAATCAACTAGATCTTAATAAAATCTGGGGGACACCCTGGACAGGGTGCCAACCCATCGCAAACGTTCTAACCACTAAGCACTAATAAATTAAAATGGTAAAAATTTTATTATTTTCTTGTTAAATAACTTCGTTTCTCTAGACATTAAATAAAAGTGCCACCAGTGTTTTGCTGGCAGTTTGTCAGCAAAACTGTATCTAGTGATACATATCGTGTAGTGTAGAAATGTCTTTAGTGTAGTATTGCGATGATATTTATTTCCGTATACATATTGCGCCCAGCCATAATCACGGGTTTCTATTAATGTGCTTGTTCTAATATGTTATCCTTTCCATAGCAACAACTCATTCACTGGCACTTGTTTTGGCAGACACTAAGCATAAACTAAGGATAATAACAAACTGGAAAAAACAACAACAACAACAACCCGGTTGCTATTTATCCAAGATGTTTCTTTTACATTTAGGGAAGAAGTCTCCAGTGCCAGCACGTCGGAACCGTAAGTTTTCCTAGAACAGCACATCTGTTGAGTTTTAATCCTTATTTCAAGTACGGTTTAACATATTCTAACCAATGTTCCTAGTGGGATATATACTTAGGGACTATAAACTGTCAATTTTAAACGCAAGAAACATCCCGTTTAAGCCTTCAGTCTTATTTACAAAAGCAGACGTGTCAGTGGACTTGATCGATAAACAGAGCAGAACCACAACTGATATCATTTCATAAGAAAGGTGACGGCTAAGATCAGATCGATTGCCTGCCATCTGTAACACAACATTATCCACAATCTTCCTTTGCTAATGGTCCCATTAAACTGGCACACTTTTTAGTCATGACGAGGTTGAATTGCTGGTCGATATGTCGAAGCATGGCAAAGCGAAACGACGTGGCTCCGGTGACGTTCCTCGGGATGACACCGAAAGCATAAAGTCTGAACTCTCTTCGCGTTCAGCAGAGCACGTTGCTGTGCTCTGCTGAAATTCAATTGTGTTGAAGTGAAGTATTCACATCATAGACATCTGCTTTATTCGGAGGATCGCATGGGTAACTTTCCTCTATTAAGTGTAATGAAGGGGAAAAAGAGTTGTTGATGGCAGAAGCAGAAAGCCGCTGAAAGAGATTTGAGTCTTTACATCCTCATAGCTACCACTAAAATATATTGTCTGAAGCACAAAAAAAAAAAAAAAAAAAGAGGTGATTGTCCTAGCCTGCAGAGTCAGGGATTCATTTATTATTATTTTTTTTTTACCATGTTCAATTAACTCTAGAACGAACATATAGCTCAGCTCAAGGATACACGGACATTGCAATGTTTGGCTTTTTTTTTTTCTACAAAATGATCAGCATTTACATTTAATATTCGGTCACACCTGTCCTGGAGACAATAACAGCACTAGAATATTCTCCTGTAATATCTAACGAGGTTGGAGACATTTGTAAATGGACCTGGACATTTTAAGGTCTCTTATATTTTCAGGATTGCGCATGTGGACTTCCGTCTTCCGTTCCGTAGAATATCACGGTTCAGATCCAGAGACTGAGATGGTCATTGCGAGAACGGATTTTTTTTCCCGGACGTTTTAACCGTTTCTGTGTTGATTTGGACGTATGTTTGACTCATCATGTTCTTCACAGCTCTATCTATGGCTAAATCTGGACCTCCTTCCAGGTTACCATATCCTGGTAATAGTGTCGCAGTCATTTTACAATGTTTTGTTGTCTTTTATATGGATATATTTTTAAGTTATGCAAGCAACACAAGCCAAAAAGTAAGCATTATATGTTAATATTGTTTTTGGATTAAATTGGTAATAATAAACACTTTTGGCTGAGTGACAGGAAGGGGCAGTGTGGAAATGTAATGGGAAAAAAAAAATGTTGTCAGGAGAACGTGGGCGATAAAATTCTTTGACCATGTTTCCCTACATGATTCACCAGATAGTTATCATATTTGTTACCTCAACATCGGAAATCAACTTTAACACCACTTCAAGCAATAAAGAACAGAAGGTTTATACCAAGTCGTGTCTGTCAAAGTGCGTCCATAAAACCAACACGTTCACCTGCCACGGCCATCACTTGGAAGTAGTAGAGCGACAAATGAAGGCGGATGCAAGGAGAATTCATGAGTTCTTCATGAAACACTCTGGATCACCAACCAGCCCCAAAGCAACAATGATCCACCACCATATTTTACAGCAGCTGCTCTTCCTTGTACGTAATCCTCTTTTGTCAGCAAACAGTCTGAAGATGTGCAAATTGTTTGACATCGGTTTCATTTAACCGCGACACAAAGCCAACTGTAGTTCTAATGAGGCTTGGTGAAGTTCAGGTGCTGCATTTGGTGAAAGCGTCTTTCCTGCAATGCTTTCAAACAGCTTTTTGCTGTTTGAGAATTGATTTTAAAAATCTCAAAACTACAAGGAGTGTGTCATTCTAAAACTGTAAAGTTTGATCCGGTTCCTGAGAAATTTCCAACTGTTTCAGACATGAAATTTTACATCGAAATATCATGGCCCTAATTTGTGCTTAATCATTTTCGTAACTGCTTATATCAATTACCTGATCTGTGCAAGTCAACAAGCATTTGTCTGAAAGTTCTTTAGTTTTTCTGGTAATGGATGAGAAATGGATTCAACAACCCTCATCCAACCTCATTTTTACACCCCATGAAACCGTAAATGCTTACATGCAACAACATATTTCCTGGGAATGATGGAGGGCAAATGAAAAATTCCTTAGGGTGTCTGTCACGTAATGGAGGGGAAGACAGTTGCAGTTGCAGGAAAAGCAAAAAAAAGTTTTAATGAAACCAGGCAAACAAATCCAAAATAAGAGGCAGGTTCACGGTCAAACAGGCCATAGTCGGCAAACAGAATTAACTGGGCATGGTAAAGGACAGTAAACAAAACAGGTCAAACCGAGACTCGATCAATAACAAATGGCATGGAATAGTCAGGTGCACGAGGACAAGACTGAGAGTATACTTCACACATCTGGTTACGAATGAAAGTCTCTTTTAAAGAGTCTGTGACTACGTTTACATGCACATCAAATTCCGTTTAAGGTCTATATTCTGGTTGCAACCATATACTGAATACGATGTATAAGCGCACAGGCACAGTGGCTTAGTGGTTAGCACGTTCGCCTCCAGGCTCCGGGATTCGATTCCCGCCGGGGCCATGTGTGTGCGGAGTTTGCATGTTCTCCCCGTGCTGTGGGGGTTTCCTCCGCGTACTCCGGTTTCCTCCCCCAGTCCAAAGACATGCATGGTAGGCTGATTGGCGTGTCTAAAGTGTCCGTAGTGTATGAATGGGTGTGTGAGTGTGTATGTGATTGTGCCCTGCGATGGACTGGCACCCTGTCCAGGGTGTACCCCGCCTTGTGCCCGATGCTCCCTGGGATGGGCTCCAGGTTCCCGTGACCCTGAAGAAGGAGTAAGTGGTAGAGGATGGATGGATGGATGGATGGATAAGCGCACAGGGATCGGAATATTCCTGTATACGAGGTTGTCGTAAGCATGCCGATCTACATGCCGTACACGTGCTTTTCCTTTCCTGCTGCTATTTCCTGGGAGATTCGAGATGCTGCTGTTGCGACCCACAATTCCTTGCGGACTGAGCATGCGTGTGTGTGTGTGTGTAAAAATACTGTGTGTGTGTGTGTGTGTGTGTGTGTGTAAAAACAAACAAACAAACAGGTGCTAACTTGAGCACACCTAGCAAACATCAGCATGTGGTGTAAACTGTCATGACATCAAACATGATAACGAGAACATGCTGCTATAGTGCAGGAACAAAAATTCGATGGTACTGGAGAAAAGTTTGGAAGGAGGGAGGTGTTGGATGCTAACAAGAGCATTTGTATTCTGCCACTCTACACAAAGTGAGTGAGGATTACACCCCTGTCTGGTCATTGAGATTACTTAACACATTATACATGACAGCGACTATGCGTGCTTCTATCATCAACAAGCACGCCGTTGCTATTTATCTGTCTTCTACAGAGTCCTCTCTATTAAGTTTACTTTCCTTATCAAAATTACTACTTTTTTTTTTTTTACTCAAATTGCTTCTTTGTAATTTTAAACCCTAAAGGCAAAAAAAAATTACAAATGGTACTACTTAATAAACTAAATAATAGCTATTAAGGCAAGGGTGCGATGATTTATGTGTGTCGTTTGCACAGTGTTGTATCAACCTTTGTTGATAAACTACATTTGGACTAAGGGGGGGTCGGGGGGGGGGGGGGGTCGTCGGGGGGAGGAGTGTGTCGATTTCATTACTCTCTGAACTGTTCCATTAAGCTATGACATCACATTCATTCTGTGTGTGCATCTACCGTCTCCTATAATCTCCTGTGTATCTACTAATTCATAAATATCCACATCAGTATCCTGTAGGCTCTGCTTTTGACTTTCTCGGTCTCTAAATTATTGATCAATGCATTAATGCTGACCTGGCACAAAAAAGGTACATGATTAAATTTAATGCTCTCGCTGTCACCTTGAGTCTAGGTTGAATGAAATGATAGTTTGAGGCTGCATGAATGGTCCTAATTGTAATTATTCTATTAGCTGTCTTAAAAATATAGCTTCTACTCGATATTGTCTGCCAGCTTACAAAATAGCACTTGATATATATATATATATATATATATAGTAAAGTAGATATAGTCTATTTTGTACTAGCAATAGTAAAAAAGCACAACGCTTATTCATGTATGAGAAAAAGGAATGGTGCTGTAGAAGTGGCTGGATTATCTGAACTTATCTGAAGCACATACCTAGTACACTGTGCACACAGGGATACTCAACTGAGGTCATGAAATCATAATGCGTACACATTACCGATGGAGGCTGCTTTGTGTGTTTCCATTTCACAATTCTTGATTGAATAAAATAATGCCTGTGTTTTAATGAGTTCTCCTGTAGATAAAACGTGCCCAGTGTAATGGGCAGTTTGATCTAACCGCAATATGGCATGCTGAAATTCATGTTCTGGGATGTAAATGCACTCAAAAACAATGGAGTTCAATTTAAGGCCAACATTAAACACACACAAGAAAAGTTGTTAATCTGAGACACTGCTTATCTCCAAGGACCGACAACAATAGCAGCAGAGTTGCAGATTAGTGCGTGGTCAGCTTATACTTCAAACCACAAAAACACTGGCATTATGTAATTAATTCAACCTTCATATCGCGCATAAATTATGTATTCATGACCTCGATTCGGTATTGGAAAATATCCTGGGTCAAGTGCTATTTTCTAAGCTGCCAACTGAGGAGAGTGGCTATATTGTTCAATTAAATCAAAATTGCAGTAATTAATGTGATCATAACATTTAGGATTACTCATGCAGCAATATACTGTACCATCGATATACTACACTCCTATAGACTTATACACTTGCCATCTTCCCCTTCATATAAATCATCATATTAGTGTTTATTATGGTTCATTTTTAAACAGTCTCTTGCTTTCGTGGTACGACATATTACATCTGACAGGAAAAATTAAATGCGACTTTCTTCTTTAGCTCACGTTTTCTGTCCCTGATTATTTTATGGGGATTAAAGGCACTTGTTTTTAAAGTGTGCTTAAAGGCAGTGATATATGTGCTACTGTATTGTGTACTCAAGAAAACTGACAATCTTGGAGGAATGGGGAGCTGACAAAACCAACTAAAGCACCCGCTTAACCCATTTCTGAATACGAGTAACTTTCCCAGTGTACATTTTGATGTAACGTTTGGACTTTAGTCACCGAATCTGAATACGGCCCTTTAATTCGTACATGTTCATAGTTTTATCCATAGAAATTTCTGAGCTTAAGATAAGCTTGGTCTATGATTAAACGCTGTACCGTTTGGTACAGTGAACGGGGTGAAGTCGTGCAATGTGACGTAGACGCAAGACAGCAGTGATGTTTGAGGAAATGACTGTTTAACCAAATGTGTACATCATCGATACAGGCAGTTAATGAGCTGATGGCACGTGTTTCATCAAAACGTGCGGACGTATACATCCGGGTGTCATCAGCATAGCAGTGATAACTGAGACCACGACGACGGATGATCTGTCCTAGTGGGAGAAGGTAAATTATGAACAGTAGTGGACCTAGTACAGAACCCTGGGGGATACCCTGAGTGAGAGGAGCAGTAGGGGATCTGTTCTTCTTAATAGAGATGAAATATTGTCTGTTAGTGAACTAGGAAGTAAACCAGGAGAGAGCAGTGCCAGTAATACCAATATCTGAAAGTCGGGAAAGGAGTGTTTTGTGGCATACAGTGCCAAAAGCAGAGCTCAGGTCAAGCAAGACCAGAATACTGAGAAATCCAGAGTCGGCAGAGAGGATGAGTTCATTAATAACCTTCAAGAGAGCCGTTTCAGTGCTGTGGAACAGGCGAAAACCAGATTGGAAAGGGTCATAGAGATTATGCACATTTATCCTCTTTCATTTTGCAGCATTAATGCCAGCAAACCAACACATTCTCCAAGATTTTCTGCCAATAAATCTCTATTTCAGCACAACTGAGACTATGATCTGTGCAATATTTCAGAATCAGAAGGACAGAATTAAAAAAAATTAGCACAGGAAGGTGAATCTATCGGAGCCAATTTTCGTGGACAAGGACACAGAGTACGTATCATTTTTTTCACACCTGATGAAAGGAAACACAAAGGCCCCGTGTGTAAATGTTCAGCTGTCTTCAAAGGGCGTGCAAGAAGATGCAATTTTCTGCAAATCGATGTTCCATTTCCTTTAAGATACTTCTGTATAGTGAAGGTTAAAGCTGTAGTAGGCTGGCAAAGGAGCCTCAGTCCAGTTGAGCCTCTCTCCTCAGACATGCAATTTCACAGCGTGATCTATAAAGATAAGTGTCTTACTCAGCAAAAAATATCCCACAGAGTTATTTGGCTTTGTTCAGGGAAACTGGCAAGAGGAAGTGGATTTATGATTAAGATTTATTTGAGGAATTGGGATCAAAGTCAAAGCAAAGATTGGGAGTAAGCAGAATAATACAGTATATGAAAGAGGGTTTGTATATGTGCGACCAAGTGGGACTCATTCCATCTTCAAAGGAATCAAGGCGCGGTTAAAGGCAAGACACTAGAGACAGAAAGGACCATTTTGGTCATATAAATCATTTTTCAGATTTTTGGATAAATCGCATCTATAACTTGTCTTCTTGCACAATGATGCAACAGAAACACATGAAGATTCAACAACACAAAAATTTTTTATTTTGTCCTCTGCATACAGAGTTTAAGCTCCACCCACTCAGCATCAGTATTGAGGAATTATTCTTAAGTGGAAGTATAGATAAGATCTTAAAAATCTTCTTCAATTAAAAGTGGAAGTCGCTTCAAAATTTGACTCAAATGAAAGTGTAAAAAATTTGCTACTTTTGAATGTACTTAAGTATCGAAAAGTCAAAGTACATTTCGAAAGGTAACTATCGCTAATCGTAAAACTGTTAGAACATTCTTTTTGTTTTAATGCAACTACACCGTTTTGCCTAAAAAGTTTGTACTATTAACTAGAACATTAGCAAGAATTTGAAAAACAATAAATAAAAAATGCTGCCTAGCCAATCATGTTAGCTACTGAAATCGATAGCAGTCTAACCCGACATTAACAAAGAAACCAGGCTAACTTGGGTAAATACGGACAGTCAATAGGGACGTCTTAGTAAATTAAACTTACATTCATAATTTTTCTATACTGATGAACTTTATTGGATTCCAACCTGAAATGACTGGATTCTAAACTGTGCCTATTCAACTGATATATTCAATTCAATTCAGTTTTATCTCTATAGCGCTTTTAACAATGGACACTGTCTCAAAGCGGCTTTACGGAAACATATAAACACGGGATACAGATTTTAAATGTGTGAGTTTATCCCTATTGAGCGAGCCGGTGGCGGCGGTGGTGAGGGAAAACTCCTTAAGATGATACGAGGAAGAAACCTTGAGAGGAACCAGACTCAGAAGGGAACCCGTCCTCATCTGGGTCACGACGGATAGTGTGAAAGTAAAAGAAAGTTCATTATGGGTTTTATATAAAGTCTGTTTTGTTGAACTCGTCCACTGTAAAGGAGACTTGAGCGCAAAATTGTAAATATACACTCGTGAAAATTTTTTAGGAACACCTGTACACCTGCTCGTTCATGCAATTATCTAATCAGCCAATCGTGTGGCAGCACTGAAATGCATAAAATCGTACAGATACGGGGAGGCAGCTTTGGGTAACGTTCACATTAATCATCAGAATGAGGAAAAAAAATATCATCTCAGCACAACAGTCTGTAGAGTTTACTCATACATGATATGATACAATAACATCCAGTGAGCGGAAGGTCCTGCGAACGGAAACGCCTTATTGATGAGCGAGGTCAACCCAACCTGCCTTGTCGGGAACGCACTTAGAGCCTGTTAATGCCAATCAATCATCAATTGAATGCCTCAGCCTATTGGAGTATTGTTGCTGACCACGTGCGTCCCTTCTTGGCCAGGATTTACACAATTTATCATCTAATGGCTACTTCCAGCATGAAAATGCGCCATGTCACAAAGCAAACATCATCTCAAACTGCTTTCATGAACATGACGATGAGTTCAATGATCTTCACTGGCTTTCCCAGTCACCGGATCTGAATCCGGTTGAACAGCAGGTGATAGAATGAGAGATTCGCAGCGGGAAAGTGCACCGGAAAAATCTGCAGGGATTGCGTGACGCAATCACGTCAACCACGATCTCAAAGGAATGTTTCCAGCATATTGTGGAATCCATGCCGTGAAGAACTGAGGCTGTTTTGATAACAAAGGGAGGCCCTACCCCAGTATTAGCATAGTGTTCCGAGTAAAGTGCTCAGTGAGTATATAGCGTACAGTATTTAGCTGGATGACTTATCGGGTATGTAAAAAGTATTCAATTTCAATTCTTAAGTAAAGTATAAATAAGTCAAAAATAATACTTAAGTATACGATTTTCCAGCAAACGTCCATAAAAGCATATTCACAGTGAAACCGATACTAGATTTTTGGTTCGATTAAGCATGCAAATTTACGCATATTCAATTAGACAATTCTTGTGTATAAATAAATGTATATTTCTGGGGAAAAAAAAAGAAGTGCTAGCTAGATATCAGCGTTCAGATAATAAAGATTGACTGTGACATCTTTGTTACTTGTTTAAAAACACTACATTGACTCGTAGTGTTTTGACCACATCACAACGCAGTCCTATATCCCGTTCTTTTATCTCCTGCTTTAAAGCTTTAAAATTGGACAGAAATGTGCAAACAGTGACGGTGGTCATGTAGATTCTATTAAATCTTTCATCATGTGAGTTTCTGCTGAATTAAATTCATTGCATGCACTGGGGAGAGACAAAGTGTCTGACGGGGGCTTTGTAATGAAATTACATAAGGGACGTCTTCCTTTTAAAGATTATGCCAATTATCTGTGTGTGTTTTCCCCATGGTAGCTCACATTTGAGCACTGACCTGTAATTAATCAAAACGTACCAGCAAGCACATCTACGATTACTCGAGCAATTCTTGTTTTTTTTTTTTTTTTTAAAAAAAGTTTTCCCCGAGACTTTAATACGTTCCTATGGAAAATGAAATAGATGTTTGTACACTTCTAAAGAGAGCGCTATTTATCACTGTAATCAGGCATTGAAATCATGGTGTGAAATCCCAGCGGCTATATTTAAAACAATTTACATTAGGGTGATAATGGAGTCGGTTGATTTACACACTAAACAATATTCGTATCCATTGAAAAGAAGTGCAATATATTACAGAGACGCCAAATAGTCACGATTTGTCCCATTCATTTTCTATATTTACACACCCATTCATACAATACGGACATGCCAGTCAGCTCACTGGGGGAGGAAACCGGAGTACCTGGGGAAAACGCCTATATTGTAAGTAGTGTATATAATTGTATATAGCCTAGTGCTGGGCCACGTGCCCTGGTTTTGGTTACTTTTCCTTTGTTTTTAGGTATAGGTTATTGTTAAACATTATATGGTGGGAGTATCTGTAGGGAGTGGAAAGCCAGTTGATTTGACCTTTTGTTTGTTCTTGTTTTTGACCAGAGACGGCGTGAGGGAAACCCTTGTGTCTTTATTTTCTCTTTTAATTTGATGATGGGTGTGTCCAAAAGCCTGTAGGGAAGAACATTTTTGTTTGTTGGTTTGTCCGTTAACCCTCCTGAAGCCTGTTGTTTGTTTGCCTTCCACCAGTTTAAAGAAAAAGAAAACTTAAATCTGGTGTCTGTGCTTTGTGCCTGCCCTGGGACCTGGAGACGGGAGCTAGCTCTCTCTCTCTCTCTCCATTTTTTTTGTTATCCTCCTTTCTGACCCCTGGACGTAGAAAGGGGAATGTGACACATCCAAACAAACAAAAAAAATTTCAAACATTCAGGCACGACCCACAGAACTCACTGCTCGTCGACTGCACCACTTTTAAGTGCTGTTTTCCACAGAAATCTCATGCAGTTGCACGGAACCTGGTCACCTTGTGGTGCATTATCTCGTCCTGACCGCTCCCTTTTCTCTCCATTTGTTTTCTTCGCTCCATTATGGTTCTCATTTTTCTTTTCTTTTTTAAAAGCCTGGAACATTCATGTTTTTTTGTTTTTTTTTTTCCAGAACAGAATGTACTTTTGTTTCCCCCTGAAGGTTCTTAGTTACTTGAAGGCTGTCCATCACACTTGTTAAAGGGGATGGGGTGGGATGGGGGGGGTTTGTTAATTGGGGGGTCTTGGTAATGAAAAGAAAGCAGTGAATGGAATGAAAGTGCATGTTTTCTAGTCGTCTGTCCAAACAGTACAGTACTGTGTATATACAGTACAGTCCCCTGCAAACTAAACTAAATAAAGGCTAACTCATTTGTTTGTGTTATACACCAAAGACTTTTGGGTTTGAGATCCGAACTTGGATATGATACGTGAGTTTAAGATTTCAGCTTTTATTTCCTGGTATTTACATCTACATGTGGTAAACAACATGAAAGAGAACCTTTCGCAGCAGCCCGCCCAATTTTTAGGTGAGCAAAAGTATAGGAACAGACAAGTCTCGAAGTAAATTACAGTAAATAACACGTCGTATTTGGTTGCATATCCCTTGCTTGAAATAACTGCATCGCGCCTGCGACTCAGTGACATCACCAGATTGTCGGTTTCTGATTTCGTGTTGCTTTTCCAGCAGCCTCTTTCAGTTGTTTGTTTGTTTCAGGGGGTTTCTCGCTTCAGTCTCCTCTTAAGGAGGTGAAATGCTGCTCAACTGGGTTAAAGTCTGGTGACTGACTTGGCCAGTCTAAACCTCCCACTTTTTCCCCCCTGATAAAGTGCTTTGTTGAGTTGGCAGTGTGTTTTCGAAAAAACCAAAACCCTCTAATTTATGGAACTACAGCTATAACCCACAATTTATTACAGCTACAATATCTGTGAATTTCACATTGCGCCGATTTCGACTTCATTCATTAATGTTGAGATCGTTCGGTCTATAATACTCCAGACGATGACCTGTCACCGTGACCCCATTCCCGTTTTAGTTATTTAGCCAAGAACATTATCATACTGGCATTATTTGAGTCATTAAAGCACTGCAAACAGACTGAACCTAATCCATTATGCAGCCCAAACACCCAGTATACATCACCACAGCTTCGTTTTCACTGACGCTATATCAATATGCTAGATTAGACAAGCACAACAGCAGATGGCCATTTTACGACTCGAACCGAAACCCTAAACTGGAGCTCTTTCGACTTTTATTTATGCACGAGATTTTCGGGAGTCACTTTTATAGCAAATCTACGCTGTACCATAAACAGTTCGAAGCACAAATTAGAGGCACAGATACTCAAAATAGCTCTACAATGCTAATTGCAGCGAGGTAATAACAAGTGGGAAAAACATGCCTCAGTTTGGTAGCACTGCTGTGAAAATTGCCGTGTTAACAAGAGAAACACAAGAGAACATTGCACTCAGATGGAGAAACTCACAGCACTTACCTTTCCTGAGGCTGAAGCCCCCTGATCCATAGAAAGACTACAGGAGAGAAAGAAATAACGAGAAATCAATACTGTGGCAGAAAAACACTCTGGCAGAATTCAAGGCTAGTGACTAACCAGAAGTGGAAAAAAAAAATAAAAGAAAGCAAAAAAACTCCCAGTGTAAATATACCTATAATGCTTGAGACAGTGATGGGAAACAGTAATTATTAAAGAATGGCAGTTTTGCATTGTACTAGGGCTGCACAATAAGAAAAATTCATACTGCAATTATATTGCCACACATTGCAATCACATAATGGAATTCTTTTGAACTTACAATTCAATTAGATTTTATTTCTGGGCACCAGGATATGACTAAAAGTAATCTTTATGCATCCATTTTTCTTTTTTTTATACCCTACTTTATGAATTCCTTCCACTATATCACCTTGCTCCTAACGCAATTGATCTTCATCCATTATTAGAAACACTAGGCGTAAGGTATCTTCATAAGGGCCATCAAAAGTCAGTGCATAGTTACATATTTCCGACTAAAATTCTACAGTTAAATGAACATCCTGTGTTTGACTTTTAGCCACGTGATAGAAATCGATCACAGTGGAGACACGTTTCCTAATCTTTTTTTTTTTATTAGCGGAATGATATTCGCCATCGGACGTAGGAAAAACGCTCGGGATGAATCTCTAAAGTTGGCGGTGAACTTGTAAAATGATGGGAAGATGTTAGGGATGTAACCTATTACTAATGCATTACTTGTATGAACAGATGCATTCTAAACAGATACCAATACAGATAAGAGTAAGTGTTTGTTTATTTTTAGATCAGTTTAGTTCAGCTTATCAGGAAGTTTGACAAGGCATCAGGTTGAGACTAGGGGTGAGCAATAGACTGGGATCCCATAGGACAAAACAAAACAAAAGGTTTTTTTTGTTTTTTTTTTTAATTTCAAATTTTTATTACATTTTTTTTCGGGGGCATAGTGATCGGGTTAATACAGTATTTACAGTCAGGTCCGTTCATATTTAGACAATGACAAAGTTACTGTATTTTAGCGGTCTACTAGAGTATACTGGAGTTGCAATGAAACAATGAATATGATCTTGAAGTGCAGACTTTCATCTTCAATTCGATGATATTTACATCCAAATTGAGGGGAAAGAACGTAGGAATTACAGCACTTGGTATATGTGGTTCCCCCCCCTTTTAATTATATGTGGTTACAGTCAGTGACTGCCTGAAGTCTGGAACCCATACGCATCACCAGACGCTGGGTCTCTTCACTGCTGATGCTCTGCCATGCATTTACTGCAGCTGACTTCAATTAATTCTTGTTCTTGGGGCATTTCGCCTTCAGATTTGCCATCAGGAAGTGAATTGCATGCTCAGTTGGATTCAGGTCAGGTGATTGACTTGGCCATTGCAGATTCCACTTCTTCGCCATAATTCCATAATTCTAGGGTTCCATAATTTCCATAATTCTAGGGTTGGGTTTGAAGTATGCTTTGGGTCATTGTCCATCTGCACTGTGAAGCACCGTCCAAGCATTTGGCTGAATCTGAGCAAATAATCTGTTCCTATACACTTCTGAATTCAACATCGATAAATACAAGCAAACCAGTTCCAATGGCAGCCCCAAACACCCATGCCATAATATGAGGAGGTATACGTCGTATCATGAGCAGCTCCTTTCCTTCTCCATTCTCTCCTCTTGATAGTTGACTTTGGCAGAGATACACCTATCTCCTGGAGAACGTTCTTGATCTGGCCAACTGTCGTAAAGGGGCTTTTCTCTACCAGGGTAAGAATTCTTCCGTCATCCACCACAGTTATTTTCCATATTTTCCACTTGCATTGTGGACCTTCTGCTACACTTAACGCTACACATCATCTGCATTGACACCGAAGGCTAGACGTTTCTGAGAAATGGTTCTTCGGAATGCATCGAGCTGCAGATCTCGGTTAGCCTTGAGAAGAAAAGAACTCGAGTTCGAGTATTTGCTGTGTGTTGGCAAATGAGAGAATCCTACACTCCTTCTCCAGCATTATAATGAGCCCCACTCTGCCATGTTGATGAAACCATAACAGTATGAATGCGACTAGTCCTCTGCGACTACGGCCTGTTCTGTGTAGGTGTACCTCACTCCAACTGAGCCAAGAAATACGCTAATAAATGTCCCTTTTATAAAATGCCACCTTGCATTTTTCTCTGGCCTGCAAGTACAGCAAAACTTCCATTAGCCACGTCCCATTAAAGCCGATGGGAAATGTGTTTGCACTGGACACAAAGGGCAATTTACCCACCACCTCTCTACAAACACACACACACACACACACACACACACACACACATGTATTTATAGACCTGCCGACAAAAACACGCTCTCTGAGCATAAGCCACTACGTTTGGTGACGCACATCTTTTAAAATGAAACCTGGGAGATGCCTGAGGAATAAAAGGCATTGATCTGGGTTCCAAGCTTCAGTAAAGTATACAGCTGTGACACCGGGAGCAGGCTGCGGCATTTTCACGACTCTTTTCTGCCACAGGGTTACTGGAGGGTTGCGAGCTAGAAAAAATACAAGGAGAAATACCTACCACTAGGCCTACTCTTAAAATGGGAATTTAAACCCAACCTTAGAGCAGCTTCAGGACTCAAATTAAATCAGCATGTCTAAGCATAGCATTGGCAATTTATAAGCACAAACACACCGCCCGAACACCCACAGGCTGTTTACTCAGGCAGAGACAGGAGTGAAAATAACACAAAATGCTCACAAACTGGACAGGTAGAAAACAGATGATATCAGTGTCGCCAGTGAGGCTTGTAAGCGATAATATACAATACAGACAATGTATATAGTAGCACATTAGCACAAAATATCACCTTATTCACCTCAAGTACAACGCATGAGCAGCAGTTTGATTAGATGTGGTGGCTGGAGGAAGCACGTACGTGTTCAAAAAGCACATATGGGTGTGATGGTCAGGTGTCCACAAACTACTGGCCATATATTGTATGTAGTGTATACAGTTGTGCCCGAAGGTTTGCATACCCCTTGCAGAATCTGCTAAATCTTAATGCTGTTAACAAAATAAGAGGGATCATAAAAATCCCATGTTGTTGTTTTATTTAGTCCTGTCCTGAATAAACTATTTCACATAGCAGATAATGATAATGAGTGTTTATTGGTCACATATACATATGCACAGTGAAATTTTTGTTCTTCGCATACTCCAGCATGTCAGGAAGCTGGGGTCAGAGCGCAGGGTCAGTCATGATACAGCGCCCCCTGGAGCAGGGAGGGTTAAGGGCCTTGCTCAAGGGCCCAACAATGGCAGCTTAGCAGTGCTGGGGCTTGAACCCCCGACCTTCTGATCAGTAACCCAGAGCCTTAACCGTCAAGCCTCCACTGCCCACTGCCAAGCCACCACTGCCCATGAGATGTTTACATATAGTCCACAAGACAAGATAACAGCTGAATTTATAAAAATTACCCTGTTCAAAAGTTTACATACCCTTGATTCTTAATACCGTGTGTTGTTACCTGGATGATCAGCCAAACCAACGACACTGTAATATTCTACATTGCCTCGGAATAATATTGGTTTAAAAACAAATTCTCCACTCACACACACTTAGACTGGTGGCACTGCGTCTTTAATAAAATCTTAATACAGAACACACGCATGATTTATCTATTAAGTCTATTATTTGGTGCTTAAACGAGGCACCACATAATAGATCGTACAAACACACACACACACACACACACACACACACACACACAGAAGCTCTCCATTACATAAGTACCAGAGCATTAAAAAAAAAAAAATCTATGAAGCATTTGAAACACTTAATTTTCCTCTCACCCTGCTACGCTGCTGGTGGCCGAGCTCTCTGTGATCTGGGAGCTGGCGATCCACTTGGTCTCTCCCACCACAGTGCGGGCATGCGGCAATCGTCCCACGTCTTTCACGGTCATCATGAGGTGACGTGAAGACTTGAGCACACGCACTGCCTCGTCGTGAGGAATGCTCAGGAAGCTCCGCCCGTTCACCTCCAGGATCTGATCACCCACCTGAGGAGCACGAGGGCCAAAAAGAGAGTCAGGTGGTGGGAAGGGGTGGGCACAGCTGGGCAAAGTATGACGGAATAAGGGGTTGAATAGAAATCCAGCTGTGCTGGTAATACCAAGACTAAGACTACTGCATATGACTATGTAGTGTGATGCATCTGACAAGACTCATATAAATAATGCACACATGAATATGCAGTACATGCACAAAATACAAGTCTAAAGTCTAGACTAAAAGTCTAAAGTTTTTAAGTAAAGTCTTTAGGTAAAGAAAATGCAAAGTCAGATTACTCCTTTTAACGTAAACATGACCTTGTGAAATAAGCTACAAACAATACATTCAATCGCGAAGTCTCCTCACGTTCATTCTTCTAGTTCCCACATTCCTCACTGATAGGCCCAGGGGAGGGGTCTTTGTGTCCTCGGGTGTAAATCACATCGATATTCATGATGATTCACGCCACCTCGCATGCAGCCTTTCAGACCCCCCCCCCCAGCCCCCCAAAACACCCTCAGGCCCCAGAGGGTTAAGATATTATGAAGAGATGTGCTTAAGTGCTATACAAATTAAATGAACTCTTTTCATTCCTTTCAAACACTGAGTGTGCACCCATGGCTCAGTGACATGTTTGTAATGATACACCGATCATCAGCCCTAACATTAAAACCACTGACAGGTGAAGTGAATAACACTGATTATCTCATTAAAGTTGTAGCTGTCAAGGGGTGGGATATATTAGGCAGCAAGCGAACAGTTAGTTCTCAATGTTGGTGAATGGGCAAGCGTAAGGATCTGAACGACTCTGACAAGGGCCGAATTGTGATGGCTAGACGACTGGATCGGGGCATCTCCAAAACGGCAGGTCTTGCGGGGTGTTCCCGGTACGCAGTGGTTAGTACACCTACCAAAAGTAATCCAAGGAAGGACAACTGGTGAACGGGCGACAGAGTCACGGCCACCAAGTCTGGTCCGATCCCACAGAACAGCTATTGTAGCACAAATTGCTGAAAAAGTTATTGTGCTTTGATAGAAAGATGCCACAACAAACAGTGCATCACACCTTAATGTGTATGGGACTGCGTAGCGGCAGACCGGTCAGAGCGCCCATGCTGACCCCTGTCCACCATCGAAAGCGCCGGCAATAGGCACATGAGCATCGGAAATGGACCATGGAGCAATGGAATAAGGTGGCCTGGTCTGATGAATCGTGTTTTCTTTTACCTCATGTGGACGGCTGGGTGAGTGTGCGTCGCTTACCTGTGGAAGACAGGCGGAGGCAGTGTGATGCTCCAGGCAATGTTCTGCTTGAAGACCATGGGTCCTGGCATTCATGTGGATGCTACTTTGACACGTACCACCTACCTAAACACTGCTGCAGATCGAGTACACTCCTTCATGCCAACGGTATTCCCTAATGTCAGTGTCCTCTTTCAGCAGGATAACGCTCCCTGCCTCACTGCAAACATTGTTCAGGAACGGTTTGAGGAACTTGACAAAGAGTTCTAGGTGTTGACTCGGCCTCCAAATTCCCCAGATCTCAATCCAATCATCACCACATCTGTTGGATGTGCTGGACAAACAAGTCTGATCCACGGAGGTCCCACCTCGCAACTTACAGGACTTAAGGATCTGCTGCTAACGTCTTGGTGCCAGATACCACAGCACACCTTCGGAGCTCTTGTGGAGTCCGTCATGTGCCTCGACAGGTCAGAGTTGTTTTGGTGGCACAAAAGGGACCTACACAACATTATGCAGTTGGTTTTAATGTTATGGCTGATCGGTGTATATGATTTCATTTATAGGATTTCAGATATTCATTTCAGTCCTAGAAATATCTGACTGGTTTGAGTAACTGTAACAAAATTCATTTTTCTCTTTTTAACTGCATTTTCACTGGCAATACATGTAGGGAGTCTGGTATTTAATTAGTCTTCTTAAATGAAATGGAACAGGACTTTTAAGTCTTCGGGAAAATTATTTTATGGCTCTGATAGGTAATAAAGTTATCAGATTTTGGTCAAAGTGGGTGTAAAAACAGCCCTGCACTGTGCCACTCTAAAAATCAGCATAGATGCCTTTATTTCTGGCCATAAAAAAAATGCAAGTTGGTGAAAAAAAAAGAAACTGCTTACACACACAAATAATAAATAGATGCTGCTTGCATGAAAGCATCTCCTGGAGAATGAAACGCTCTTGCTCTTTTGCCCTCTGGATTGATTCTCTGACCTTCTGTACCACTCAAAAAACCTCAAGGGTAATTAAGCAGTCTTTTCAATGATAATGATATTAATGAACGCTTTCAGAGTGATCTCTCATGCGATCATTCAGGCTTGTTGGTGGCGGAGTGGCAGGACGCCTTATGTCTCTAGATGCCCTCATGTTACCTTCTGGCACTACCTTTTAGTTACGCTGTCACAGCTAGTCCTGCAGGAGCCTCTGTCTGCACTCTGATCACAACGCCCACCCTTTAAACCACTGTAGCACGATAGCTTACCTAATACTCTTATAATATTATAATACTTTCTCTCTCTCTCTCTCTCTGTGCTAAACTTTATGTGCACTCCTGCAACCTGATGTGATTCCAGTGCCACATCCTGTCACACTTCTATTGCTGTGACTCCTCTCTCACCCTTCTGATCTCCCTGATTCATCCTGCTACTTCTTTTGCTTGGCCCTTTCTATACTTGTGACTCACTTTCTGCTGCTGTGGATCTCACATGGATACAAAAATGATTTGCATTTCTAAAAAAAAAAAAAAAAAAAAACCCAACAAATTTGGATTTGTTGCTTTTGAACTGCTGCTGTACTTATAAAAACGGTTCTCTGCTTGTCACAGGACTCAAAAAGTGTTAAATAAAACCTTCAGTCCTCATTTTCTATTCTATTCTCTTTTTTTTTTGGCGGTCTCCGAGACTTCTACTCAAGAAAACTCCGACACGTGGACTACACGCAGGTGATTTACATACGCTGAATGTACAGAAAATCAACTTAAAGCAGGTGCACAAGCCAACTCTGAATACAAGAATCTTTCCCGGTGTAAATATTTACATAATTTAAAGTAGCCCAGGCTGAATATGACCCATTTGTATGCTTTCTTTTATGCTACGTCATATTACATTTGAGAGCATGGGTGGAAATAAAATGTAATCTCCTTCTCTCGGTCCGTATTTTCTATCCCCAGATTATTTTGGTGGGGGGCCTAAAGGAAAGTGCTCGTCTCCACGGCATATCTGAACGGTCCATACAGGGTTCCGTGGAGTTTTGTTGTGGTCAAATATTGCTTGATTTGACACCACACACCTCAATAGCAAAGGGAACACCAGACACTACAGTACGTATGAGAGAGGTATAAATAAGACCAGTTCCACCTGCACTCCTTAAGCAGGTTCTAGTCACTGGCACCCAATCTTGAATATCTGATTCTCATTTTAAGGATTTGAAAGCGTGATAAATGTAGGGATGTTCTGACTTTTTCCATTTTCCGGTTTTTGTTAATTTAAATTGTGAAAATTACTACGAAATGACACCGACGGGGAGTGGTGAGAGAAACCTTAGAAACGGCATTAGAAACCATTTCTCTGAATCACAGATCTCTGCCATTTCCATCCTTTCCCTTTTCCTCAGTGATGGACAGATAAGAAATCAGCTCAGTCCTTTTACGCCTGTTGAGGTGAGTTAGGAAAGAGTTTCGGGATAAGGCTGAGGGTCGGTTACAGTCCAATGGGAGTGCAGGAACAAATGCAGGTTCATTTCACTTAAGAAAGACTATACTTTAATAGCATGCAAATTGTCGAACAGTTCTAAAACAACGACTATATGTTCCCACCAGGATGCAATCTGTGCACGTATTCCCCATCTGGCCCAGCGACTATAAACAAAACATGACTGAATCCTGGGACCGTAAATACGTTGACAGATGCACTACTGATTTCTGTATGCGGATCAGAGTATCGTCTAGCTGAGCTTCAGTGTAATCTAATTTCTCTCAGCAGAATAAACGAAACCTTAAAAAAAAAGCTCTTTACTTTATCTAACAACAGCTTTAGTAATTTGAACATTATGAATTATAAGCCTCTTCACATTGAAATGTTTCACAGTCACGCAATGAATAGTGCCTTTGTGTATAACCCATTCTCCATTTAACACAGTTATGGTACTTGATTCTGGCAATGGCTAAAATGTTTAAATCTTAAATATGTTTAAATATGCTTTATAATGCATGCATCCATAATATATAACGATAGAGGGCAAAGGCAGAGTGTCTTGAAGACCCAAGGTAGAGCTGCTCTTAATCCCTGTGTTTGCACTCCTGCAAGCATGCTGACTACAACCACCTGCTCGCGCAGACCCTCAGACAGTACCTGCCCGCTCCCACAGACACTCCCACTGCAACCACCTGCTCGCGCAGACCCTCAGACAGTACCTGCCCGCTCCCACAGACACTCCCACTGCAACCACCTGCTCCCGCAGACAGTACCTGCCCGCTCCCAGACACTCCCACTGCAACCACCTGCTCGCGCAGACCCTCAGACAGTACCTGCCCGCTCCCACAGACACTCCCACTGCAACCACCTGCTCGCGCAGACCCTCAGACAGTACCTGCCCGCTCACACAGACACACCCACTGCAACCACCTGCTCGCGCAGACCCTCGGACAGTACCTGCCCGCTCACACAGACACTCCCACTGCAACCACCTGCTCCCGCAGACCCTCAAACAGTACCTGCACACTCCCACAGACTCTGACAGCATCCACCTGTTTCTTACAGACACTTTGACCACACCTGCCTGCTCCCAGACACTCTGACCACACCCACCCATTCCCACATACACTCTGACCACACCCACCCACTCCCACATACACTGACCACACCCACCCATTCCCACATACACTGACCACACCCACCCACTCCCACATACACTCAGACCACACCCACCCATTCCCACATACACTGACCACACCCACCCACTCCCACATACACTCAGACCACACCCACCCACTCCCACATACACTCAGACCACACCCACCCACTCCCACATAAAAAATCACTTCGCCTCTTACTTTGACTGCAATCATCTTTTTTAAATTCTGCCGCATTTTTTTTAATGCCTTCAAAACAAAGACAAGCATTTTGAGCTTAACGGTGTTGTTGGTTCAAAGTATTTGTTTATAGTAAGGCTTTTAATAGGTTTTTACTGACAATTATTAAAAACCCTTTCAAGCTGGATCCTGCAAGTATCCAGAAAGTAAAGATGTGGGAGGACCAGATGTAATGAGTAAGCTATATTACGTTGAGTTTTGAGAACTCCAGTTGTTTTGAGTTTAATTGGTTTCTAATGACAAGCATCCACCTTTCGCCCTTTGTCCTTCTCCTTTCTAATTATGTCTCGTTTAATTATGACCGCAAAATCATAAGAAAGAGTCCTGGATGCAATACGCGCATGTGTGTAAATGTCCATTACAAACATGTTGCAGATCTCTGTGGTATAAAAGGGAAAATAAAACCACTTTGGGATGTGGTGTTATAGGAAAGTGTGTGTCTGGCCAACCTTCTGCCTTGGTGTCTGTTAGGTTATTTGAGTATCTATGAGAATGTGTAATGTGCATCCCAACACCAACGATCCAGGAGAGCTCCCACTGTGACCTCATTATTACATGTCATTAACAGTCTATGGGAGGCATTAGCCATTAAGACCTCCAGCATTTTACAACCATACATTTCCTGTTCCAGGAACGAGGGCTGAAAATAAAAGGGGAGGACACACAATGCGCTGTAACAAACACCGGTGTGGCCTGTGGTGAACAATAGTCATAATCTTTATTGAGGAGATGGGATTAAATCCATCCATCACAGCCAACCCAGATGAGTATAATGGAGGCAGTGCTGGCTTCTTTTAATGACATTTGTACATCATAATCATCATCATCATCGCCTTCAGCTCGATCCCTGATAGAGGTATACTGGCGCAGTGAAAATAATCAGTTCGTCAGATTTGCTCATCTTATTTCCTTGGCATGCAACACAAACAGGTGCTGTTTCTGGGTCTCCCTCTTACTGGTTAACCCTCTGTGAGATTAAAGACCTAGATGTAGGCTTAGAGATGTGTTCTTGTGAATCAAACGTGTTTGTTTGTTCACAATAAGTGGACATCAAAAAGTCTAGCTTATCTATCTACCTATATCTATATCTATCTATATATGATCAAATATTATATATGATCTAATTGGATATGTCATATATAGTCCCCTGTATAAACCAATCTCTGACGGCTGTGAGAACCAGTGTGAAATGGAAAGCCTCTCTATCCATCCTGCTGATATAAATGTGTGTGTGTGTGTGTGTGTAAGACTTGCCTGCTCGTGCTGCACCAACACCATCACTCAAAATGTCAAGTGTCCTGGATCAGGAATTTGCTCGCTCATTTCCAGATCTGTCATGGCCAGGGTCCATGCTGTCCACTGCCCCACCCTTTCCTCTATTTATCCCTTATCCATCATTACTCCATCTCAAGGCTCAGCTGTAGAACCATACCCAAAAGCACTGGAGCTAATTCTAATACAAGGCATGTGTATAAGACTGCCTTCATGCTTTCAGCTAGTACGCACCAAGGGCTTCTGTGATGGATTCATTGTGATTGTGAATGAAGTTATACGTCATGTGTGGTTGTGTAAATGCGTTTTGTGGATCAGTTGGAGACGAAAAAATATATATATATATAAAAAATGATTACGGAACCAACCAGACTGGGTTTTCTCCCATTAGTCAGAAAATTCATTAAAAAAATGATTAATTCTGCTTCACCTGCCAGAGCTGATTACATATACCCGTGATTTTCCCTGGCTGCAGAGCGACCTACCTGAGCCAAAATCAAAGTATTTAAATTTAGAGTATCTAAATCATTATTCTGTACATCTCTAACAAAAATGGCAGATGAAACCTGATCTATATACTAAACAACAGATCGAGCAGGGCACAAAGCAGCAGGATGGCTGTATTATGGAATTAAAGTCACCTTAAACTTTATACGACATGGTTCTCTTTGATTTGACTGTGCAAATAAGAATGCGATAAACATTCGATTAAATTGTTATTATATATTATTGGCATTTTGATTAAACGCATGAAAGACAAGTGCTGTTGCATCATAACGTATAAGAACCAATCATGGCCCAATATGCAGATTCTGGTGATGCAACAGTATATTACCAATGAAGCGTGGTGTGGTACGGAGGAGTTGAGTGGCTTCTCTAGTTTTCAAAAATTCACAGAATTTGGATTTCTGAATTCTGATAAAACTGTATATGGTTCTTTGACTTTTCGTGATGTCTAATGTTTCCGAAATATTTCACCATTAAATCTATTCGCTGGCGACGAACAAACCACATGCGTTTGCTTCTTTTTCTAAAATACTCCAATGGTTTGCAGAGATTGGCTCGTAGGGTGTTTGTACACTTGGCCTAATTATTATCAGTCTTTCACTTACTTCTAGGGCTTTGGATCGTTGTCTTGCAACATAATCCAGTTGCGCTTGAGTTTCAACTTACAGACTGAAGGCCGGACATTCTCCTTTAGGCCCTGAAGCAGCAAATGCCGCTTTGTAACTCTTCCCAGACCGATGTATTTCACGTTCACATTCTTCCTCATCATTTCTGGAATTTCTTTCAACTTTGGCATAGTGTGTTACTGGGTACTACCTTTTAACCAACTTCATGTTGGGGGGGAGGGGGGGGGGGAATACATTTTTCCACACAGGACAGTTGGTATTAGATAACTTTTTTCTTCAATAAATAACATTATCCTTTTAAAAACTGTATTTTGTGTTTACTCGGGTCGCCTTTGTTTTATCTTAGATTTTGTTTTCATTTCTGAAACGATTTACGATGAGATCTACACAACAACAGAAGAGATCAGGATGGGGGAAAATACTTTTTCACAACACGGTTTATAATCAAAAAATAACCCACTGTTGTCTTTATTAATGTTTAGTTTAATTATTGTTTATTTGAATATAATCTCGTCCAAATGAATCCTTTCATTTAAAACTGCTCACTTTTTTTTTTTTTTTTACCTATAAAGAAATAATTCAATTTTTATTCATCACTTGCTTATTTTTATTTTTTTTTTTTTAAAGTTTCCTTCAATTGATTTATCAGGAAGAACGTCTGTCTGATCTGCACATACGATGTGCCTTTCCCAGACACTGTAAAATGGGAAAATATGGAGCAATATGACAAGTTCAGACGGGACAATTTTTGACAGCTAGCCCCTTGATCACTTTCACACAGAGTGGCGTACACTCGAGTTCACGTGAAGCCAGCCCCACACCGCCATTTTCACAAGCGTGCAAGACCGTATTCTATTGTATTTAAAGAGACAGGCGTTTAATCTTTGGTGACAGCTGTCCCTTACACCAGGGGCTCTTAAAGTATTTGTAGCCATTGCAAAATAAATAAATAAATAAATAAATAATAATAATAAAATAAAAAATCATGAACCCCTCAGCACTAATTAATTTCATGAACATTATTTAAATGTATACCATAATGTCTTGTCTATGTATTAGAGCCATTGAGCTATTGATTAACACATTAGATTTTGTGTGTGTGTTCAGATACAGCCCATCCAATGATCTGCAACTGCCTGTGTAAATATGAGCGACTGTTGATGCATCTTTGTGCGCTCATGTGAACACAAACACGGCGCCAATTATATGAAAACTCTGGGCGTTTAATCTTCTCGCAGGTGTGTGCGCTGTGATGTGCTGATCACGGTTTTCAGACAATACAAGGCCCCCTACCTTAAGACAAACATCCTCAGCTCTCTCCATTCATCTCTCTCTCTCTCTCTCTCTCTATGGTTTCATTCCAGGAGCTCCGATAAAAACACACCGCCTGATCTTCTGATTCAGTTAAATCGAAATGTTTGCCTCGAAAGAACACAGCCATTCCTCCATAAGCTTGAAATGTCCATGACCCTATGTGATGATGAGATTCATCTCGAATCAAAGCGCCAAATGGAGAAGCAATGTGCTGTGAAAATGGAATAAAGGCAGGTTGTCGGAGTAAATTACACAGCACTGTTACTCAGCGGCGACGCGCACGCTCACAGCTGGGACACTTATCAAAAAGACCGCGAGACAAAGTTTTGAAGATGCACGGTGTAATGGATAAAAGTGTTTCTAGACCAATAATGACGGTTAATCATTTCAGATACCTGTGACCCACGAGTCAATTTTCTGCTCGCATTATTGTCGACTAGTCAATTTAAAGGAAAAAAAAAAAATTATATATATATATATATATATATATATATATATATATATATATATATATATATATATATATATATATATATATATATGAATGACCTGTGGCTAAATTCTGGAAAAAGATTTTCTGCCAGTAATAACCTTCACCATCTCTACTTTAGTAGTGGGGTCCAAAAGTCTGTGAGTGGTAGTGAAAATGCTTTTATCCTGCATTTAATAAGACAATTTTCATTACAAATTATATTACTGACAATCTGAGTAAGAAGTAGAATCTTTGAAATATTACATTTACATTTGTTTAGTTGTTGTTTTCACTCCACATAAGCCTGATCAGCCTGTCATGACGCCTGTGATGCTCCTGCTCCGTCACCATCAAAACAGAGAAGAGCACTTACAGTACACACTCTGCACAAGACTTTAAATGGCCTAATGAAGAGACATTGATAACTGCGGAACAGAAGTGAGTGAGTCAATCAGGAATTATTTCATCATAAAGTATATGCACAGAGATCAGTGGAGTGAATTTGACCTCAGAGACAGATGTGGATGATGCTGATAATCAAAGTGAGATCTCATTTCTACATTGTTAACGTAATAATCCTGTAAAACGTGTCCGTAATCTCGTCCCCACCCCAGTAGATTAGATTATAAATGTAGAGACAGAAATCGCATCTTTCAATGAAACTGGAGTGAAATCTTGAATTGTGATTTTTATTTATTTATTTTTTTAAATTTTGGGGCAAGCAGATTTTAAACTGCGAAAGAGAGACACGCTCGAGTTTTCCCAGGCTGCCCACACACATCGTTTCGACTGAGCAGGTGGAGTCTATTGAAGAGAACGGTAAGGTCATTTCGGCATTTTCGGTGCCATCGCAATTCATCTTTCAGGAAGCAGAGGGCTCGAAAGAATTACAAATGGAGGTGGCTAATAAATCTAAAAACCAGTCTTGTCCCAAAAAAATAAAAAAAATACATAAAAAAAAAAAAGAAGAGTGTAAATGTGACATGGAGCTGCATAGTGCCAGACTGACTCTGAATCCATCTGCAGACTGTGAGGGGCTAACAAGCACGCCTAAGCTGACCGATGCGAGTGCGACACCGGCTAGACACCTGTTTCGGTCAGCGCACACACACGGTACACAAACAGCCTCACAATGTGTTGCCTTTAGCACAGAGGTCTGACAGAGACACATACGTCAGCGGAAGATTGGATCAGAGAAGAGAAATGGCGAGGCTGGAAGTGAAGGAGAGAGAAAACGAACGCTGGATTGACGTGGGAGGAAGTGACGGTGCGATATGTGTATGTATGTATGTATATATATATATATATATATATATATATATATATATATATATATATATATATATATATATGTATATATATGTATATATATATATATATGTATATATATATATATATATATATATATATATATATATATATATATATATATATATATATATATTTGCTCCGCGCGACCCTGTGTAGGAAATGCGGTACAGAAACTCGATGGATGGATATATAAAAGTTGATATTTTATTATATATAAATATAAATAAACCTTCTGCTTTTATTTCCAATTTTAAATTAGGACCACAGTGTATATTTTCATATACAGTATATCACAGTGGGTAAAGATCCCAATATGTTAAGCACAGCTATGAAAACTTTAGTCATTCTGACTGACGATGTCTAAAAGCTTGCTATTACGTGTGATAAGTGTGACTTTCTCACAATGCCGTCGCAAACGGGGCGGGTAGAGCTCTGGTGGTAGAGCGGGGTGTCCGCTAATCGTAGGGTCGGCGGTTCGATTCCCGGCCCACGTGACTCCACGTGCCGAAGTGTCCTTGAGCGAGAACCCCCAGTTGCTCCCGATGGCAAGCTAGCGCCTTGCATGGCAGTGTGTGAGTGAATGAGAACCAGTATAAAGCGATTTGGAACCGTTAAGGTTAAAAAAACACTGTATAAGTGCAGACCGTTATGGGAGTCAGTGCTGGGGAGAATTAGATAGAGGAGGATATGGATATGGAGGACTAGGTGAGGCTTTACCTTTAGCCCGCCACACTCTGCTGCGGAACCTCGGTCCACTCCAGTAATGTAGATCCCCAGAGCGTATTCGGCTCCTCCGCGGATCATCAGACCCAGAGAGCGACCATCATCCAGCACCAGATTCACCTGAGACAGATGTAAAAGCAATGATGTCAAAAATTTGAGTAGATCCATTAATATGTATGTAAATATAGTGCGTGCGCACTCACACACACACACACGCACAAACACACACTAAACTGCTCCATTTGATCTTTTAGTAAATTCAAAGGTAGAACGCTGTCAGACTTCATTTATGTCAACGTTAACTGCCTGCGCCTAGAGAATGAAAGGCTTAAAGAGGCGTTAGAGCACTTTTATAGTAAATAATCTCCTGTGTGAGTGAAAATCTAATTTTACATTTATGTCTGTAACCTGGCTGAATGAGAATGAAATGGGTCTTCTTATGGGAACTGCTCCTCAGAATTATTGCTTCCTCCGTATGACACATGAAGGTAAGAAAAGCCTGTTTTTATAGACAGCCATCACCATAGAGGCACAGTGGTGCTTGAAAGTTTGCAAACCCTTTGGATCCTTTTCCTCAATAAATAAATGACCAAGTATAATATTTTTGTCTCATTTGCTTAATTGGGTTCTCTTTGTCTACTTTTTGGACTAATGTTGTTTTAGGTCATATTTATGCAGATATATAGAAAATTCCATAGGGTGCGCAAACTTTCAAGCACCACTGGATATCTTCTGGAATTTTCCTACACGTGGCTGTTTTAATAAGACGTCGTGTCTTGAGTCTTGTTGCGGTTTAATGGCCTTCAAAGCACAGCCTGTGATCTTTATCAATTCGGCTTGTGGATAAATTTGAGGCTTTAACTTTATGATGCCTTTTGTTTTACGGCACTGGTCTGTACAAATGAATAATAATAAAAAGGTTAGAAAGTCATTTGTTAAAGTTTATGAATTCTTACCTACTAGAAACAGTGTCTAGGATCATAAACATGCACGGGCAAAACTTAAAAGAGCCTGTCATTAAGCTCAAAAGAGTTTGGAGCAAAACAAGATTAATAATGCATTATGAAATTCTTCAAAACTTCACTGAGGTTGACAATAATGTCAGAGAACATCCATCCATCCATTTTCTCTACTGCTTATCCGATGCATGTCTTTGGACTAGGAAGGAAAGCGGAGTGCCCAGAGGAACCCCCAGCGCATGGGAAGAACACGTAGGCTCTGAGGACGCAGGATTCGAACCCCCGACCCTGAAGGTGCAAGGCAAACATGCTAACCACCAAGCTACCAAGTTCTGTATCTAACTGCAGATCTGTGAACCCCACATAACCGACACCATGCAGCCACAGTTAATTGGACAGCAAGGGGAAAACTGACTGTCCAGGAGAACGAGAAGTAAGTAAGTGTCACGTATTAAATCAAACGACAAGTTGTAGTGAACAGCATGGTTCTCTGTAGCACACCAGCTCGATGCTAAGCTTTTGCACTTATTTTTTATTAAAGATAGATATTAAAGTAGGGCGCACAGAGGCTTAGTGGTCAGCACGTTCGCCTCACACCTCCAGGGTCGGGGGTTCGATTCCCACCGTGGCCCTGTGTGTGTGTGTGTGTGTGTGTGTGTGTGCGTGCGCGGAGTTTGCATGTTCTCCCCTTGCTGTGGCTGCGGTTTCCTCCGACTATTCCGGTTACCAGTCCAAAGACATGCATGCGTGTCCAAAGTGTCCGTAGCATATGAATGAGTGTGTATGTGATTGTGCCCTGCGATGGATTGGCACCCTGTCCAGGGTGTACCCCGCCTTATGTCTGATACTCCCTGGGATAGGCTCCAGGTTCCCTGCGACCCTGAAAAGGATGAAGCGGTATAGAAGATGGATAGATATTAAAGGTTTACAACAAGAACAGTATATTTTACAACAACAGTCTGAAGTCGGCTAAGAACTCAGGATCGACGAATGGCGAGGTTGGGAATCCAGGTGTAATTTGGATTCGATCCTTATACTGATAACACCATTAAAACTGCTTTAGTTTACTACGGAGATATATCGTACACCGGACCCCAGTTTACCAATGTTTTGCGATTCTCAGTAGACTGATGCTAATAAAATCAACAAAAGCCATACTGACAAAGACGATATCTTGACTGGGTGTTCAATTTATTCATTAAAAAAAAAAAAAAAAAAAAGAGAGGAGATTTTATGGTTTGTTTACTGGTTCTTAACACTCTTAAACGCTCTTAACTACTTTTACAGCTGAGAATGCGTGACAGGCTTTGTTCCAAATCAGGTTTGCAAATATTGAACAAGAACAAAAAGCCTCCTCCTATTATGCACCAAAGATTAATATTCATCAGGCACATGATGTTCTATTTTAAGGTACTATATATATATATATATATATATATATATATATATATATATATATATATATATATATATATATATAACTTTAAAATATCATTGAAAACACACGTCATGTTGCTTTAATTTGACATTTATTTGTACCATATCATGTTGACTACATTTGTACCATGTTTTATTTGAGTGTGTGTGTGTGAGAGAGAGAGAGAATGTGTACAATGATTAGTCTGTAAAATAGATCTATATGCATAATAAAACATTTTCATCTATGAATGGTGCCACAGATGTTCTTTCCAGCCGTGTTATGCGAGTTGATGCTCAATAAACTCTTCGGCAACATGCAGAACAAACTCTCGACTTACACTTGACAGTCGAGAGCCCAAATATTACAGTTATTACCGAAGCACTTTCCAAAAGTCCCGCAGTTCAGTGAGTCGACATTCGGAATACAAAAATAACTCGTAGTTAGATACAGCTTCACTAAATCAGACAAGGTCGGGCATTATTAGGAAAACAAAAATGGCACCGTGTAGATTAACTCTCCATATTCACCGAATGCTCGAACGTGGAAACACTTCCCCTGACAAATAATGACTCCTATAAATAGTGACAGACAAACATCTACGTGCTTATCCAGACTCGCAGTGTCTCCTCTTAAATGGCTTGCAGTCTATCTTTTAGGCCTGTGTTAAGGTTGAGCTAACTGTGTAGTGAAGAATTAATAACAATATTGCACTAAATCAGGATTTAGACTTATGAATTAAGCGACGGTGACTTGAGTAAGGAACAGAAGTAAGTCCAGGGCAGCTGGTATAAATGGACAAGCAGGGCTAAGCCCTTGTCTTTCAAAGAATTAAAAAAATAATACTAATTTTTTGATTATTTGTTTGATTACAAAATTTGAAAATTTTGATTATTTGTTGTTAACAAATGTCTTCTTTTTGTGTGTCTAAGCAAGTGCTAGACCTTTCTGTTTACCAGGTTTGGTATCAGTATTGGGAACATGGCATGAATTCAATATTTCATTACTGTCTTGAAAGAAAACACAAAAGAAATCATAACTGTAGCTGCCGTTGATTGTGTGTGTTAGAGTTTGCCCCGGTTTCATCATCCAGCTATTGATAGATATTATACTCGAGCCCTTTCGACTAGTACCATAGGCAGCCAACACTAGGCGTAACAATGATATTTCACCCTGAAATTGATATTTTAAGCGATGCGTGTATACAAAATATTCAATAGAATGCAATGCCATTTGAGTGTAGTATTAGACATACAAATATGACATTACATAGTAATATAATATATGCAATCACAGGCCAATTTAACACGTGTACTTCTGCTCGTTGATGCAATTATGCAATCAGCCAATCATGTGGTGGCAGCGCAATGCATAAATGCGTGCGGATACAGGTCAAGTGATTCAGGTAACGTTCACAATGTTCTAACAACAGAAAGGGGGAGGGGGGATGTGATGCCAATAACAGATGGGTTGCTTTGAGTATTTCAGAAACTGCTGATCTCCTGGAATTTGCATGCATAGCAGTGTCTACGGTCTACACAGGGTGCAATAAAGCAAAAACAATAACCCCCCCCCCCCCCCCCCCATAAAAAACATCCAGTTCTAAGCACTTTAACAATGCCTTGTTGAAGCGAGAGATCAGAGGGGAATGTCTAGACTGGTTTGAGAAGACGGGAAGGTGACGGTAACTCAGATAACCACCTTTTACAATTGTGGTGAGCAGGCAGAAAGGCACCAAACCTTGGGGCAGAAGACCACATCGGGTTCCACTCTTGTCAGACAAGAACAGGAATCTGAGATTACACACATTCCGGGCAGGGGCTCGGCAAAACTGGAACGTTCCCTGTTTTTTTTTCCGTATAAATCAACAGAGACGCCATGTGCGCACTAAGAGCTCAGAAGAGACCCTGTTTTAATTCACCGTTTAGCGACGATACTTCTTCTCAGGCACTGAATTTTACATGGCATGTTAATTATTACTCTAAAATTAGGAAGTCCATCTTCTACAAATGAGCTGTAAGTGTACAGATGACTGGACGCTGTCAGCGTATTCATTACACAGTCTGCGCAGTTTGTTTAGAGACGGACGAAAACGAACCCAAACGACGAGACGGTTTATTCATCTGAGAAGTCAAAACAGCACGAAAAAGTGCACACACATTATCATTTTATGACCTTGATTTAATCGCAAGGCCTCGATTTGGTATCCTGGAACTCCAGTGATTGTTGTCTTTACTACGTTGGATTTCTCATTCATTTTTAATATGACGAGGAACGATGCTGGAAAATGGTGGACGAGAAAAGAATGCTCTCTTGCTCAGCTCTTGCTGTTATGACTTATTTCTGAGAAGGCTGACATTTTGTTTTTCTCCTATTAAACGCCACTGTAAGTGCACCAGCAATGTACACCCAATTGTACACCCTGGACAGGGTGCCAATACATCATAGGGCACACAAACACATACAGACGTTCACACATCCGTTCATACACTACGGACACTTTAGACACGCCAATCAGCCTACCATGCATGTCTTTGGACTGGGGGAGGAAACCGGAGTACCCGGCGGAAACCCCCGCAGCACGGGAAGAACATGCAAACTCCACACACAGGGCCACGGTGGGAATCGAACCCCCGACCCTGGATGTGTGAGGCGAACGTGCTGACCACTAAACCACCGAGCGAATCACGATACAGCACCGACCAAAAACAACTGCACCGGAACTGCTGCACACATCGCATATATTTCATTAGAAGCATATGTGAAAGGTTTCAGAGTGGACTTTTCCACTTTAACTCTGAATACAGCCCTTAATATTAAGCAATAGTGTACTCGCTGAAACCTGTAACGCTCACCATCAAGCGTCCTCAGGCTGCTAAACACGGCCAACACCCACAAGCACTCCACTAAAGGTTAGCGCTAGTCATCCCTGAAAGGTCAGTCTGGTGCACTGGTTGCATTGTGTACTGTGTCCTTATTTATAATTCCATACATATATATATATACACATATATTTATAAAAATGTCCCCACTGCGTTAACCTAAATGCATTTCAACTTCCACAAGGACTCTTAGTATTTACTGGAACTCTGGGTGCAGACTGGGAACTTTCTCACAATTACCTTATATATTTCTCTGCAAACAGAATGATCAATCGGTTTACGGAAAGAGACGGACTCTTTTCCTCTGCTCTAATGCACCCACGGTCTCATGGGCTGTTTGGGCAATTTCCAGCACTTGAGAGATTTATAACCTCACGAGCGAGTCATAAAAATCCCCCTAAAATAATATTTAGCAGATTCTGGCACCCTAATGGAGATTGAGGCAAAACAGGGAGGGGCAATAAACTCCAGAAAGTCAGAGTTAGGAGTCAGATGCGTAAACGGAGCCTTTTTTTCCCCCCACTGCAAGTTATTTCTGGCTGCAAAAGACTGAGCATTCCCGGTTTCTGAGTGACCACAAGTGTCCGTGCGTTGCAGTACAGCGTTAAAAGAGTCATTTCATGATTTTGAATGTTTTCCTTTTGTTTGGGTGTGTAATGTATTTGTACTCCTAAATTTGGCCTATGTGTTACCTCATATTTATACCCCTGTGAAACACGACGTCATGGCTGAACAATTTCCTGTTCCCAGGCACCCAGTTGTACTAAAAAAAAATTGTAATATTGTGTACAGATGATACAACTGTTATATCAACCAAGCCTAAGTGATTTTCTGATCAGGTTCCGAGTCTAGATTAAGCCATTAAACTATATTAGTCTCGTGTTATGCTGTATATCTAATCCACTAGTTACTTTTTTTTTTTTTTTTAATTCTCACCAGCAGAATAAGGAGCTGATTGTCAAGACCCAATGTAAGCGTTGCAGCTCACACATATTTAACAAGTGTCAGAATAAACTAATCTCTCGACACATTCTGGACACTCCGTGCACAAAATCAAACTGGTTTAATCATTGTGTAGCACCGAGAGCTTATCTCTCTTTAGCTGCTGCCAGAGAGCTCACACGTATAAGCTCATTTATTGTGTGTCTTGAATGAAGTGTTCTCTGTTCGTCGCTGCTCGTTATTACAGAGCTCGGTGCTGAGATTCCCGTTTGATACGGTGGATAAAGCAGGACTTAAAGGAAAGTGAATGTGCCAGCTGCTCTCAGATGTCAGGGAGATTACGACCAGCGGTTAAGCAATGCAGAATATTGTTATACAGAGATAACAGCAACGACTTACTTCAAATGAGAGAATAAATTCATGCTTCGTTTAGAGCTCCTCGTCTAGGCAGCGAACAGACATCTGCATAATTACTCGGGGTCAAGTTGAAGCCTGCTCAAACTGTTGAGCAACTCTCGGTTAAAAAAAAAACAAAAAAAAAAACTTTCTGAATAAATACATCATACGGGTTATAGAGGAGTAAACTTTTACATCGACAGACTGTTCACGAGATGTTAGTCTTCATGAAGTCCTCATTCATAGCTTCCATTGAAATACCGCTTTTGAGTTGCCAACTATTTGCCAGATGCAGCATATTCCAACGTTCTGTTGATGTGCTTGCTATTCTAGATGTTACACAACTGTTTAGCTCCAAAAGAGTTATTAATGCACCTAGCATCACATGCTAATTGAGGCCCATTGGAGCTGAACTCATGCTGCCCCATGCGAAGGGGAGGAGGTGCAGTATTAGGAGAGTCAACGGCGGTTTGAATTATTATTACATTTTTAGTGAAATAATCTGCACAGGCTGTTTTGAGCGAGTTTAACCATAATACAGTCAGATGCTGAGGATATTTACGTCCCACCTCACCTTCTTCTCGTCTCCGTCCTGGAGCAGCTGCATGTGGCTGCGCTGTTGGCCGATGTTTCTGTTCAGGGTAGCGCTGTGGTGCTCTAGCAGGTCTGGAGGAGGAGACACACTGCGGCCCTGTGGGTCCACCCACGTGTACACGTGATTCGTGACATAACCGCCTGGGATGCGGCCCATGGAGCGCACCGACATGCACAGCTTCTTACTGCCCTTGAGCACCTGCGAGGGTAAAACAGAGGGTCAGTGTGAGGTGGAAACCCTTTGTTCCTGACTCTTCTTGTGACCAAAAATGTTCTTGGACAACTAATAAAAATTCAAATTAAAAAAAAAGAATTCAGTTACATACCGCTACAGTGGATGACTGGTGTCAAAAACTGGAAAACGGTTGCGGATTAAGAGCAATAGACCATAACGTCATGAACAGGCTGACCGAGATAGAGATCATCTAAAAAGTCTACACCCCTCTGTAAAAATGTCAGGCTTTTGTGATGGGGGAAAGAAAAAGAATTTCCAAAACGTTAACTGTATCATGGAATACCGTGAATGCCATTATCAATGCGCGAAGAGAATTGAGCGCCACAGTGACATCACGAAGAACAGGATGTCTCCCCAAAATGTACAAAAGCACGAGACAAAAACTCATCAGGGAGGCTGCCGAGAGACCTACGGCAACATTAAAGGAGCTGCAGGAATATCTGACAAGTACTGATTACTCTCTGCATGCGATAACAATCTCTCATATTCTTCACATGTCTGGGCTTTGGAGTAGGGTGGCTAGACGGAAGACCTTTCTCACAAAAATCCTCTCTCACATCCACGCCGTACTAAATCACCCCAAACCATGTGGCAAAATGTGTTATGGCCTGATGAGACCGATTTCAAAAGGGGACGTTTGGCACAAAAAAGCATATCAATAAAAGAACACCATCCCCATGGTGTAGCATGGTGGAGGAAGCGTCACGCTGCTTTTCTTAAGCCAGAACTGGGGCTTTTATCAAGGTGAAAGGAAACGTGACTAGCTACAAATACCAGTCAAGTCGAATGCAAAAGATTCAGACAATGACCCAAAGCATACATCCAAATCAACAAAGGAATGGCTTCAGCAAAAGAAGATCAGGGTCTTTGAATGACCTAGCCAGAGCCCAGACCTGAATCCAACTAAAAATCTGAGGAGTGACCTGAAGCGGGCTGTGCACAAGAGATGCCCTCACAATCTGATGGATCTAGAATGTTTTCACACGAAAGAGTGGGAAAATATTGCCAAGTCAAGATGTGCCATGCTGATAGACCGTTACCCAAAAAGACTGATTTGTGTAATAAAATCAAAAGGTGCTTCAACAAAGTATTCGTTTTTCACTTTATTTGTATACTTTGCAATTTCATAATAAAGATAGAAAAGGTTCTGACATTATCCAGGCTTTGACTAGGCCATTCCATAACCCCCCTCCGTTTCTTCTGTTTGAGCCATTCCGTGGTGGATTTGCTAGTGCGCTTAGGATCATTATCCTGTTGAAAGGTTTCCACTTTCAGTTCAACTTTCAGACATTATCTTCAAGCACTCATTGATATGATGCAGAAGCAACCCCAAACCATAACATTTCCTCCACCGTGCTTCACAGTTGGTATGAGGTGCTTCTCCTGAAAAGCTGTCTTTGCTTGTCCAAACGTCCAAAAAAAGCGCCAACAATTTCCATGGGGTGTACTTATTTTTTCACATGCCTGTATATCGTAGTTCAAACTGTTATGAT
Source organism: Ictalurus furcatus (assembly GCF_023375685.1). NCBI lineage: Eukaryota > Metazoa > Chordata > Actinopteri > Siluriformes > Ictaluridae > Ictalurus > Ictalurus furcatus. Next base: position 3,426,123 of record NC_071272.1, read on the forward strand.
GCACTAATCACGTATGGCAGCACCCCAAATAGTTATCACCGAAATATATGTAAGTCAGGAGGATATTAACTTGATTCTAAGTAATTTTCTGAAAATAGGGGTTGCGTCCATAAACAAACAAATAAATATATATATATATATATATATAAATAAAGAAAGAAAGCAAATTAGCTCAACATAAGTGGTATGTAGCCAGTTTGAATGAAAGGACTAAAAAAAATTTGGAAAACATTTTTACAGAACATGGCAAATTGGGTAAAACTCTAGGGTTAAGGTTAGAGAAGTGTGTTTTAATGAAAGGAATACAATTCTTTTTTTTTTTTTTTTTTTAGATTTAATGATTTACAGTTTAGGAGCTAAGGTTTATAAAAAAAAAAAAAAAAACCCCTAAAAAACTATTACTTCCTTCACATGAAGAACCCTAAGTAAATTATTATTATTATTATTATTATTATTATTATTATTATGCGAATTAATTTCATGCAATAATAGAAACAGATATAAAAAGACAGAAGAATCCGAATAAAAACCAAGTGGAATCCACTCTTTCAACACTTCCACCTAGGCAACTGGATTTGCTCGATTTGTTTGCCACTTCCTATATCCATGTACATCCTTCTTTCTCCTAAGCCCACACCCAGCTCTAGTCTCTCAGGCAGGCAGGCTGATTGAGAAGCACTGAGATGAACTGAAAGCTCCTCTGTGCTGTGGCTCATTGACCTCGGAGAGCCTGCGATGGCTGCTATCACTTTGCAGATCAAATGTAGTCCCTAGTCTCACTGTGTGACACTATGACTCCTGTAGAGTGTGAAATGATTCTGTACTAATACACACACACACACACACACACACACACACACACACCCCATGATACCACTCTGTACCAATCTCACAGGAGTGCTCTGACAATTCATTTCACCCCCCCCCCCCCCAGACACTGCCAATCATGTGGCGGCGCTGCAGTGCATAAAATCACGCACATACAGGTCAAGAGCTTTATTTAATGCTCACACCAAACAACAGAAATGGGGGTAAAATGTGATCTTAGTGATTTTGACCGTGGCATCCACTGAGTGTCAGAGTTCTGTGATTGGAAATGCCTTCTTGATGACAGAGGCCATAAAAGAATGGCCAGACATTTTCAAGCTGACAGGAACTCTCATAACTCTTTACAAACGTGGTGAGCAGAAAAGCATCTCAGAAAATCTAGATGAACTAGACTAAATCTAAAAGAACTAAATGACAAACTAAATGCAATTTTAACGATCTGTGTTGATGTAAATTTATGAGCACAACTATATATATATATATATATATACACATACACACACATATGCGTGCACACACACACACGGAAATGAAAATGACAATATATTAGAACAAGCACATAGAGCACAGTCGGATATAATCCCACATCTTCTGTCCTTAAATTGCTTTAAGATCCAATCATGTACTCAGATGCCCACGAATAGTTACATCCTGGAAAATCTTCCCTGATACAAAACACGGCATCTGAAAAATTGTGCAATGCACTTGACCTGCCTGCAGCAATGACACATGTTTTCATGGGGGTAATATAGCAAGGAAACAAAAGCAGGAAGTGATGGGGGGGGGAGACAGATTTCCCAGGAGAAATAAAAAAAAAAAGTGGCACAAATGGCTCTGAAGTGAATAACGATAAATAAAATGCAGCATGGCAGCGATGATCTAAATGTGCCGTCTGTCTAAAGCGCTGACGGAAACGTTTCTTGACTGGGTGTCAAAAAAAAAGTACGGAATAGAAGAAGAATCTATACAACAGTGTCATCATTACAGGGAACGTGCTTGGAGAGAAATGCATTGAGAATAGCTTACATGACAAGATAGACACACACACACACACACACACACACACACACACACACAAGGACATGCTCCTCATTGTTTATTTACTACCTGACCAATAATGCAGTCTGGACCTGAATTAGAATTGAGGCAGCTTCAGATAAACAGCAGGCAGGTGTGTGTGTGTGTGTGTGTGTGTGTGTGTTTAGATATGTATTTATCCGTGTTTGAGGACCAATAATGATAGAAATGCATGATACTGCAGCGTTTTTGGCCACATTTGGCTTTATTTGATTCGTTTTTCTTTTATTATTTTATAGAATATAAAAAAAAATAAATCTTTTTATGTCTTAGTGAAGACCAAATGTCCCCACAAGGTCAAAACTGTCAGATATTCCTATCCTATCCTGGGGACATTTGGTCTCCACTAAGACATAAATATATATATATATTTTTTATATTTTATAAAATAATAAAAGAAAAATGTATCAAATAAAGCCAGGAGATTTGGCTGGTCCCCACAAGGATAAGAATATCTGACAGTGTTGACCTTGTGGGGACATTTGGCTGGTCCCCACAAGAGCCAAAAGGTTTCGTTTTGGTTACTGAGGTTAAGATTAGGCTTGGATTCATGTTCAGGCATAGCGTTAATGAGCTGGATTAATAATGCTGTCAATGCGAGGTCCTCACCAGGATAGGAAGACAAACATGAATGTGTGTGTCCATGGAGTCTGATATAAACACAGTGACTGTGCCTATAATGTGCGAATATAAAAAAGATAAACCCAGAGTCCACTTGTGAGAATTAGCATAACAAAATAGCACATTAGGAGACTGCGGTTGCTGTGCGCACAATGTAACACATTCAATTATACAGTGAATGGGAGAGGAAAGCATATGCATGATTCTGAATGGAGGTGGAGCTATGATGGACATCAGAAACCTTAATGAAACTAAAACAGAGTTATCAGGATGATCAGTGAGCACTGCAGCTGCTGTAGTGTCTTGGGCTAGCTCTCCCAGTAGGGCTTTTCACCTGATCATAAAATAAAGACGCTCATAACTATAGGTGTAGATATAAGGAATAAAACACAACAGACCGTGTCATTATTGCAGAAATAATCCACACTTTCGCCACCTTGAAGTGTTTTTTTCCACTTGTTGCATCCGTCCATCCATCCATCCATCCATTTTCCATACCACAGGGTCACGAGGAGCCTGGAGCCTATCCGAGGGAACTCGGGGCACGAAGCAGGGGACGCCGTGGTACGAGTCACCAACCCATCGCAGGGTACAATCACACACACATTCACACATTAAGGACAATTTGGAAATCCCAATCAGTCTACAACTCATGTCTTTGGGCTGGGGGAGGATGATGGTGGCAAAGAGAGAGATAAAACAAAACCTAAAACGCTGACAGTTTCACTCAAAACAGTCAAAGAATAGCACAATGCAGTCTGCATAAAGCAGAGATACCGTTCAGGGCAGCACGAGCATTAAAAGTGAAAGCGGACAAAACCGCCTGCTCGGTCAGTGAAATACGCCGAACGGTTAACGATATAATCTCACGTACATTTAATTCAATCGGCGTGACAGTTTTTCGACGCGGCCGTAAAATATGTGCAGCAACTCCACGGTTTAATGAGGCCGGCCGAGTTTAATCTTTAATTCTTAGCCTGTTTAATTTTGGCTTAAATATCTACGTGATTTAGTACAGTCTCCTCGTGCTATAAAATGCATCAAACTCCTTATCGGTCATTTCAATCAGCTGTTACTGTAACCGAGAACAATGACGAGATTAGCCCTCGAAGAGAAAGTCAGTAGATGTTAAATGTTAAATGATATTTGTAACAGCCAATCGCATTTACCAGCTACGTTTAAGCCGATTCATCCTTTCAACGTCAACTGCCACAAACAATCGACTATATTGGAATGTTTGATTTTATGCAGCCTTACTTGTGATAATTACGTGCCGCTATCAACCACACTGATATTATTAAATTATTTTATTCTTTTAGTACTGAACACACTTTATGCTAATTATCCTTTCCCATTCATTTACAAACCAGCTTCGTTTGTTATACCGAGCCACGCCGGTACTGAAAAAGTTTAGCGAGACCGAATTACTGATACCGCAACGATACCGCAATTTATCACATTTAAATGAAGAGTGCGCATACTATTATAGTCTTTTCACTAGGCGCTATCAAGCGAACTAGCGCTGTCTCAAACCACGTACTCACTGTATGTACTATTCTAGACTGATACTGAGTACTAACACTAAACATTTTTTAGTGTTTAAAGTTTAAAAAACTGGCATGTAGGTCTGTTTCTCCAAAACAATTGGGGTACTGACTTATTAATTACGATTACTGGTTGAATTCCTGCCGCATGTGGTCACAGGTTTGCGCATATCCAGGACTGGCTTCGAATGCAACACAGCCAATCAGATTTCAGAACTGAAAATGCATGGTTTTATAATAATTGCTATATTTGGGTGGAGGGAGTTTTTAACTAAGAGCTAGATCTAACCGTTCTGTAGTGTAACACAGTGATATTTCGTGGTGCGTGAGTTAGCAGCTGTTGCTAAAACTAGACTAAGTGCTAAATAACACACAGGTTCATGCTGTTGAAATTCCAGAGGCCAATTAGAAACCCAAGGACTGTAACCAATCAATTATCGTGTAAACACGGCATAAAGCAAAGCTACAAGGAGACACACTGACCATCAAGGGAATGTGGGTAGTGAAAGCAGCTAGTGGCTAGTCGCTGGGCTCGTGGAGGGAATACAAAATTGATGGGATGGGATGCGAGCGCGTCACAGGGCACCATGCGCACATAAACGCATATTCACACTTATGCTCCTCAACGTTCTTGTGCATCAATATGTATTCGTTAAAAACTGATCTTGAACGGGTATCCAGATTTATTTTATTTTATTTTCCATGTTCTGTTATTAATTGGCACCCTGTCCAGGGTGTACCCCGCCTTGTGCCCCATACTCCCTGGGATAGGCTCCAGGTTCCCCGTGACCCTGAAAAGGATAAGCGGTATAGAAGATGGATGGATGTTCTGTTATTATGTATTTTCAATCGGTTTTCTGTCCTGACATGAATGGCATCAATGTAGGATCTGTATTGTGATACTTAATGTGGTTTTAGTACTGAGGACAAATTCGGTTACCATGACAATATTGTTGGCAGCTGAAGGATAAGTGTCCCGGAAAAAAAAACAACAAAAAACATTTAATAATGTTTATATTCAGACAAGTCCGTCGGTTCTTCTTAATGCCGTTTTTTTTTTTTTTTTTTTTTTGAAAGCTGTAACCATGAAACATGCTTCACTGAGGCACTTTTAAAGTTTTTAATTGGCCGTCAAAATCATGAATTTGCCTTGGGCCGTTAAATAATGCTTTTTAATCAGCAATACACCATCGTTTCATTTCCTTCCTGTACTGCACCTTAAATCACCTATTTAGATCGAGTGAAGGGAAATCAGTATGAGAACAAATCGCACCAGGATTTATTATAAAAGATGTTGCCATTTGGTTGGGAAGATTAGCATGTAGCAATCACGGTGAAGGTGAAGGAGATTGGTAAAGTTCTCAGGGACAATACTAGAATGGACAGGCTTACAGAGCCACTGCAAATTCCTTTTTAATCCCACACCCAGTTATATTTGTTGTCCTTTAAATCTGAATAAAATCTTGGATTGGATCACCATCCAATCCCACTTAGCTAGTTTAGAGCCTTTGGAGGGGACTGATGCGGCACAACATGGCGGTTCAACTTGCAGGTCGTAATCAGCCTGGTGAAACCTCCCAGACGCTGCGGTAGACGTCGCCTCCAAGGAAGAGCTCTTACTGACTTATAAGGAGAGCTCTACTGATGGACATGAGCTTCCATGCAGTGCACTCTCAGCTCCAGAATCAATGATTTCAGCTATTTTTTTCACTGTTACCAACTTAGCTTGAAAACCTCTGAAAGGCTGCTAACTGAAGTGTAGTTTCATGCATCCCTAGCTGTTGTTTATTACACGAATAAAACAGCCTAAAACAGCCGTGTCCTGAAGCACTTTTCACGGTCAAGTCAAGCTAATCGAGTACTTTTTTTTTTTTTTTTTTTTTTAATTACAGGTCAACTAGTAAAAATTAACAGCTGTGAAACTCCTACTGTGTGCAAGGTTCGTTAAAGGAACGGATGAAACGCAGTGATAAAATTCCAAGGCATGCAAATACTGTATGTGGTTATGCTTCACACGTCATCTTAAAGGATCACACTTCGTTTCCATGCAGACCGCGCGTGGCATCTCATTTGCGTAACCTTCGACGTCCTTCACGGTCTCATTGTCTAGATTAAAACTCTCCTTCGCTGCATAACAAGACCGAAACTGCATAACATCACCCCAGAGGGCGAATCGCAGCAATGTCTGCTTTCCAAGAGTAGTGCTATTATTTTAATAAATCAAAATTAAAACACGGAGTAAATGATCGTTTGCATGAATCACCGTCTGGAAGGCAAGGACGGCAGAAGCATTTTTCTGGAACCCACGTCAGCACTGAGACAGTGTGACCATGAACTAGAGGGTCACACTGCAGCTTAGTATATCAGACAGACCTGCCCTTTTACCCATCACTTCTCCCAGCGCTGCATTCCGGCTTCCATCCCTCACTTTTATTGATGAATTATTCATGAGCAGTCACACAGAGACAAGATGATATACGGTGAGGGAGTGGAGAAAGACATATATGAGGGATGGAGAAAGCGTGAGTGAGGAAAAGAGAGTCAAACAGATAGAGGAGGGATATTAGAGGGCGGTCATATGTAGGAAAACTTACATGCCTTGTTAGCTCTGCTTAGAGCTACATTAACACAATAACATTTTTTCCCCCTATGATTTGATTGGACAGATGTTAATGGCACTGAACCCCTTTCAGTCAGCAGACTCGGAACACACACACTGTATGGCCGAAAGTATGTGGACACCTCGTCGTCACACCCATATGTGGTTCTTTCCCCAAATTGTTACGACGAAGTTGGAAGCACACGATTGTATAGGACGCCCCTGTGCACAAAGCGAGGTCTGTGAAGACATGATTTGCCGGAGTTGGAGTGGAAGAACTCGAGTGTCCTGTACAGAGCCCTGACCTCAACCCCACTGAGCACCTTTAGGATGAGCTGGAATGCCGATTGTAAAACCAGGCCTCCTCGTCCAGCATCAGTGCCTGACCTCACTACTTCTTTTGTGGCTGAATGGGCAAAATGCCCAGGTCCACGCTCCAAAAAGGGGGACTAAATCTGGAATGACATGCTCAACAAGGACACATGAGTGCGATGGTCAGGTGTCCACAAACTTATTTGAAAAATGAGAGAAAGTTGAGTACACTGCCAATCTGTATGCGTACATGCATTCTGAAATGGGCCTAGAGAGGCTGTTCACGGGAACCCGTGCAACCAATGAAAACATTCGCAAACATGAAATCAGTGTTTAAAATGAAATTAGACTGGGGAGGTGGGGAGTATTTACCATCACCCATCAGCTCAAGACCGTTCAGCAATAACCACAGCAGTGATCCTAAATGCGGCACTGAAAGCACAATCTCGTAAGAGAAACTTCTATTTGTACTTTTAGGAAAAACAAATAAAAGATGTGGTGACATTAGTATTTAATAAACCATCATTTTTGCTATTTGATTTCACGGATAATGATGCAGGATGGGACTGTAGCTGACTCGAGTTTGAACCATTTCTGAACTGCGTCACTGCCACATTTGGGCCAGAGATTAAAAAGAACCTTTGGACTTGCATCAGTTTAAGTCCAGATGTAACAGATTTCTTTGATCATCTGGACTAGGACTAAATCTGCTTTGTTGTAGAGCTGTTAAACGGATCCGTTTCGGGGTGGCGCAGTGGCATGGTGGGTAGCGCAGTGGCATGGTGGGTAGCGTTGCTGCTTCTCGGCATGAATTAGTTCTGATATTGTGCAAAAAGACACTGATCTGCTATGTGGGTACTTCTGGCCCCAATCCAGTGCAATGTACATTTTGCTTCCTGAATCATAATTCATAAAGATAATTAAATGCAAGATTACTTGCAGTTAGGGTGCTCACACAGCCAACCCAACTGTGTTGAAAGTTAGATTCAAACAGAATAAATAATACATTAAAGGTTTTATCTCAGAAACAAAGTGAAAGTTCTTCCTTTATTATACCATTGCTGGTATTTTGTGCTGCTGAATGCTCTCTCTCTCTTTGTGTGCGTCTCTCTCTAATCTCTCTCTCTCTCATCACTCTCTCTCTGTCTATCTCTGACTCATCTCTCTCTCTGTGTCTCTCCCTGTCTCTCATCTCTCTCTCTGTGTCTCTCTCTCTCTCTCTCCATGTCTCTCATCTCTCTCTCTGTGTCTCTCTCTCTCTGTGTGTGTCTCTCTCTCTGTGTGTCTCTCTCTCACTCACTCACTCACTCACTCTCTTACTCATCTCTCTGTGTCTCTCTCCCTGTCTCTCATCTCTCCCTCTGTGTGTCTCTCTCTGTCTCTCTGTGTGTGTGTGTGTGTGTGTCTCTCTCTCTGTGTGTCTCTCTCTCACTCACTCACTCTCTCTCTCACTCATCTCTCTCTCTGTCTCTCTCTCCCTGTGTGTGTCTCTCTCTCTCTGTGTGTGTGTGTCTCTCTCTCGGTCTCTCTCTCACTCACTCTCTCTCTCACTCACTCTCTCTCTGGCTTGCTCTGTATCCAAGCCTGCCAGTAAATTAGCTGTGGTTCATTCTGCCTGAGCCATATAATACACAATCAAGATTTCTGCCAGGTCTTTAAATAAATGTGTGTGTCCTATAGGTGTTACAATGGAAAAAAAAAAAATGAAAAAAAAAATATTGATTGATTCTTTTCTGTCTGATTACAAAAATAAATTATTTTGAGCTGAAACAAGGAAAAACATATATTTTTTTAATGGTAACATTTTACAATTGTGTAGGCTCAGTAACAACCTTTATCATATCAAAAACTTCCAATAAATGTGTAAATGCTATTAAAAAAAATCATACTGGCAATATGTCAGTGACATAATTGATCACTCAGTATTGCACTGGGATATTGTACAGTCGTTTTATCATGGACTCTCCAAATTCTTCTCATCACATACAGCATGTGTGTTGTTTGAGAGGCATCTTCCTGTGCAGACAATTTTATATAACATCTGAACTAATAAAAACATTGTCCCATTTGGATGACTGCATTAGACAAAACTGGCTTTAAAGGATATTTGCTGGATATGTTTGAGGGGTTGGATTTGTTTTTCAATGAAAGCATTGTTTTGGGAGAAAAATGACATGAAAGATTAAAGGGTCCTGTGTATGTCTCTGGTATTTGATTTTTTTTGGCCCTTTGAAGTCCAAGAAAGACGTATACCATTTTATAAATTGACTCTTTTGCAACATCTCTTTATTGTTCGGCTGTGTTTTTGACAAACGCATGATATCCCATGATATCTGTTGCACATCTATTGAAACCAGAATGAATAAATGAATGAAAGAATGAAGGCTGTAGATTATAAAAGTAAAGCCATATTATTCGCATATTACATATGCTGGGGCAGTGGTGGCTTGACGGTTACTGATCGGAAGGTCGGGGGCTCAAGCGCCAGCACTGACAGGCTCTGAGTTACTGATCGGAAGGTCGGGGGCTCAAGCACCAGCACCGACAGGCTCTGGCTTACTGTTCGGAAGGTCGGGGGCTCAAGCGCCAGCACTGCCAGGCTCTGGGTTACTGATCGGAAGGTCGGGGGTTCAAGCCCCAGCACTGCCAGGCTCTGGGTTACTGATCGGAAGGTCGGGGGCTCAAGCGCCAGCACTGACAGGCTCTGGGTTACTGATCGGAAGGTCGGGGGCTCAAGCGCCAGCACTGACAGGCTCTGGGTTACTGATCGGAAGGTCAAGGGTTACTGATCGGAAGGTCGGGGGTTCAAGCCCCAGCACTGCCAGGCTCTGGGTTACTGATCAGAAGGTCGGGGGTTCAGTGGTTCAGTGCAGTGCCAAGCTGTCACTGTTGGGCCCTTGAGCCTTAACCCTCTCTGCTCCAGGGGCGCTGTATCATGGCTGACCCTAACCTCCTAACATGCTGGGATACACAAAGAAAAAAGCATTTCACCGTACTGTAAAAAAACCAAAAACAAATAAAGACATGAATTAAGAAAGTAAGGGAAAAAAGATGAACAGCTTCATAACCAGCAAAACGCTTTGCAGCTCAAAACAGTGATTTCTTTTCCAGACACACTTCACTGCTACAAGCTCATTTTTATTTCTCTTTGAATGTGTTACAACCCTGTGTGTCTGACATACACTGGAGTCTTATTCCATCTTATTCCTAGCGTGTTAGTGAAGAACAAGATGAATGCGAGTGCTGAAGATAGCAGCTGGCCACTTGCTTTGCTGAAAGAATATTATGTCCCATTTTCCATTCAGATGAATTCACACACACAATGGTTTTTTTTTCCACCAAGGGAATTTCTAGTCCAAGTGCCAGTTTGGGGGGAGGGGAAAAAGGGCTAGCTGTGTGTTTTATTTAGAGAAATGATTTTTTAAAAAGTAATTAGAAATAAAATCATAGCAAAATTTGCTTGTTTGTTTTTTTTTTGTTTTTTTTTCTACTTCACTCTATACTACGGCTGGGCGATATGACAAAAATATCACATCGCGATACTCGAGGACATTTCTACGACACATGCTTTGTATTATGATGTATAATTTAGCAAGCAAACTGTCTGTAAAACAGTAGTAAAATAACAACAACAACAAAAAAAAGGTTAAACTGACGATACTTTTCTTCAACGTCTACAAAGACGTTTTTAATTACGTCAAATCAACAGCATCCATTCGGTACCATTTCATTTCTAATTATTAAAAACATACATAAAAATACATCACCATACCAACGATATCTCAGAAAAGTGCATTGCGCAATCATTTATCACCGTATCGATCAATATATGTATCAATATAATCGCCCAGCACTACTCTATAATTATTTTCTTTTTTTTTTTTAATTATATTAAAATGTCTTTGTGGCACTCTATCTTGCACAGAGCTGGGTAATATGATGATCTAATATTGATATTTACGTCACAATACACTTTTCCTCTCGGAGATACCGTGGGTATCATGATATATTCGTTTTTCTTTCTTTAAATTTTTTTTTTTTTAAAAAAACAACAATCATAAGCATTTAAATGTGTCACGGATTAGACAGATCCAGTTCAGTGTTATAAAAGTGTTCTTTTTCCTAGACATTAAATAAAAGTGTCCTCAAATGAATTGCTTTTAAAGGTTGATTTTTGAAACGCAACACGAATATTTTCCTGGGAGTTTGTTAGGGCGCCCATATCGTGATACATAACATGTATCCTAGAAATGTCCAAATCTTTTCTTTCTCTGTTTCGTGACACTTCCTAAATTTCCGTAACTCTTCTTAACTTTTCTCTGTGTTTAATAGCCTACCCTAGATTAATTAAAATTGCATTATAATAAAATAACACTGAATTTGTATAAATACAGTATTGTAGCAAAATCTTTACAATTTAAAAAAAAAAAAAAAAAAGAAAAGTTGGCAATTGTTGTAAAATTGAAATTCAATACTGGAACATGCCAAATGATCAGCAGTCTGTGGATGGCCATTGAACAAAAGTTCATTTCAAATGTAAAATGTCCTGAGAATTGAGTGGCTTTTAATGAATACAAATGAAGTAGATTAAGAAGAAAGTAGACCGCAGGTGTCAAACTCGGGAGCCGCGGGCCAAACGCGACCCGCTGCCTCGTTTCAATCCGCCAGCACGTACACGCAAAAAATAATACTCAAACTGCCCATAGTTCCTATTATTACTCGATGTTTTCACACGATCTACAACTCACAGCAGACACGTGGAACAGCAACAGCCATGCTACACAAAAATGAAGTCTTAGCGAGTGAAAATAGCTAGAACGTGGCTAAATCGATCGGATATTTATGATGAGATGATTATAAAACCAAATCGAAGATTGTTCAACTTGTTTTCACAGTAGACGCTTTTACACTTTCCAAGCTTTAAAATGTCTTACTCTATCGGCTGATAGTTTTGCTTCTTTCCAGAAATAAATGGCTCAAAGTCAATGCTATGTCAAGCTTGAAGTCAGCAAAAATGTCTAGAAATAGGTTTAATAATTACATATTTGGTTTACTGTAATCTTATAATTGGAAATAGCAGATGTGGAATATACTTGAGGAATTGTAATTTGTTACTGTACTTAAGTACTATTTTGGATGATTTGTTCTTTACTTAAGTACCGTATTATCGAAATTGCACTCAATTTCAATTTCAACTTCTACTCGAAACTTTTTACTACTTATATTTTCATTTTGACCTTCAAAGTACTTGTTAAAAATCTGGAAAACCATGACATTTTTTTTTTGTTTTCAATTTGTTTTCCTAGCAAATGAAATACTAAAATACATCCATCTGAGCAGTAATGTTGAGCTTACGTTAAGGTTTGTAATTTAGCTAGTTTAATTACCTAGCTAGTTGTATTTTTGTTTCTTTGTTGTTAAGGAATGCTTTCGCATTTATTTATTTGCACGATATTTTCCTAGGGACTGATTTCTTAGCAAACTACAGTTGTGCTTGAAAGGTTGTGAATTATAGAATTTTCTAGATTTCTACATAAATGTGACCTAAAACATCGTCAGATTTTCACACAATTCCTAAAAGTAGATGGAGAGAACCCAATTAAACAAATGAGACAAAAATATTATACTTGGTCGTTTATTTAGGGAGGAAAATGATCCGATATTCCATATCTGTGATTGACAAAAGTATGTGAAGCTTTGCTTTCAGTACCTGGTGTGACCCCCTTGTGCAGCGATAACTGCAACTAAACGTTTCCGGTAAGTGTCGATCAGTCCTGCGCATCGGCTCGGAGGAGTTTTAGCCCGTTCCTCAGTACAGAACAGCTTCAACTCTGGGATGTTGGTGTGTTTCCTCACATGAACTGCCTGCTTCAGGTCCTTCCACAACATTTCTATTGGATTAAGGTCAGGACTTTGACTCGGCCGTTCCAAAACATTACCGTTATTCTTCTTTATCCATTCTTTGGTAGAACGACTCGTGTGTTTAGGGTCGTTGTCTTGCTGCATGACCCACTTTCTCTAGACACTCAGTTGACTGACAGATGTCCTGACATTTTCCTTTAGAATTCGATGGGCTGAATTTGAGTTTGAGCCCTGTGTAAATAGTTTCATCAACTAATCATACAGGATATAATGTATAATATGTACAGTACAGTAATGCATGTACAGTATGTACTGCAAACCCATGCATACACACAGGTATAGTGATTTTCAGTGGCCAGGATGATGGAGTAAAATATGATCTACCGGATCTCGGTTAAATTTGGACTTAATAAATAAGTGTAGACGTCCGTATCGAAATTTCAGACCTGTCAGGTCTGGCTTGTTCCCCAGAAACTATAATAGTCTATTATAAAAGGCTTTTAATAGCAGTGCTCGCTCATTTTATTATGCGTTTATTCGGGAAAACTGACTTCTGTTCTTTGACTGAAAAAGAACAGACTGACAAAATATACGTGACGTTCAGACAGATTTATGAAAAAGCATAATAAGAAAAACTGCCATTTCCAATGTCTGCTTCGTACGCTTTAGCTTAACCATACGTTACATACATCTCTTTTTATCATTAAAAACTGCGCTTCACATAACTGCCTCCACTATTCCATCCACCTCCACACTGTTTGACCGGCAGCTCTGACTCCGGCTCACGGCGGTGGCCTCTTATCTCTGTCCGTCTGAAGGAATATACAGTATGCAGGAAGTGTTGTTTGTCTCATGTGTCTTCTTTAGACCTTACTAAGCAAGGCCCAAAAGCATTCATTACACGCGCTCTCCTTCGGTAGGTAAGACTGATTGTGTAAGCGAGTGAATTTTTGGCTGACTGAGTAGAAAGTGTTACTTTTGTTCCAATATTATCCATCTCCTTTTAAAGTGCCCCTTTGTTTAGATTTATTTGGACTAGTATGCAGAGTCAGACCATTAGAGTGAGCGATATAGCAAAAACACCTGAATACATTTTCATAATACACTGTATGTATCACAGCAGTTTTGCTAACAAAAGGTACTATGAAATACTGAGTTCTGCTATTTACTAAAAGTTGTGAATTATAGATCATCATGTCGCACCATAACCGAAAATGAATGGGCATGTGAACTTTGTTCTTGTGTTTTCGCTAGCTAGCTACTATTTGCTGGTTGGCTACTCTAGGTCCTGCATAAGGCGGATCATACGGGTGGCTGTAGCTCAGGTGGTAGAGCGGGTTGTCCACTAATCGTAGGGTTGGCGGTTCGATTCCCGGCCCACGTGACTCCACATACCGAAATGTCCTTGGGCAAGACACTGAACCCCAAGTTGCTCACGATGGCAAGTTAGTGCCTTGCCGGTGTGCGAGTGTGAATGGGTGAATGAGACACAGTGTAAAGCGCTTTGGATAAAAGCGCTATATAAGTGCAGACCATTTACCAAGGTGATTACACAGGTGTAGCAAAATCAGTTGCCTGGGAACATTATTACTTGCTGGGGCTTGTTACTTCCTGGTTCTACATGAACCTGTTACTTCCTCGTTATGTCCCGGTTTGGCTTGTTACTTCCTGGTTCTACATGAACTTGTTGCTTCCTTGTTTGGCTTGTTACTTCCTGGTTCTACATGAACTTGTTACTTCCTTGTTTGGCTCGTTACTTCCTGGTTCTACATGAACTTGTTACTTCCTTGTTACATCCCGGTTTGGCTTGTTACTTCCTTGTTTGGCTTGTTACTTCCTGGTTCTACATGAAGTTGTTACTTCCTTGTTACATCCCGGTTTGGCTTGTTACTTCCTTGTTTGGCTTGTTACTTCCTGGTTCTACATGAACTTGTTACTCCCTCGTTACGTCCCGGTTTGGCTTGTTACTTCCTGGTTCTACATGAGCTTGTTACTTCCTCGTTACATCCCGGTTTGGCTTGTTACTTCCTTGTTTGGCTTGTTACTTCCTGGTTCTACATGAGCTTGTTACTTCCTCGTTACATCCCGGTTTGGCTTGTTACTTCCTGGTTCTACATGAGCTTGTTACTTCCTCGTTACATCCCGGTTTGGCTTGTTACTTCCTGGTTCTACATGAACTTGTTACTTCCTGGTTCTACATGAACTTGTTACACCCTGGTTTGGCTTGTCACTTGTTTACCTTGTTTATATTTGTGATCATTTAAGAGATAGAAAACAGTCTATACAGTGCAAACACTGATTCTAAACATCATTTTAAAAAGTATAAAAATATCAGCGTAGTTGTGTCTTACAGAGGCAGCCCTACTAGCTGACACGCCGAACTCAAGCTGTCATCAAAGGCTAACGCTTTTGTTCAGTCACAATCATATGACATTTATCCTTGTAATACTTCTGCAATACTGAGAAGCTAAAAATAACGGCAGCAGATGAATTCCATCCTGAGACACAAATATTTGGATCACTTCCTCGAACCACATCCCACCATCCTAAACAATATGCCAATTTAGTACACCACCAATGAGTGATAGGATATTATGAATTATCGCTCGCAGATATGAGGAAATTCAGATGCTCAGCATCCCAAAGCATTAAAACATAGAACACCGTTCTTTTTAAGCTTTTGAAAAGAGTCTCTTAGAAGAAGAAAAAAAAAAAACCCAACCCTTTCCGATTCTAGATTCGAGACGCGTCGACGCCGACACTGTTTTAAGACATTTTCTGAATTGTAATCAGTGAGTGGAATAAAAACGGTTATGTCTAGCAGGCCCAATTAAAAGTTCAAAAACATGTCAAGCAAACTATACAAACTCTCTAAAATCTAAAAAAAAAAAAATAATAATAAAAATAAAAACGTCTTCTTTGGAAGAGTTCCATCAGACCAAGACAGAGCTGCAATCAAGAAAAGAAAATGACAAAATACCATTTACTGATTCACTGAATCATTATGTAAATGTTGTATTAAATCAGGGCTGTAATGCTCCTATTTTTCCTGCTAGAGTTCTCTATTTTTCTCTTCGCCATCTTTGATAGACCTCCAAGCTGTAAGACTGGTGAGTGGTCTTTTTTTTCTTCTTTTTTTGAGTATCTGGCTGTTATAATCAGGTGACACCTCCTGATCTCGGCCAGCACCACACTTATAATCACTAACTCTCTTTATTCCTGATGTAGGCGTGTGTGTGCGCGCGCGTGTGTGAGGGAGAGCGAGCGAGCTCTGGATCTATGGACTATAATCTCTTCTTGTCTCGGTGTTCACTTGTGCAGAAAATTAACTCAATCAGCCAGGTCAGTACCACTGGATTGATGCAAAGACTTCCAGCATACCTCTTAACACACACACACACACACACACACGCACAGTGATCACAAGCTCTTTATCAGATCCAAACCCTTCTTTTTTTTTTTTTTAAAAGTCTTTTTAAGGCTGAAGTTTCAGATCAATGTTCCATCATGTCTGGAGTCAAGGAACTGCAATGCAATATACGATGGTGATGTGAATATCCTGCGAATCCTTAAAGTGGCTGAACTCACACATTATCCACCCTTTCTACATATCTACATGATCGGACATGAATCATTTTTAGGATAAATGCCACAGGAGAGAGTTTTACTTACTGCTTGGAGACATGATAATGTAGATATGAAACCTCTTTCTACCACAGCACTGTTGACTTCTTGAACCTGATGGTCAGAAGGTGATGATCATTTTCTAGAACAGTGACTATGACAGTAGTTCCTGCTGTAATTCAAATGGTAGGTTTATATCAGTGCTCTTATTCTAACATGTAATCATTTCTGCAGTAACGGCTCATTCACATCCCATCCATTTCTATAGCGCTTATCCTACACAGGGTCACGGGGGAACCTGGAGCCTATCCGAGGGAACTCGGGGCACAAGGCAGGGGACACGCTGGACGGGGTGCCAACTCATCGCAGGGCACAATCGCACCCATTCACACGCTACAGACCATTTGGAAACGCCAAGCAGCCTACAACGCTGGTCATTGGACTGGGGGAGGAAACCGGAGTACCCAGAGGAAACCCCCGAAGCACAGAGAGAACATGCAAACTTTGTGCATACTGAGTGGAGGCAGGATTTGAATCCCCAACCCTGGAGGTGTGAGGCAAATGTGCTAACCGCTAAAATACTCTCTCTCTCTCTCTCTCTCTCTCTTCTCTCTCAGAGAACTCTGAATTTTGGCACTCAAGCATGAAATAAAATAGCAGAGATTCCTTTCATGGCAGCATGAGCATTTAAAATGCTAATGGCTAACGCTATAACCTCATAATACATTTAATTCAAGGGATTTGACTTTTAGAAAATATGACTTTCAAAAAAATTTATATATATATATATATATATATATATATATATATATATATATATATATATATATATATATATATATATATATATATAGCAGCTTTAAATATGTGCAGCAACTTTGTAGTTCAATGGGGCCGGCTTAAGTTTCTTTTTTTTATTCTTAGCCTGTTTCAATTTGGCCAGTTAAGATTAACGTCTATGTGGTTCAGTACAGGCCAGAAATAAAGAGACAAAGATCCATTTCAATCCACAACTGTCAAGTTTCTGTGTTTGTTTACAACAAATTCCTCATCAACGTCCTTATTCGTCATTTTGAACTGCTATTGTTATTGGGAACAGGGGATAACACTGTAATTACATGAGAAAGTTACTGGAAAAAAAAAACCAAACCAACATGCAAAATGATATTTGTTACAGCTGTTCTCGTTTATAAGCCACATTTAAGGCTGCTTACTCGATTTTTTTTTTTGTCAATGAATTCACACGTATAATCGACTATTAAATAGATTTACATATGTGTAACTACGTGTAGCCCTGGATCTTATTAACTTCAAGAGAAGGTACAGAAGAGAAGCTGGTGAGGAACAGGCAGTACTGTACGTAGGTGCTATAACAGGAACTAACTGGTCCCACAGATGTTGTCTCACACGGCGCTCGACGGTTTGACGGCAAACAAGAGAGCACGTCCGAAACCGCGTACTCACCTGCTATATAGTAGGCGTAATACGTGTAGGTAAGTACGTGGTTTGGGACGCAGCCCACGGCTTCAAGCAGTCGTTTATTTGCACGTATAACATGACGAATAATTAACTGCACTTGAAGCTTTCGTGAAATTAAAAATAAAAACACCCAAAACTGTACACGGAACCATAATGAAGACGAACTGTATGTTGAAACGTGAAATTCTGGAGGGACCGTCGGACGGCGTGACGTGGTGTCGTGATGACGTGTGACGTTAATCGGACTCTGTTCTACAACATGTAAAACAGGAACATGAAAGGGATATTCTAAAAGCGACTCATGTAAACACCTTAATCAGAATACTGTCTTATTCAGAATACGATCAATAATTAAATTACTGCTGTCCATGTAAACGTACTCACTGATGATCAGCAGTTAGTCGCTGGAAACTGGAAATCTAGTAGTTGAGTGAAGCCGAGTATTTCTATCGCGTGACATTAATAGTGGACATTAACAAAAATGGATTGTAAGAAATGAGCCAATAAGATTTTGGTTGAAGTCAGAAAAACACGATTTTGGCATTGCATTTGTGCTAAACTGGAGGTCTCAATGGTCAACACGCAGACCAATGGAAATTCGAAAATGGCACAGTGGCAAGAGATTTTAAATGTCAAAACCCCCTGTGGAACCACTAAACCAATCTCACTGCAGGTGTGTTCTTTTCTGACTGTGAAAATAGCAGCTGAATGCAAACCAGAAAAAAAATGAATTGCGTCCTACCCAATTAGCAATACCGTAATTTAATAATAATAATAATAATAATAATAATAATAATAATAATAATAAACAACTTTATTTTATAGCGCGCCTTTAAAAGCAGCTTCTTACAAAATAAGCAGTACACAGAAAAAAAATTATTAATTATGATAGATAATTAAAAATAATAAAAATGACAATAATAATAATAATTAAAAAAGTAGACATCAGCAAGCAAATGCTAGTTTAAAAAAGTATGCCTTGAGTTGAGCTTTAAGTATGTCAAAGGTCTGAGCTTCCCTTAGTTCGAGAGGACGAGAGTTTTAAAGGGTAGAAAAAGCCCCGTCACCCATAGATCTTAAGAGGGTTTGTGGAGCAGTTAACAGATTACACTGTGAGGAGCGCAGTCTGTGATTTGGGGTGTAAGGGATTAACAAAGCAGATAAATAATGAAGAGCCAAGCCATGTAATGCTTTGCATGTCAGCATCATACTTTTAAAATCGACAAGGAACCTGACCGGGAGCCAGTGCAAGGACTCCAGAACAGGAGTAATATGACTGCACGTCCCGGTCCGAGTCGGGATCCTGGCAGCCGGAAGAGTTTTGTTCATATTGGAGCGTGTCGAGTGTGGATTTAGAAGGGCGTTACGGTAATCTATCCGCGTGACAACGAACGGGTTTATAGCAGCAAACTGCGTCTGCACAAACCTCATACAATTCGAATTACAATAAGAATTTTACCGCATAATGACATCATGACAAATATGGCGCAAACCCTGTCACACTGAGGCGTGTTTCGGATTCAGAAAGGAGCTCTGATGTTTGTGAGACAGTGCCTGTCTAAAACTCCACCTTCTTACTCATTAACTGCCTAAATTCCCATCTCTCACATCCTCTACAGATGAAGTTTCCATACCCACCATTTCCTTGTCTCATCCCTACTACTTTCCAACATCTGCTGCTTAAGTCTTTTCAGCAGGAACATCTGGAGGTCTAGTCCAAATCAGAAACCACATAGACCTCCAGTCCAAAGTCTCATAATCCCCCCCCCGCCCCCATTACAATTCCAAATTCACTCTCCAAAGTCACTCTTTGACCCACCATTTGTCCATTTTGACTCATATCACGGAAAATATCAAGGGCATAGTGTCTTCTTCAAAAGGAGCGCTCCTTTGAAGCATTTATTTATTTATTTATTTAAAAAAAAGAACAGTTTGGAAAGACACTTAAAAATGTCTGGCTTCAATTATTTGATATAAATACCACATTTAAGTCTTCTTGTCAAGCATATTCAGACCTGCCAACCCTGACGTGGAATAATGAGCAGTCCAGGGGTATAATTGCAGTAGATTTCTGATATATTCCTTTCTCAAATCCCTTGTCTATACACTATATGGCTAAAAGTTTGTGGACTCCTGACCATCAAACCCATATGTGCATGTTGAACATCCTATTCCAGATTTAGTCCCCCTTTGCTGTTATAATAACCTCCACTCGTCCGGAGGGCTTCCCACTAGGTTTGGGAGCGTGGCTGTGGCGATTTGCTCATTCAGCCACAAGAGCATTAGTGAGGTCAGATACTGATGTCGGGCAAGAAGACCTGGTGTGCAGTTGATCCCGAGAGTGTTCAGTAGGGGGTGAGGTAAGGGCCACTCAAGTTCTTCCACGTCAACCTTGGCAAACCATGTCTTCATGGACCTTTGTGCACACGGGCATGGTCATGCTGGAACATGTTTGAGCCCCTTGACATCCTATACAACGGTGTGCTTCCAATTTTAGAGGAAGGCCGGTCCGTTTTCAATACAATGGAGACACTAGCACCTTTCGAGCAAGAAACCCGAGTTGAGAGACAACTAATGTGAGATGAGAGGAAGGAGATTCCGTAGGCTCAGTTAATATCAGACACTTCAAAACCCCTGTGCATTCGTCAGTCATTAACTCGTAGCGATGTACTCTGATGTTAAAATGCGTACCACTCCTACTTTATGCAAAATGCATAAAGCCTGGCACGTCTGCATACTGTTAGCTCATTACAATCTATAAACATAACCGACTCGATAAAGTGGCCTCGAAACTATATCCTACATATATTTAAAAAAAAAAAAAAAGAGCAGGTATACATGCGAGAAGAAGAAAAAAAAAACGACAACATTTTAATCCCTTTATATCCTTGCTCATCATCCTGCTCGCTCTCCTTTTACAATTCCCGCGTGTCTGCTAAAGCTTGATATGAACAATGGGAACTGTTCAGTAAAAGTGAAGCCAGCAATTTACTTATATAAATAAATAGAAGTGATGGTTGCCTCATATTCTGGCAGCTGCCGATAAAATATCTGCTCTGCAGAGAAAATTTGGCCACTGTGGCGCCTCAGGCTGTCTAAACGGAAGAAAAACAAATGATGTGCGCCACCATATCTACCAAATCAGCACAAGGATGCATTCCTATTTCACTGTCAATCATTCTGCCTGTCATTTAAGACAGCTCCAATTTGTAGCACTGTCGTCACCAACCCGAAGTTGATTATTTTACTAGAACTGTAATAAAGTGTTTTATTCCACAGCGATTTGCCAACAATTACATGTGATTTATTAATTCATGAAAGAATGCTTATCATGCTAGTGCGAAACTGGGAAAGTAATCTGTCCTGAAGACTTTCCCATGTTGTAAAACAGGTACAAATCGCTAGCACTGGAGACTCCTCCTCCTGTTCGATTGTAGTTTCTGCAGTTTTGCTTTCTTTCTTTCTTTTTTTTCGTGGGGATTCACGCAAAAAACAAGACAGATCACTTCGTTAGTGGCTCGTCGATGTCACTCAGGGCCTTTACAACTGAGGACCGATGATGACCGGCCCACTGGAGCTGAGACACATCAAGCGTGGAGGAGAAGGGAAAGGACGTCACGTCTGAACTCCACATAAGGACATGACACTTTATATCCTCTAAGACCGAGAATCAAATCACAGGTGCAGTTAGCGCCAGGCAAATTCAATTACGTGACAAGAAACACAGAGGGGCACGTGTGATGCGTGCACGTGTGATCAAGCCTGTGGTACACATTTACACTTAGGGTATTTTCACATTTGTCAAATCTAATTTATTGCCTTTTTAATGCCATACACGACTCATGACTCTCAGCTAGTTGGTCAGTATCCTTCTGAAGGCTGGCGTACACCTCCGTCAACACCACCCTTTTCTTTTTCAGTTCTTCCAGTTCATCTTCCGAAGCTTTTCTCTTACGTCCACACATACACCCTCTCTCTTTCTCCTCTCTCCATCGAGGTAGATCCTGTATCAGGTCCTGGCTGGTCACAGACTAGTCTCTGGGTCTCAACAGTTTCAAGTCTCTACTTCCCTGTTCACAGAAAAGCCTCTCTCTACTGTAGCATGCGCATGAGATAAGAGCAGGAGGCGTTGAAAGAAACTCGGAGCTCAGGATAAGACCGGGTTGAGAGTTTGATGAAGAAAAGCATCAAGTCGTTGCTCCATGGGTTTGAAAGAGAGGAACTCCTCACCTTCGCCATGCAGAGAGAGAAAGCAACCCTCCTGTCAACTGCTTGTCCTGCAGAAATCTTTGAACTAGACACTTCATCTTTCCCTTGCACCATTCTGGATCTCTGCCCATGACGGAGGGGTCTAGGCGTGCAATCTGCCTGGCAGTGAGGTATTTCAAAGGGCTCTTAATGATGAAGAGAGGCACCTTATGCAGTCCCTTTTAAATTCGAGGGCAGTGAGTTCACCTACCTGATCTATTTATGTGGGAGGGTGAGCGCAAAATGTAAGCACAATGATAACGCTTCAGATGAAATTGATTTGGCATGTCAAACCCAAAAGGGTGTTAGGAAAAGCAAAAACAAAGTTGACATTATTTCCTAGTGGCACACGATATAAAGACACTTTGTTTTTGTTTTTTGCACTGTACCCTTCGGTTCTCTTTGTAGAAGCCTGTGTTTACCCAAACCCTATTTTTCTCTTATGTTCCCATACAAAATCAAAGACTGCACAGTGTCTACAAATACTCGTGTACTGCACACCCCTACATCCACCAAACAACCAATCAGAAGCGCTTAAACTGTGAACTCTGTGATTCTGTCACATTGAAAGTCGTGTAGTGGGCACTTGGTCTTAGCCAACACTACTACAACCAAAAATACCTGCAGCCTGTGTCACTTCATTTCATTTTCCTTTACAGGCTTCTGCGCTACTGGTTTACACCGTCCTATACAACAGATGCAGCAGATATTGGATCATTGCCACTATCGTTTCTGTCAGTCTTGACCTCTGCATGCTGACAGGCTTCCTGTAAAGCACATGTGTGTGCAGATCTTTTATTGGCTTTATAAAAGTCTATCACAGAGCTCAGACGCTCAAACCCTGAAGATTTCGATTTCTCCAAGAGTCATTAAGAATGTAAGGTTTATAGGGGATTTGGCTGCACGTGAATGATGATGGTGATGCATAAAGCAGCCTGACCAGAGCAAAGTCGTCTACAAAAGACGTCACAGTACACCACACAGTACACAGAGATATTCCCACTGTCCAATAGCTATTACTGCTAACAACTGTGTACACTTGAGTTGAGAGCTGTCAAAACAAATAGGGGACATCATCGACACCAACGTAATGGTAGGGTGACAGACTTCTTCTCCTTTCTGCTAAAAGTGGCAGCAGCCTCTCTTTCTCCACTAACACATTCGCTAAAAGCCTCTCGTTCCGCTCACATCTTCTCTCTCCCTCATGCCTGCGGTCCACTTGTCCTGTACTCGCAGGGTCACCGAGCACACATGACACACACCCATGCAAACATGCACACACAATAGAATCGATTATTTCGAGCTATAAGTGTTTCTCTTTGCAGTTAAGCTAAAAAATATATAATTGAAGCAGAGAGAGTGGCTTCACTACTGCGCTATTTTGGATGGTTTGTACTGTAGATATTAGGTGGGAACTGGAAAATGACCAGACTGGGAAGAAAATTGTGTGTGTGTGTGTGGGGGGGGGGCATCATTATATCTAATGAAGAATTTTATACCTGTAGGTTTGGTCATTTCGATAACAATTTGCTTTTGATGTTAATGTCAGCTTAGCATTCATTCTAACGGGGTTCTTAAACATTAGCAAGCCAAATTCTGTGCATGTCCGAGTTTACATTTAACACGCGTGGTTCGTTGCCTTGGTTTCTGCACGGCATACATTTTATGGTCTAATTACATTTTGTTCACATTTAATCTGTCCCGTGTCCTCAAGTCTAACATGGCAAGTATCATGTCCATGTCGTGTCTACAGGTCTGGTCTTGCCTATTGTTTTGTCTTGTCTGCTGTCCTGTCTGTTACGTCCTACACTCACCGCTCACCCATACTAACCGCGGATGCTCCGATCGATCGGCCGCCGATCGGTACCGGCCTATAATCCCGTTCTATGACTCGATCGGTAGTCTCTGAAGGCAGTCATGTGATCACCAAGATAGGGCAGTGGTTAAGGTGTTGGCCTACTGCTCAGAAGGTCATGAGAACAAACCCCAGCACTGTCAAGTTGCCACTGTTGGGTCCTTGATCAAGGGCCCTTAACCCTCAATTGCTCAGATGTATGAATGAGATAAATGTAAGTCGCTCTGGATAAGGGCGTCTGCCAAATACGGTAAATGTAAATTTAATCACCGGTGTGGAATTATTACGAGGTCTCAAGAAACGATGAAAAATTCGCCATTTGCCGCGTAATTTTTAAAAATGTTCATTGTAAAATGAATATTTGTTGTGCTTATTTATTTGATTCTCAATTAAAACAACAATCTACAACATTGCTGTAAATAATAATCACCAAGGCAACATCTGTGGTATTACTTTATCTGTAAAAAAAAAAAAAAAAAAAGGTTAACAGTGACAGTCAACAGAAAGCTTACACATCACTTATATAAACCTTGAACGCTCGGGATCGGGATCGGTATCGGCCGATCGTTATGACAAGAAATCGGTATTTGGTATCGGCTGCAAAAATCCTGATCGGAGCATCCCTACTACTAACCTTTAAATATGAAATACAACACATCTACAAATATGAAAAAAAAAAAAAGATTTAAATAAAGGCAAAACAAACGGACATTGACCATAAATGGCATATCAGATGAAGCGTTCGCAAACGCACTTCTGAAAACGATGACCGAGCAGCGGTGGCCGTAAGTGGCACACCTGGGTTGTTGGTTGAGTGTAGTAACAGGTCAAAATTGGCAGTCCACTTAAAACTACAGCACTAAAACAAGAACTCAATTTCATCATCTCTAGGAAACCAGCGGCATGTTGCTATAACTACAAAGTGTGGAACAGCAAACCACTGGGTCCCTCCAGCACCTCCAGCCAAATGAATCAATACCTGTTTATATCCCTTTTCTCCATTTCTCTTCACATATTACCGACGAGAGCCCATGAGTCTGGAGGCCATAATGTTCTTTATAACCTTTTTTTCTCCACTTCACAGAAATAACAGGAAATGACTGAGGTCAGGGTACGGTCCTGTGTATCAGTCAGTTCAACGTTGAGTCAGCCAAAGAACACTACATGCCTGGCACTTAACAGGATATTTAATAGGTTGCCAACCAATGGAGATAATTAGACCTCCAGCATCTAAAAGTGAACTCATTACATAAAGAGCATATGAGGAGACAGTGAATGATGTGTATAGAATAGGCATGAATATGCTTTGTACAACAAGCTCTGTGTAGCAATGTAATTCATGTTGAAGTCATCATATGGCTTTCGTGGCCCTGTGTAATCCATTATAGAAGCCACTGGTGCCTTGTAATCGCGTGTGACGGCAAGGAGGTCATGGCTTGTCGTGTAAAGCCGATGACCACGTTGCCTTCGGGTGACCGGAGATTTTGCTCCACTTTCCTTGCCGATTATTTACAGCGCCATAGTCAGCACCGCAAAGGCGGCGGGAATATGATTTCAATACATTTTCGTTACTTGAGTTGTGTGAAGATTTGTAGCCTTGACACTTAAGAAATCGAGTCCAATTACAGTCCACTTTTTAGTCCATCTCACTGATTACCACAGACAGTATGCATGGTTGTGATTAAGGTCATCCTGTATTTTGATTACTTTAAATTGCCCATCACCACATCCCTCAAAAGTGCTGGTTTCAGTTCCATGCAAAATTACTACAGTTAAAAAAAAAAAAAGAAAAATACCTGAAGCTGTATTCTGACTGAAATCTGAGCTGAGGTACTTAACTATTATAACTTAACTAACCTACTAGTATTGGTCCAAGTACATTCCTAGCTAAGTACATCTACTCGAATCGACTCTCTCTAAATAAACAGGGTTAAAGAAAAAAAAAACAAAAAAACACACATTTATAAAAGCCTCACATTAAGGCACCAGTGATAAGACATCAGCTTCATTAAGAAAGGTCTCATGTAATCCATGCGAGACAGTCGGTAGGATGCATGTGCAGGGTCTTTCACAGAGAGGAACTGCCATATTGATACGCAATACTTCGCAAATGCACTATGGCAGTATTGTTAACGTTACATGCCTTTTAACATAAACGTGACATGAATTCTTTTATAAAATTGCCCGTTGACCACAAAACAGCCAGCATTTAAATTTAAACTCAAGTTGTTCTGAAAAACCTCTGGGTATTAATCCACTACCGTTGTAAACACTTTACATCGCCCCCTACAGTATGCACTGCAGGCGCAGCACTACGTAATCAAGGGGTGTGGTCAGGGAGTAGCTGGAGCTCGGAGAAAAAGAAAAAAAATCGGGCGCAAACTGAAAGGTTCATGACAGAGCCGTGGAAATGACCATATTAGAGAAACGTCTGTATGCTGTAACTCTCCTTGTTTGATCAGAGAGAATGAGATTTCTAATACACACCACTTTAAATTAGCTTTACTCTCACCCACTCTTTCCTCGATTGAGAAACTGCCAGGCTGTAATTACTGAGACTTGGGTGTTGACAGTCCTACTTATGCATAGCTGGATGGATGGATGGATGGATGGACGGATAGACGGATGGAATGGATGAAAAGTACTAGAGCGTCACAGGGATCAATAAACCTAGCGGTGGAGTGTGTTTGAAACCATATTCTCCACGTAGCGCTGAGTGCGGCTTCAAAAAGAGAGGAGGTTATTTATAGGAGAAGGACAGGTATGAGAGAGAAAAGGACACGGCGTTCGTCACAAGAGCCTGTCTACAGTCATCGCTGACCTGAGGAAACAAGTGAACCCTTTTTATACTAACACTTCTTCCTGCTCTCCGTTCGTCCAAAGTCTGTCTTTATACGGTATATTCCGATACTATATCAAAAAGCAAGTTTCATTTAGAAGTACAGGCAACAACCTCATATCTGAGATGCCGCTTTGCATTTATACGTAGATGACACATATCACCACTCTGCCTGTTTTCTCTCTCACATCAGCAAGAATTTGCAACTGTGCTGCAATCTTAAATTTAAAATCAGTTGTAAATGATAAAAAATTAGATTCCTAAAACTTCGCGACCTACTGTATATCCCTCTAATATATACACAATACACTGTATACCTCGGAGGGAAGACCAATTGAATTAGCGTCATCATATAAATACTTGGTCTTTGTATTAGACAATGAGCTTTCCTTTTATCTTCACGCTGAACAAATGATACGAGACTAAAACTGGGTTTGTATTTGAAGAGTAGTACTTGGTTTGCCCAACTCTTGCTGAAACAACGTTTTTAACTAGATTAACTAGATCTAGTTGTAACTAGATTAGGGTGATATTTTGTACAAGCATGACATGTAAAAAGACAATAAAAAGGAGATTTTTTCGCTTCGATGTGACCACCCTGGTTAAACTAATAAGAACTTTTTTTTTTAAAAGAATCGGACGTTACGTGTTTCTGAAATTCACTCGCACTCTTGATGTCGCAAGTCTAGTACAATGATTGAGATGTATAAGCTTTATCTCTGTCTGTCTGTGAGGGGTTAAGCTGCTTAACAAACAATGCATCATTGTGCTCTCTTTCATGTCAGGTGACCACTCAGCTCTGCCCTGGAGCAGCACCTCAAGCTGATCTGCAGAGCTATTACCTCCGGGGGAGAGAGCAAGAGAGAGAGAGAGAGAGAGAGAGAGAGGGAACAAGAAAAGAACAGCTTGCATTCTAAGGCTGCATCTAATCCCATTTAATTAACTAAAAATCTGACAGCATCAAAGCCAACCAAAGATGATCACATGACAGATTGTAAAGGATGTCATTTTAAAAGCTCCTTCTCATATGGCTCGCAACCTCCAATACCCCCCCCCCCCCCACTTGTGTATGCTGCTTGTGTGTGTTGTTTTTGTTCTTCATAGAGTGCATCCCTTTGGAGCACCAGACCTGCCAATACCAAAAAGGAATAATGCATAATCCTTTCACAAATAACCTCTCTAAGGTAGAAACGGGAGTGTCCGTGTATATACAGGGGTGTATGGTAACCACCAGGCAGGGTGCGGGAGTTGGTGGGGGTGCTTGATGGCTCCTGCTCAACTGATGAGCATGATGAAGCTGGCCTCAGTGAATAATCTCACCTGGATGCTGAAGATTTGTACCAATAGCTGCTGCTGTAATCATAAACACTGTCCCGTGCTTTCTTTAAATATGCATTCCTATAGCTCTGTACTGTCAGTGAGATGCTGCAGGGTTTTTTTTCCATCACATTGCGTGACGAAAGGACAAAAATGAGTTAATCACATCAAATTCATCACTTCATTGTCCTGTGGAGTTTTTGCAATGATTTGGTGTAATAGTAAAAAACAAAACAAACAAAAAAAAAACAACAACAACTCCAAACTCACTTTTATAAGGTTTTATATGGTTCTATCTGCCGGCCAATCATCATCCAGAATGAACAGAGGACGAATACGATATACTCACGTTCTATTTAAACTCTACACGAGCAAGAACACACTTCTGAAGCCTCGGTCATTTTTAGCTGTAGATGTTCTATGTGATAGGCCCGAATAGCTTCAAACGTCTTTCTCTGAAGAGTTTATCATCATTTATTAGTTATTTAATGTGATTAATACGAGACAGTGAAATTGAGCCTTACAGAAACCAAAAGAGTATTTGATCTTATAGAATAATAAGGTTTGATCTGTTTAAAATCTTTCTGAATGTCACAAGTGTAAACTTGAAGAAACCTTGCTAAGCTGTAAATGTAAATTTCAGTACGTAAACATTGATGTCCCAACTCTTCACCCAGACAAGACTATATGATACGAATATCACGACACGATTAAAAAAAAAAAAAAAAAAAAAGCTGTATTATTCCTCCGCTACTATCAAGGCAACACACTGAGTCCAGAGCCAATCCAGGAAACATTCGTTCCTATTTCAATTAAAACAGCTATCAATGTCTCCTGTCAAATCCCTACTGCTGGCGCTTTCCTCCTGTCCTCCCTTTCACCCACGGCTTCCATCATCCCTGACTCATCACTCCCCCGCTCATTTAACCGATACTCTGCTTCTCTCCATAGTTTCCTCCCGCCATTCCTTCAGTCTCATCCGTCGCAGCCTCCTTACCTTTGTACCTAGGAGTAAGAGAGTTCAAAAGAAAATAAATAAATAAATTTAAAAAAAAATCGAGGATAAAACAGAGTCAGAGATTATAAAAAAAAAAAAAATAAGGAGGCAGAGAGATGGGAAGGGAGAGAGCAGGTGGGGACTGACACTGATCCGCATCAGAGCGGTCATTTCTTCTCTGAAGCCATCCCATTAGGGTTGAGCCGGTAAGGAAATTTTTCCAACTGGTTAATCGACGTGTGACAACACATCCAAAATATTACCAAATAGGCGTTTTTAGATTCCGCTTTGAACCCAAATCTTCCGCCATCGTCTTGTCAGTCAGCTCGCCTCACTCTCGTCACGTGATGAATGAAATCTGACTCCTGCTGATCCGTGCTGCGACTCTGAATCGTTCGGCTCATGCTGAATTGAGCGGACGCGTTCACTTTTTAAGCGTAGTGTCCGCTCTCTAACTGAACTAAATGATTTTTATTACGACAGTGGGGACGGTGCCGCGGTGGGCGAGTGATGTAATCGGTGTGCAACCGAACACCGTATAACACCGGTAACACCGACTATCGCAGCAGGCCTACATCCCATTAGCTATGTGTCTGTTTGTTTTCAAGCTCCCTTCGCTACTCGTTTTCCCTCAGGCGTTATTTACAAATGCTGATGGAGCAGTGAGGTGGCGGAACCATCCACCTGTGTCCTGGTACACAGCTGTTCCTCTGGCTCTCCTGGGAACTGTCTGTCACACACATGCTGTAGAGACCATCAGCTACTTCACCCCTCAGCGGTGTGCTAAAGTGAAACCAGCAGCCTGTACACCGGCGGTATGTTCGAGTCAGACAGGACTGAGTTACTGAGTCACAGTACGTGATTTTATTTATTTTTTGGGGTACAGAAGAAGGCAACCAAGCAAGAAACTTTGCCATGGAAACGCTTCTCTGAGGACTCAATAAATCGAATCTTTAATCGTACACTGTTCTGATGTTGCGATCAGACAAAAATCCTACACTGCAAGAGAATTCTTTTTTTTGTGAGCCGATTTGGTGCCATTAAGACCAAAGACAGCTAACAAACTTCTGGAAGTGTCAGAAATTATTTTGGCCACTGCTACAACGCTCATCTAAAAGCCACCAATAGGATGACGGCATGGGATGATGCAGAACACTGGAGAATCTGGCATCACTTCCCAACATAATTAAGCTACATAACGGGCGGCCACAGCATAATAATTTGTTACCTTAAGATACTTAATTTGTGGCCTTCAATAATAAACCTGAGACCTCAATATATTAATTTATGGACACACAATATAAAAAAAATCCCCCATGTCACCTCACAGCAGCTCTGAAATATGGTTATTAAAGCTACAGTCGGTGAGGGGTTAGCTGAAGTTAGTAATAGAGTCTTGGTTTTTATCATCTACAAAAATACCTTGCTGACAGCTGCTGGAATTTGAGGCTTGGAAATTAATTCTGAGACTTAATTACTTCTTCTGTAAGCTTCCCTATAATTGTTAAGGCAGATCTATCCTCATCATAAAACAAAATAAAAAAATCCTTCAAGAAAGAAATGCAAAAGCTCAACTTGATTATCTGATCATTTGATACTGTCTGTCACGACTTGCTTCTCTCTCGTCTCTCGGATATTGGTGTCACGGGTGCTGCTCTTTCCTGGCTTACTTCTTATCTCACAGATAGACAGTTCTACATTTCTACATTACAGGATTAGAAATCGCCTACTGTATCGTTAAAATTAGGTGTCCCTCAGGGATCAGTTCTTGGACCGCTACTATTTATTATATTTGCATATATAATGCCTTCGGGTCAACGTATTCGCCGTCACGGGTTCCGTTACCGTTGTTATGCTGATGACATTTAAATCTATACAGCTTGTAGATCTACTCCCACTCTCCAGAACGGTCCACTATCAGCGTGTCTCAATGAAATAAAAGGATGGCTTTACTCCAATTTTTTTTACAACTGAGCATGGACAAAACTGAGATCGTTATTATCGGAACACCAGCATTTATTAAACATATCCTCCATGACCTTACTTGTGACATTGACTTGTGACAATCTCATTAAACCATCTAGCTCTGTAAAAAAAAAACAATGTACGCATCATCTTTGATCCCTCCATCACATTTGAAGCTCATATAATCTTTCACCTGCGCCGCACTGCTCGCCTCTGTCCCTTCATCAACCTCCACGACGCTGAAACACTGGTTCATACATTTACATCCTCACGTCTTGACGACTGCAAAGCTCTCCTCATTGGTCTACCTGCTAATTCTATTGCTAGGTTGCAATATATTCAAAACTCCGCGGCTAGACTTCTCACACATACCGAGCGCTCGGCTCACATTACGCCGATCCTGTCTGAACGGCACTGGCTACCGGTTTCCTTTCGCATTAAATATAAAATAATCCTGCTCACATTTAAATCAGTTTACGGTTTGGCACCTTTCTATCTTAGTGCACCGCTTCGGGCTCGGACTCATCTCTGTCCCTAGATCTCGTCTCTCTACCGTGGGTGGCAGGTCTTTCAGTGTAGTAGCAACTAAAATCTGGAATTCTTTCCCTCGCACTCTTCACAGCATCGCATCCATCTCCGAGTTCAAATCCCACTTAAAAACCGATCCGTTTTCTCAGGGATATCGGTCCTAATCGGTTATAATGCATCGCTCACTGACTGTACTGTGTATTTCTTTTCCGTGTTTGGTTGTTCATTGTTTTTCACATTGTGCGTTTGTCCACGATTCTTCATTGTTTATGTATCATTGTATTGTTAAGCGTCCTTGAGCTCTGGAAAGGCGCTATATAAATTCAACATACTATTATTATTATTATTATCATCATCATCATCATCATCTATTTCTGGGCCTTGTTCATTACTACAGAGGAAATGACTTCTTTCACTCCTGGCTGTATGCTTAATTATAATTTTAGGCAATTTAACAGAAAGGGAAATGCTTCACTTATTACCTGTACCTGTATTGGGTATGAATAAAAAAAAAGTACTGTAATATCCCAGCCATGTATTCATCTTGTCCTGAGTGCTTGGGCTACTGATTTGTCCACCCCCATCAAATGACCAGAGGCAAGTCCAAGTTAATTGTAGGAAGTACAGCGGTAGCAGCAACTCCACCCCGTAATTGGAAGTGAAAACACTGGTCACAAACCACTTAATCAAATGAAACAGTCATGACACCTAACAATACACACTTACAGCAATAAGAGCAACGATGAAGCGTTGATGTGTTTAAGGACTCTTCTTCTGATTAAAGGGAAACTTATTATGACCTTGGACAAATACACTATGTGGCCAAAAGTATGTGGACGCCTGGCCCTGACGGCCTTACGTGGTTCTTCCCCAAGCTGTTGCTGCAAAGTTGAAAGCACGCAATTGTCTAAAATGTCTACAAGACTTCCCTTCAGTGAAACTAAGAGGCCCAAACGTGTTCCTGCATGACAATGCCCCTGTGCACAAAGCGAGGTCCGTGAAGTCATGGTCTGCCAAGGTTGGAGTGGAAAAACTCGAGTGGCCTGTACAGAGCCTTGACCTCAACCCCACTGAAGACCTTTGGGACGAGCTAGAACGCTGACTGCACACCGGGCCTCAGTTCTCAACGTCATGCACTCTTGTGGCAGAATGAGCGAATCCCTGGCAACCACGTTCCAAAATCTGTTGGAAAGCCTTCCCAGAAAAGTAAAGGGGGGGAACAACTCAATATTAACACCCATGGTTTTGAATTTGGATGTTAGATAATTGGGTGTCCACATACTTTTGGCCATCTAGTGTACGTAGTAAGCGTTGCAGCTAAACTCGCTTTTTCAGAAATCATTTTGAAATTATGAATAAAACAACAAAAAGAAATTTGACAAAATTCGGGGTGTGGTCTTGCCTGTCGTTTATGTATCGTTTCATGTGTGTTTTCTAGTTCTCTTACATTGCCACGTGCTCGTAGTGTCTTTTTGTATTTCGTTTCGGTCATTATTAAACCGAAAAATCTGCACTTGCATCCGTCTCCGCCTCCAAACCCTGACCGAATAACCGATTCGTTCGCGTTTTCTTTCGTTACTTATTGGAAATTAGTGTTCGAAAGGAGAAACTTTTGAATGACGACCATTTGAATGAGAAACCCAATTATAGAGTGCAGAGAGAGAGAGAGAGAGAGAGAGAGAGAGAGAGAGAGAAAGTCCTGGGTATAATTACCGTCTAGGTAAAGCCACTGAAAGTCACGAGTCCACGTGAGCCTCCTTGTGAACACTAATGCGCGCGCACACACACACACACACACCTACTAGTGAAGTACCAACTACTTATTCCAATGACCTTTTTCCCCCAGAGGCAATTATTTAAGACTACCTCAGCCCTGAAAGTAAAAAATGGCAGTACATTCCATACACAAAGGGGGGGGACAATAATATTAAGCAAACAAATGCCATTAACTCGTCATTTAAACTGAAGTTGACACCAGATGACAGTGAGCCTTGTTTATCAAGATGGATATAAACAAATTTACTCATGAACATGGAGCATTAACGCTATAAAAATGTGGTATTCACGAAAATACTGTTGGTTCGGAAAAACATTCTTATACTACGAGAGCTCGATCGACTGTGGCGTGAAAGTGCTTACCGGAGATCGGTATTTCCCAACATGTGCAAAAAAATACCTGGCATGAATCTTTAGTTAGGTGTCGCTTATGAAAACATTTACCCACACCTTTACTAAAAGACTGATCAAATAAGGCATGTTGTAAGAAATTAAAAGAACACAAACACTTAAAAGTAAAAAAACAAAAAACAAAAAGGTCTAGCATCAACACTCAGTGTCTCACGCTGTAATAGAAGAAGGAATATTAGCGCAAATGGAGTCTGCTGAGACGTTAATAACCCTTGCGCTCAGCGTTTCATCTGTGTCTCTGGAGGCTGTTAAGAATTACAGAGTGGAGCCGGCTTACTCGGCATCTCCACCGCCACACACGGCGAGCGTAACGGTGGAGCCCCGGCCGAGACTCTTACATCTACACTCTCTCGGTGTCTTTGAACACAACGAGGTGATGAATTCGACAACGTCAGCACGTTAATGCAAAACTCAATTTTGCGTCGTCTTCGTGCGTCCGATTTCCCCCGTAGCTGCTTTTTAAGATGTGAAACGACGACATGCACCCGGAGGGTTGGTGGAATCCTGGCTTACTGAATGACTTTCACATGCTGGAGAATTAAAAGCCCTCAGACGTACAGTATTCAGTCAAAATCCCTTCGTTGTTGTCCTTCCTATGAAAGATATTTTTAGCAAAAGATAGCTCTGCGCAGTTTGATCGCCGTCCTGTATGACAAAGTTACACGGTGAAAAAAAAAACATGAAACCATGTTACCGTAGCAACCCTAATCCCTACATTAAAATGCTGACGAACGATCCAAACGTCTTTCGAACCGAGAAGTCAAAAATAGCGAGTGCAATCCGGCTATTCGGGCGCTCCGATAACATTCGCACACTGTTGGTCTTCCCTTCGTTTCTTTCTTCCGCTGTGTGATGGCGATGATGAACGACAGGACAACTACATCGCCTATCAAATCACAGTTCTCTCATTAGTTCGGCATTTAGCCACAGGAGGACAGGTGGGTCCTGTGTATTGTAGATATCGAGTATTGTATAAACTCCATGTACACTTTACAACTCTATATATGTGCTTCCACAAATCATATTCGATTATATTCCACCTACAGTCCATTATCCATCCATCTTCTATACCGCTTATCCTTTTCTTCAGGGTCACGGGGAACCTGGAGCCTATCCCAGGGAGCATGGATTCACAAGGCGGGGTTCACCCTGTACAGGGTACAGTCCATTATATTTCTATTTTATTCTCCAGGCTATAATATTTTAATACATCTACTGTATTTGATCACTTTACTACATTCTATTTGATCCTGTGCGTATATCTTTAATCGTCGTGGGTCTCTTTTGCGACGAAGAAAAACATTTCGGGACGTTATGTCGCACGTATGTAATGTGTGTGTGTGTGTGACAAATGAAAGAACCTTGGACACGTGTTCTGCAGAGAAGTATTTGCCGAGAGTTCCCTGTCTGAAGAGCCTACGGCCCTGGCTGAGGAGACGTGCGTATCAAAGTGATGGACCGCACTGGCAGCTCTCCACGGGAAAACTAATCAGTCAGAGAGCATATGTTAAAAGTTGGGTGCGGATCCAGGGCTCTCTGACATTGAGCTACTCTCTGTTCCGTGTTGATCCACGTCGCGAAGCCTGCGCTCGGAAAAACCCGCTCGCGTTTTCACAGAAATATAAATCTTTGAACGGAATGAATTATCTTCATCTGGCTGGTCCGAGTAAGTCATCCGACCTGCTCGCCAACCTATCGCCTCATGGCATCGTAATCCGAGGGGTTATAATGAAAAACGGTGACCTGTCCTGACCGCTCACGTATCTCTGCTAAATTAATATTGACATATTTCTCTCATATCAGTGCCGCAATACACATGGGCTTGTAATATTAAAGTCCGCTTCGGGCCATCTCGATGACATTGAGAGACTTTAATCATGTCCTCTGAGCATATTAATTTTGATTTCCTCTCTAAAATCCCTCTAGTACACAGCAATAAGGCCGCCGATCTCAGTACGCACGATATGAAAATACGTTTTTCGGAGCGCTCACGCCGCGCTTTAAGACGATGGACTCTCTGATAAAGAGCTCTTCGTATAAGCAGATCACATCCAGAGTGTGAGAATATATTTCTGTCATCAGGGAGCGTTATTATTTTCACATGGTTTAAATCCCCACGTGGGAAATAAGGATTTGCTTTTGCCGTCAGCATCTACTCTTAAAGTAGCAGCACATTCAGATGAGAGGCGTTGCATGTGAAAGAAGTTAACGCCGAATAAATTAAACTCTTGATTTGAATGGAGTGCTCTAAATTCAGGGTGACAGTATGTGCTGGTAGGAATGTCAACTAGAGCAATTAGAAGATTGGAGAAAGGAAGAAAAAAAAAAAGACTAGGTCATGTTTGTCCGATTTTCAGATTTCGGTGAGCGGGTGCTCACTGTAGCCTCAGATTCCTGTTCGTGGCTGACAGGTTTGCTTGTTCCGAGATGCTTTTCTGCTCACCACGGTTCTAAAGAGTAGCAGTCTGGCGATACTCGTCTCATCGACAAGCTATTTCCTCACACAGAACTACTGCCCATGAGATTATACAAATTTTTTTTTTGCACCATTATACGTTTGCACCATGAGTTCAGCAGTTTCTGAAATACTCAAACCAGCCAATCTGGCAACACCAACCACGCCACGGTCAAGGATGGTATCTTTTCCCCATTCTGCTGTTGGATGTGAACATGAACTCTAGCTCTTGACCTGTATTTGTATGATTTTATGCGCTGCACTACTGCCGCATGACTGGCTGATGATGATGACGACTGCATGAGAGGACAGGTGTACAAGTGTTTCCATTCATTCAAGTGTACACAAATGTACATGTTCCGTTTGAATTTGTTCTGCTTCTGCTTGTTAATTGCATAAACACCCCGACCTGAATACGACAGAAACCCCGTGACATTCAAGAGGTTCGCATAAGCGCGCGCACACACACACACACACACATACAGAACAAGCATCCTTGTTTGTAGAAGATTTGCATGACTGAATTAAAAATTGGCCTTCGGGGTGTACTCTTCAATGCTTTGATCCAGTCCTACTCTGCCCTGAGTGGAACACCGTGATACCAGATTACTTCTAGGCGGAAGGACCTCGGCATCTTTTCATTCATCAGCTGTATGTTTGCTGAGTGCGCACAGCAGTGATACCAGCGGATACTTGGCATGAGCTGGTTATCCCTACTGCATGATAGAATATAGAAAAGAACAGCTTGTGGAACGTTTAACTGTAATCCAGCAAAAGTGAATGACTGGCCAAGAGACGAATATTACATCTCGAAAATGAATGACTACCGTACGTAATTATACTTTAAAAAAAACAAAAACAATTCTAAACGCAAATAGCAGGGATGAACGCAGCACGGGTCAGGGGGGCAGGAAAGAGGGAGTGGGGAGTGAGAGAGGGAGACGGCGCGGAGAGCGTTTTGCGTTTTATACTCCGTGTCCGAGTAGGGCTTTGGGTATTTTTAATGTCCACCGTTACTTCTGGTCGTATACTACGTCATTCCTGAAATATATGCAAAAAGATTCATGACCCCACCTTCAGTCCTCACCCAAGTACATTTCAGATCTGTGGGAAACACTACAATTACAACACAATCGGTACGTGTACGTGGACAACAATAATCCGATATTAAGTAATATTATTATGTAAACAGCGATGACCTTAATCCGACTAAAGTCATACTCGAAGTAAACACAAATGGAATCACGACGTGTGGAGTATTCCTGTTTTAGTCGCATTATCGACGTGTATTACAGACATGTACACACCTTAATCACAGTATTAACGTCGTGTGGGAGTTTTCACCGCATTTTGCGACAGGACACGGTCACACACGGCGGCGCTCGACCGTTTAACGGCAAACGAGAGAGAACGGCTGCGTCCCAAACCACGTACTTACTTGCTTATATAGTAGGAGATATACATGTATCTCAGCTACTATACAGTATGTAAGTACGCGGTTTCGGACGCAGCCCACGGCTTCAATCACGTATTTGCACGTACAGCACGACAAATAATTAACCGCACTTGACGCGTTCGTAAAATTCAAAATAAAAGCACCCAAAACTGTATACGGTACCATAACGGAGACCAACTGTATGTCGATACGTGAAATTCTGGAGGGAACGTCAGACGGCGTGGCGCGGGGACGTAATGACGTGTGACGTTAATCGATCTATGTTCTATAACATGTAAAACAGGAACGTGAAAGCACTATTCTAAAAGCGACTCATGTAAACACCTTAATCAGAATACTGTCTTATTCAGAATAAGGTCAATAATTAGATTACTGCTCTCCATGTAAACGTACTCACTGACAAAAATGCTCCTTAATGTGTTCCGTGAGAAAAAGAGGAGGCAACGTAACCCCTGCAGTTTCATTACAACAGCAGTTAAAACCACCAGTTTAGTTTGAAACTAAGTACCTTGCAGCAGTGTTATCACTAGACGCTGTGAACTCACAATACTTTAGTGATCCAGATGAGTCTCTACGAGCTTTTGTTGCTAAGTCATGAAAAACCATCACAGATGTATTGGCTATACGGGCATAGAGCCCTAAAATCTTGCACAAGAGCAGGGTATAAAGTACATCAGTGGATTGGGTCAGAAAAGATGCCAAATCATAACTGATACTAATAATCAGATTGGTACATCCATAATTCAATCGGTGCTTTGGGCCTTGCGCGCAACGTCTGAAAATGTCAACCACCGTCAATATATCTTATTTAATCTGTGTAACAAAATCACAGAGACGCGTGCGGTTCTGTGCGTCTTTCCGAGTTGTATATGTATCGTCTCGTGTGTAATACGAGAAGCCATATTTGCATTCGGAGCATCGGCACTGGTAATGTGCACTCAAATCAAGCGAGGCTATCGGAGACAGGGGGCATTAGATGAAGAGAGAAGTAGAAAACAGGAGGTCAAAGGGTGACAAATAGAGACCAGCATTTCTTGGAGATATAAGATAAAGATCAGTGGTGAAAAAACACCTGAACATCATTTTCTTTGGCTGTACAGAGCGAGTTAGTTTCTCTCTCCCTCTCTCTCTCTCTCTCTCTCTAAGCAGCTTAACAGCAGTGAAGCAGTAGTAGCTCTGAGGTGAGGTGGCTTACTTCTTTAATTATTTACCAGCAGGAGTCACTGATCATGGCAGCAGCCAATCAGAGGCCTCGGCCAGTGCCATGGCACTCACCAGTACGATAGAGCAGACCGTCTCATCAATACTGTACTGGGTCTTTAGAGATGCACACACGCACACACACACACACACACACACACACACACACACACAACACCGAACTTCTGTCTGTCCATCCACCATCTGTAGCTACAAGACGTTATCGTTTGTCCACCATTGACTCGGGTCTGAGCAAGAGATGATGGGGACAAAGAGTGGGCGGGTGAGAGGGAGAGGCAGGGGTTAAGTGAGCTGTATTAAATTACTGCACTATACTCTTCCACCCTAAATAATCAGGGGTGGAATCGGTCGAGCCTTACACAAAGAAAGGAGTCTTACTATCTTCTATAAACAGAACCGCAGAACGTTTTTGTCAATATTTACCGTTACTACTCAACACTAAGAAGCATCGGTTTTAAAATCTTATCCAAAAGGAGTTAGTGTGTAAATGATATTATCTACGCAGTGTATACGTATGTAAACAAGAAGAAGTAGGGACGTTAAAGCTTATCCGCACAACCATAAAAACGTCCATCAATTCAACACGAATACTAGACGCCATGCCCCCGTTCCTTCTTTCCCCCCCTAAATTTTCTTCATTCTTATTCTCAGTTAGTATTATCTAATGTGATCTTGTAGATGCAGTAAATTAAAACACTGTTTCTATGTCAATACTCGGGGTCTAAGACAATACTGATACACTTGAGAATCGTGATATTATGTCAAAAACACTGTACTGAATATTAAGTCATAGTTCACATCCGGTGATTCGTGACTGTGGCTCATTTTGTGTCGTGTTTAAACTAGATAGTAGCGCTGTTATCTCTGAACGTAAACGGTGACAGGAAGTAGCGTAAATGCGCACCGCTAACGCGAGAGTTAGCAAACCTAGCTAACTAGTAACGTTACCACAGATGGAAGACGAAAGAATTATACCGGCTCCCTCTGCCGTGTACAGAGCTGAAGTGTGGACTCGTTTTGGCTTCCGTAATAAAGAAGGCGCCGAGGGGATCGACAAGAGCCATGCGAGAGTTTGCGAAATGTCCCAGGCCGATACCAGATACTCGGGGAACACAACGAATCGGAGAGCACGCTTAGCAAGGCAGCATTCTGATGTACAGCTAGCAGGATGTTTAACGTTAAACGAGCGGATCCCTCTCGACTCACTACGGAACAAGTTCACACCCCACAGCAGGGCCATGATGGTAGACGTTACAGAAACTGATAAATGCGAATGCAGATCCCACTGAACTCATTACATTAAAAAAATAAATAAAAATGACTCCGGTTTTATGCATACGGTGGTGTGTTCTTTATACTATGTCAGTTTTCCTAAAATATTGCAATATATCGCACTATACTGAATCGTAAGCCCTATATCGTGATCCATATCGTATCGGGAGATTCGTGCCAATACACAGCCCTGGTCGATACACATGTAAATAAAGTGGGTTGTGACTGGTACTTGGTAACATCTCTGACATGATCTCTAACGGTCTTTTCTACATGTTAGTCCACCTAGTCTGTTTGCCGAGTCCAAATCAGAGCTAAATGTATCCTTTTGGTTTATTTGGTACTTGTTTGGTGTGGTTTAGCTCGTTTAACAATGCCACAGCCATCTGAGAGAGAGAGAGAGAGAGAGAGAGATATTGATAAGTCAATCAATACTGGTCCTTTCTTCCACTAAATGCTATAAAATTGTGAATAAGAAAAAAAAAAAAAAAAGAATCTGGTCTTTTTCTTCTTTCTGTTCTTTTTTTTTCTTTGCCTGACCATTCAACGTCAACCAAACACTGGCAGGAATTTGAGTCTAATTTAGCTCTCGGTGCCAGGACAACAAAAGCATTGAGTAATTATCCTCGTTTGAGCATCTCTGCCCAAATTAAAGCATTTTCCGACTCATTTCGGTAATAATTCAAATCAGACACTGAGTGAAGCTGGGAACAATCAATTCCCATACTTCCATAAGGAGCCTTATGCTCTACCAGATGGATCAAATTCAGACATTTATTTATTTATTTATTAAACCCCCCCACCAGAATCAACATGAAAACGTCTATATTTAGATATGTTTCCATACAGACTTGTTCTGTACAAAACTACAGTAAACATCATGATTGTGTTATAATAGAGATTAGAGTTAATCGAACATTAAACTCACTTAAACTCCTTCTGGGACCGTAGTGAGTCATAAGCGCTGACTGAATTACACGTGTTAGCAAACATACGGCAACGACCTATTGGCTAACAAAAAGGCTACGTATTACAAAGTAAGATCCAAATTTTAAGATGTATGTAGTTTGATGTTTTAGTAACATATACAGATAACAGAAACAGCTGAACGGAAATTTCCAGTAACTGTATTTCCAGTAAGTGGATACACTCAATTGCTTCAGGTCACATGTTCATTTTTTTAAAATATTTTGTCGAGACGATAGACGTATGAAAAGAGACCGGTGGTAACTCAGCGATTCTAGTTTCCTTGGCCTCTGTAACAGATCCTCTGTTGTGGCTTATCCAATCACATGCATTTATGTAAATTATTTAGTTGAAGGCAGCTCATCGGACCAGAGACTAGCTACAGGGTTAAGAGACGGTAGTAAAAAAAAAAAATGAAGCAGTTTTCAAAAATTTGCATAGATGTTTCATAGATCTGGTCTGATTAGCAAGCCATCAACATAGCTCGTTTTGTTTTAAAGATGACAAAAACACAAAAGATGAATGGATGTGTTTAGTACGTGTTCAGTATGTGTTTATTCTCCGCAGAGTTCATGGCACTAGTCAAAAGTGATGACATGAAATACCACTACTAAACAAATCATGACCACAAAGTGTCGCATTTATAGGCATACACTAGTCATTAATGGTTTAGCATAAAAATACTGCATGACCATTGTCAGGGTTCAGTCACTTATGTTGGTCACTCATCCGGACGTCTGTAAGGAATTTGCCAAGGTTGGAGTGGAAGAACTCGAGTGTCCTGCACAGAGCCCTGACCTCAACCCCACTGAACACCTTTGGCATGAACGTTCAGGCATCTACAAACGTTTTTGTCTGTTATTTTGCATGCTGAATACACGAGCATCCTACCGCGCGTTCTAGACAGCAGAGAAGTACTACTGTAGTTGGTGTTTAGCTTTATTTTCACCAGGAGAAGAAAAGGGACTGCTACAGTCATTTATCACAGCGTGCTCGAGAAGGGGGCAAACTCAGACGGCCCTGAAGATTGTGCTACCCATCATGTGATACGACTCATTACTGCATGAACACAGAAACTCTCTCTCTCTCTCTCTCTCTCTCTCTCTCTCACACACACAGAGCTGCTACAGGCACACCCCAGTGTATTCATCTCAAGTTGTCCAAGTCTGGACATATATTTCCAATAAGAGTCAGGGGGCATGCCGATTAATTCCCCTACTTGTTGAATTATCTTCTTTGAATAAGCTGAGATACATCACAATATCCATGAAGCACACTGGAGACACCAGAGGATAGTCAGATTGTCACAGAGACAGATGGCCCTCCTTCTGCTTCTAAAATATGAAGATAACCCAGCCTGCTGGCACGTTCAGCTAACATATGGAGACTTTTTTTCTTTTTTTTTTCT
This sequence comes from Ictalurus furcatus, assembly GCF_023375685.1. Lineage (NCBI taxonomy): Eukaryota > Metazoa > Chordata > Actinopteri > Siluriformes > Ictaluridae > Ictalurus > Ictalurus furcatus. Next base: position 3,468,783 of record NC_071272.1, read on the forward strand.
TTATAAAACGCCGACTTACTTTATCTGCAGGAGTACTCAAATAAAATTTCTTAAAGGATCACAATGACACCAAACTCCTTCCTCATAAAGGTGCGCATAAGCAACGAACATGGCTGAATGTGGACGGCACTGACCGTTCGTTATTAGTTGACGGATATAAATAAGACAGTGTGAAGTCGGTACGTTTGGTTTCGCAATGGTGCACTGGTTGACAAGCCCTGCCTTAATGATTACAGAGAAAGACAGAAAGAAAAGGACTCCTCTGGATTACTCCTCTCTTCTAGGTCGCTCTCATGCATCATGCATCATCCGACCGTAGCCTGACGAAGTCCGTTTTCAGGCACCTGTGTGATTAACCACGAGTCACTCCTCCACCGCCCCTTCCTCACTCCATCTCTTTGAGAACGTGACGCAGAGGATTTACAGCCAGCGCTGTGCCTGCCTGCGATGCCACGGCTCCCCGGTGGGAGTGATAAGGCGGGGGGGGGCGGGGGGGGAGAAAGAAAAAAAACCCAATGAGACTGAGAAAGTTTTAAACTGTTTACTCAATTGTGGTTTTAAACCGAGAGGTATTTGAAGCCCTCAGAAGCTGCTGATATAAAGGACGTCCTCTCTAGCAGCGCTCCGGGGAAGCTGGAAAGAAGCTATATCAAGAAATACTTGCGGGGAGACGTTTAAAAGATGCTCTTTTTTTCGAGATATTTACTGCAGTCGTATTTATGAGAGGATGGCAGCTGCTGGAGGGATCCTGCCATCCCTTTGTTTACTGGCTCTGCCTTTTTTTAATTTTTTTTTTTACCTTCATTCAGCCAGATGCATCGCTGCCGTATTCACGTGGACGTCATCTTAAAGCAACAAGTGGAGTTAAAATCGCGTCTACGTTTTTGACGGATTTTGCTCGATGGCATCTTTGACGCCGATTTTATTATAGGGCTGTCAAAGTATCGTACGTTTGTGCTGAAAGGTGTGTATACGTCGAGTTTAAGACTTTCGGGCCCTGATTTACAAAGATCCCCGGAGAGTGACGAATGTAGTTGAAGTTTAGTACACAGTTGATCTTAAAATCTCCACGAGGGTCATAGAGGACCGCAACAGGAGTGCACAAACGCGCTCGGTTTGATATTTTGAGTTCTCAAAGGAATAAAAATCGCACGCTGTGGTTCATTTGTGCTCCCTGCTAAAAACAGCACGCCCACAATTTAGTCGAATAGATAAACCGAACGAGCCGCACACACGGGCTTCGGCTCACGTGTAGTTCATCAGATGTACTGTAAGTCTCGATTATGGATGTTTCAGACCGTATCTGTCCTCAAAGTGAATAACAGGATATCGGGACAAAACCTAGCTTGTGTTGCCTAATAGCAACAGAAGAAAAAATAAGACCTGTTAGTTAATAGGGGAAACGAGTATAAGATTGAGCGTGTAGGTTGAAATTAGGGTACTGAAGGGAACAAAAAGACCTACATCAATCTTAACAGGTCTCATTAAAGTATTACGATAGTACTTTATTTATTTATTTATTTACTATTTTTACTTTGACATCTCAAAAAAAAAAAAAAATACCAAGCATCCGTAAGCCACTGTGTAATTTGAGTCGCACATACAGTCTATTTCACTCCTAGCAGGAGACAGTGGGTACTTTCATTTTAAACGCTGGTGCATCGTTGATCTGCATCTCTGCTTTGCTTACACGGCATTGCACGCGACACTCTTTCTGTCTGTGCTACCGAGACGTCCTACTGTTTCTACAGAGCTACTGCTGCGTGCTGGGAACGACTTCCCGCTCTCGTACGGATGGTCAGAAATGAAGCTCGCGAAGCCAAAAAGACAAAAACCCACAGCGAAGGTGGGAATGCTATTCGATTAAAGCGAATTCGCATGTAAAGTTTGACTCGACTCGGCGAGAAAGAAGCACTGCCGCTGCTCACGATGGTTCCGGCGGCGTATTACAATGGCGTGGCTGTGTCTCGGGTGGTAGAGCGGGTTGTCCGCTAATCGTAGGGTCGTCGGTTCGATTCCCGGCCCACGTGACTCCACGTGCCGAAGTGTCCTTGGGCGAGACACTGAACCCCAAGTTGCTCCCGATGGCAAGTTAGCGCCTTGCATGGCAGCTCTGCTACCATTGGTGTGTGAGTGCGAGTGTGAATGGGTGAATGAGACACAGTGTAAAGCGCTTTGGATAAAAGCGCTATATAAGTGCAGACCATTACAATCGATCCAGAAATAGAAATCTATACAGCCGTACATTATATCAACTTTATTGTTGTTGCTTTAAGTACATGGTACGTCTATTGTTATAAAAATTCCCCTTGATGTATTTTCCGTAATCAGCTACATCAATAACACTGACTCACTGTTACAGCACCAATATTACAGTACCTTGAATATCTCAAATGATAATAATAATAATAATAAATAATATCATATAAATAACAGGGTCCAGGCCAAATGTAAACACTCACCTGAAAGGAGCTGAGAATATTTGATTTCTATGAAATGACAATAACTTCTCATCCCTACGGCAGTGAAATTCGATATCTGCATGGAGAGAATACATATTGCACAGATCGATCAGAACTCAGCGTGCAGTATGCAATTACTGACGTAGGATAACAGCGGGCCGTGGGCTGGCTGATGAAATGGACCTCCCATGCTGAGGCATAAAGGAGAAATAATCACACAGACTACCTGATGGACAGACACGCTGCTTGGCTTCGATAAATAAATAATCGAGGAAATTGGCCCGAGTCTAACCCGGTGTTTTCTGGGGTCAGAGGCGAGTCTTTGATACGTCATTGTTCGAGTGTCGTCAAACAAATTCAAATAATGCGGAGTGCAACACTCGCATCTACAGAGATCGTTCACTCTTGCGGTCTTTTTTTTCTCGTATAACTTAAAACAGCAGTCAGAGTCAGAGCTGTCATAGCGCTCGGATCAAACAAACGATAATAACTTAATAACTCAAACTTCTATACAGTCCTAATGAAGGCCCAGAGTGTCCTACACACTGACAACTTACAGTAAGTATACAGGGACTGGTAGGCAGTGAGTAATTGTTGATATGGTGAAGATTTCTGTAAGGAGATGTCTATCTAGCATCTTAGGAAGGAGTCTCCGGTCCCAGTGCTTTGTAACAATCAGAGGTAAAAGCTGTAACTACATGTTTTCGGACCCTTTCCACGATGCTTCTCGACATGACAAGCTGCTTTTCTGACTTATTAACTTTGAGAGAGAGAGAGAGAGAGAGAGAGAGAGAGAGAGAGAGAGAGAGAATAAAGAGAAGCTGCTAAGGGAACTGTTTCTAGCTGTTATAACATAAATGATAACAGGAACGAAGGTTTGTTTTGCAGACGTTCCACATCATAACTGCAAATGGGAAAAATGTTCAACATGTTGCTCTGTAAAAGAAAACCGCTATGCTACAGGACATGAGGATTACATTTTGGGAGGTGCGGTTAAAAAAATAAAATGAACTGGACGGTTACTGTAACAGTGGTCCACACCCTGTCAGAGACTGTTTTCCTCTAAGAGCAAACCCCGAAGTGGTTTACCCCTTACTTCATCACTATTACTGCCACGGATAATAAAGAAAATAACAAGGAACGCGAAATCTTTGTGGAACGTATTAACTGCTCGCTCTCGGATCCTGATGGGACTCTAAATGAGTGCTTTATTACATCGAACCCATTAAAGTCCATAAGATTAAAAAGACTCACAGCCTGCGTTAGTCTTAACTGTAAAACATAAATATGTGGTGTGTATTATAGTGAGAAAGATTTGGGGCCTTTTCGGTTAGATTAGAGCTAGACCGTTGCAACAAAACGTAAGGTTTTTTTTAATAATCTAATCCAGAGAAGGCCTTTTTCTCTCTTTCTTTAAAAAAAAACAACTAAAAAGTTTTGTATGAAATTTATCAATTCAGTTAATTCATTTCTCAATTCCCTTGGTTAGATTTTCAGATTAGGACGGCTCAAGTGTTCGAGCGGGTTGTCTGCTAATCGTAGGGTTGGCGGTTCGATTCCCGGCCCACGTGACTCCACATGCCGTAGTGTCCTTGGGCGAGACACTGAACCCCAAATTGCTCCTGATGGCAGGCTAGTGCCTTTCACGGCAGCTCTGCTACCATTGGTGTGTGAGTGTGTGTGTGAATGAGACACAGTGTAAAGTGCTTAACTAAGGATAAAAAAGCACTATATCATTGCAGACCATTTTAGCAAAAAAAGTGCACTTTTTTTTATTTAAATAAATAAAAAAAATAGAGTGTTGAAAATCTTGGCCCTGGAGTGCTATACAGCATCCTCATCAAGGACGGTTACGATAAAAAGCATGCTAAAGACCTCCAAGAAAGGTATCAGAGACAAATATTCACTATTCACAGTACACTCAATTCTACCCGATTTTTTTTTTTGTGTGTGACATAAGCCTTGTCAGGATTTACATGGGGTCGTGGGGTAAATTTGGGGTTATTTTACAGCTGCTCCTCTGTGACTTGATTTCTGTTTGGATCGGCCACGTCGGTGTCTTTCTCTAACCGCCCCTGAGAAAATTACCGGCTGAATTATCTACTGTTTCTCACCAAACTCGGCGGTCGTTGTGAATGGAGCGTGATAATATGACCACGTGACGCAAACATCCAGGTTCGTAGAAATTACAACTCACTAGAAACTCACTCCTGCTTTGGTAATTGTATTGCTGTGGAGATTACTGCGAGAGTTTTATCGCTGAGGAGACACGTACGAGAAGATGATTACAGATGCCCACCTCCCGATAAACGTATCCAATCCGAACAGGGCTTCGGGTGACTTGAAGGTGTCTCCACGGACATGCGCGTCCCTTTCGATTCATAACAAAGTAGAGATTCCAACTAGAGTTTTCAACTCTGACGGGAAATCCTGCCTCACATCAGATCTCTCGCAGCCGGACAATGGCATCATGACACCGTGATGTACCAGGTGTAAGTGCTGTCACCACCATCCCTTATGACACAGGTTCTCCACCCTGGTCCTGGAGTAACACCATACTCCACATTAAAATGTGCAGGACATGGGGTTCTCCAGGACCAGGGTTGGGAACCGGTGGTCTTCTGACAACCATCCGCATTCTCCCCTAAACGCTTTGGAATGAAAACACAGGTTTGAAAGTGGATCTTACCTTCACCGCCTCGGCATGTGTGACCCTGTCGAACACTTTGTCGTTCACTTTGAGGATCTGATCGCCGACTCTCAGGCCCTCTTTCTCGGCCATGGATCCGGGCTCCACCAGAGACACGTAGATCCCGACTCCATGCTCGGACCCGCCACGGATGCTGAAGCCTAAACCCTCGTTGCTCTTGTGGCGCTTCAGGGTCACCTGTCTGACCTCACCTGGGGGTTCAGGTAGGAAATGTCTGCCCAGCAGCGGGACGAGCGCAGTGGATGTCCCGTCGCTGGCGGTGCTCTGGTGATCAGGGGATCCGCGCAGAGGTAAGCGCGCGAGCGCGGTCTTATCAGCAGAGCTGGAGGCGGTGTTCTCGTGCTCCCCGTTCCTACTAGTCAGCAAATCTGACTTCAAATAGAGTCCCTCGGAGGTGTAGCGATCAAACAGGAGCTGGTCGGAGCGCGGGATGACCAGGCGCAGCATGGGGAGCAGCTGACGCTTGCTCGGCGCGTCGAGGATCACTTTGAGCGTCTGGACCAGGTCGTAGACGTTCCGTTTGGCGTGGTACACGTTGAGGCAGTGCACGAACTGCTCGCGCTCCAGCTCGCTGAGGAGCAGGTTGAGCGCGTCGTGCAGCTTGCGCACGTTGGCGGAGAGCGAGCGCGCGCTGGAAGCCAACGAGCCCGCCGACGAGGAGCTCAACGACACGCGCTCCAGGTCCGCGCTCATCCTCGCGCTCACCTAACCTCTGTCCGTTCCCCCCCACCCGCCCCACCTCAGCAAGCAGTCACGCGCACGCGCATGCACACGCAGAACCGACAAAGCCGCGGCTACCGGGCGCTCCGGAGCGGCGCGTGGCGTCGCCAGTCCTGGGTGTCACTCTTCATGCTGATCGCGCGGCACTCGAGCAGCATTAATTCGCGTCCCATACACCGCTACGACACACGAGACTTTCTGTAGAGAAGTTTCCAGATGGAATTCATTGTGCTTTCTCAGAAACCAAAACGACTGGGTTTATATATTATATGATAATATATTATATTCTCTTTGAAGCGTGTTATTAGTTCAAACGAAACTTCGAACTGCTCTACAGCACGTGCGGTGTGTTTAAGGTGGAAAGGTGTGTTTAAGGTGGAACGGTGTCCTCTCAGGTGCGTCTTCGGTTCTGGAAAACGGAGTCAAGTGGCATCAAGAGCTTCTCCAATGTCTCCAGAAACAACCAGAAGAAAGAAGAAGAAGAAACAAAACACAAACTTGAACTTGTAAAAATGAACAAAACCCCAAATAAATACAGACTTACAACTTGGACCGTCTCCTGACACATTCCGGTTTTCATTTCTGTTAGTCCCGCTACGCGGTAACGCACCTTATCCAACATCCGTCCAAACTTGTTTTTACGACGTAACTAATAAACCGAGTATCTACATCAACGAAACGCTGATATAAGTATTCCAAAAACCGAAAAAAACACGACATTTATACAGTTTTTTAGCACATTAATGAGTAAACACACGCTAATGGTGATGGAGCTCCTCAGCTGCCTGCGCGTGAACAGACTCGTCTCTGACTCGCGCTTGGTTTGGCAGGAAGTGACGCAGCTGTGGGGCGCGAGTAAGTTGCTTAGTAACCAACAACACACGCGCGCGCACCGGACCTTTTCAATATGTCGTCCCCACACAATTTATTCATAGTTATTTATTTAATTTATTCCAATTCATCCCTCAGAGACCACGAGCTTTAAAATGAAACCTATGTTGTCATTTCCCCAGTAATTAGCCTACATGTTGAACACGTAGGTGAACGCATAAGTTTGCACACCCTGACTACCTTTAATGCGAGTCCCCTTCATTGTCACAGCTTAAGAATAACACAACAGATATCACAGTTATTATGAACCGGTTGTTCATACAGCAGATATTCATACATATAGAATATACATTTTAAATATTGGGACTTTTTTTTTAAAATGACATACAGTATTTGTGCCAATGAGGCTTTGTCTAATTTGTCTAAGCATACATTTTCATGCTTAATAAAAATAATAATAATAATAATAATAATAATAATAATAATAATTTTTTAAAAAAACAGTCTTTGGATGGTATTAGTAGTATTAAAATGCAGATTGTGAATGCAGATGATCTAAAAACAGAGATTTTTAGTTCTGAATATAAAATAAATCATGCTTTTCCACTTTAGTTAGTGTAGTTTATATGGTTTCTAAAGAAAACTGACATTATAACATCTGTCCATTTTCTATACCGCTTATGATTCAGGGTCGCGTGGAACCTGGAGGCTATCCCAGGGAGCATGGGGCACAAGGCGGGGTACCTAACCCTAACCCAAACTCTAACCCTAACCCAAACTCTAACTCTAACCCTAGCAAGTATTCAGATGCTTTCAGTATTTGGTGATCATCCTAAACACTCTGTTATTATTTTTATACACTTCTCCAGCTGTGTGAAAAGTTAATCATTTTCTGTCTTGTAATAGTTGTTTTTCTGACTTTTTAACAGCAAACTGCATGAGAGTTTGAACCTGTTTGAACTTTTTCTGCGTTAAATAAAACGTAAAGTCATAAAGTCGACTGTCTTACATCATTAAATGCCTTAACGATGCACATTTATTCCAATTAAATACAGAATATTGATGGTAATGCAATGTTGTGAGCTTGGTAAAACTCCAGTTACTGCAATAATCTTTTTTTCTTTTTCGTATCATCCAGAAACCAAGAAGAGGGGGATGCAAAATTTGGCACTGAACTGTACTACAGTGTGAAAATGGACTCCCATTCAGAAAACGAATTAGCTACCCTACATTTTCGTGGATTCTTGTTGGAGTTACTTTAAGACTTCTTGATGCGAAGTTTAAAAATTTGAAGACTTGTACTCGCACGAACTTTTTGAGAGTGAGTCACTTTGATGCTTTTTGATAAATTACTACTGAATTTCCACTAATTCATTACCAATTCGGTCAGTAGATAAATCTAGCAACGTTTTTGAAATATGTCTTTTAAAAACGCCTCAGTTCTGCGTATAGTCCTGAAATCTTGGCATCCTGATGATCCAGCATTATGAATTCTAAACTGTTTGGCTGGCTCTTGGTTTCCCGTTAGATCAGGGTCACGACAGGGCCCAAGTTTCACACTTCTTATTCAACACATTTCACTTTGAACGTATGCATCCCTTGATAATATGCTGATTGATTCTGATCTTGAGTCAGATGCTGAACTCCGCCAGTTTCCAGGTAATTGAAATCCAGCTCGACAGACTACACACATAAGATTTGTAAGGTTCAGTAGCTTTGTGCACTGAGCTTGCTGGCTAATTCCACTGACCTGTGATAGCTGCACAGACCAGAGAAGAGAGAACGAGTGACTGACGGAAGTCACTAATGGCGTTAAAGAGTAACAGCTAAGGTATAGTAAACAGTACGATATAGCCGATTAGACTAAAACAGGCAGAGATGGAGTGACAGCAGTTGAATTTGAGCACGATAAGCAACGGTAATTAACTCGCTCTCGTCTTTCCTTGCTAGTAACGGCAGAGTTAATGACTTTGGGCGATTTGTCTAATTTTCAATTTATTCTGCAAATTGCAGTGTCTTATTGTGCATGCTATAACAAACAAACAAACAAACAAACAAACAAACAGCAATGGCAATCAAATCCATTTGCAATTTCATTTGACCGGAGAGGCGTGCAGTTACACAACAGCTTTACTACATTCAATCCATCCATCTGTCTATCTATCTACGTACAAATGCGTGTACTTACATGCAAACCGACATGAAGGGCACTATGAAATATAAAGCCAGTGGCTGATTATTCACCAGAAGTACTTTATGTAATAGACTATGGATGAAATGACTCCGTGATCCAAGAAGTCATCACTTTAAACAGAGTGGAATATATTGACCCTGTAAAATATATCATACTGAAAGGTCCGGTTCTATTATCTCGAACAAGTATTCTGCTCCCCATTCTCAGATTACATTCTTTCTTAAAGGAAAACTATAGCCAGAAACACATTCAGTGCGGAAATATACAGTATGTGATGAAAGTTTCAATGAGAAAGAATCTGTTGCTGATGTGTTTTGAAAAGCTTTCAGGATATAATCTACAGGAACAAAAAAAAAAGGACCAGGGCTTCATTTCATTCACTCACGTTATTCACGTGTTAGTGTTACACGGTAGACGTTCTCACAAACTGACTGCTCGTGAAGCTGTTATAGTGTCTAATAACTTTTTTTTAATGACCATCAGATGGTGCATAAACATTACTCTGAGATGTTTACAGACTTTTTGCTGAAGCGATAATCAGCCACCGGTTGGTGTGAGCGATTTGAGGTTTTATTTGAGCCGTAATTTTCATGCAAACACACAGAGAAAGATGACAGATAGATGGAACCGTGCAGGATGCTTAAATTGGGTAGATCATGCCCCAAAAAGGGGATTTGAGGTCCCCATTACCTTAATTATCAATATAATTCATTTACTGCAAATTAGGAATGGGAGCAAGGGTGACATTTCAGGATTTTTTTTTTTTTTTTTTTAAACCCCGGCTGCTCACTCTTCTCCCCCTCCTGACCTTTTCTAGTTTCTCTGTATTGATTCATTTTGCCCATCTATATGGTGTCTCTGCTCATTAAGCTCAATACCCAGACGGCCTGCATGCATTACAAATTCACCCACTGAGGGTTTTTTTTTTTTTTTCAACCCTATAAGCTAAGACAGATGTTCTTCATCACATCCACCCACCTCAGATCATTACACGTGAACACTGTGTGAGAATAAAGCCTCTTTAATACCAAGCCAAACTCTTCACTGTTTGCAGGATGTCTGATTGGCATTTAACATAATTTGGGCTTATAGGCTTACAGGTAGTAAGCCTTGCCTTAACTTCCTTCTTTCCGGTTTGGAAAATAGTTACATATAACGTTGCAAAACAAGTTAGTTCCAATCACTTACCTTATAGCAGCTATAAATAGTAAGAGCCTCTCTCTCTCTCTCTCTCTCTCTCTCTCTCTCTCTCTCAGAGAAAAAAAAAAAAAAACACTTTACAAAGTGCTAACACCAGGGACTCCTTCCAAAAATGTGAAACAAACATCTCTGTAATGTGGAGTTTGATTAAGGCTATCCATCCATCCCTCCATCCATCTTCTATACCGCTTATCCTTTTCTTCAGGGTCACGGGGGAACCTGGAGCCTATCCCAGGGAGCATCGGGCACAAGGCGGGGTACACCCTGGACAGGGTGCCAATCCATCGCAGGGCACAATCACACACACACTCAAACACCCGTTCACACACTACGGACACTTTGGAAATGCCAATCAGCCTACCATGCATGTCTTTGGACTGGAGGAGGAAACCGGAGTGCCCGGAGGAAACCCCCGCAGCACGGGGAGAACATGCAAACTCCGCACACACACACAGGGCCACGGTGGGAATCGAACTCCCGACCCTGGAGGTGTGAGGCGAACGTGCTGACCACTAAGTGACATTAATCTTTAACAAAGCTATCAAACTGCATAGCCGGTACAACATCGTCCACCGTCTGGCTTGTTTTGAGTTGAACGGGTTACATGACAGTGTCACGTGACTAAAAATGTGTCATCGTTTTTGAATAATCACAGTTTTCTCAGTCCACACTACAAAGTGAAAACTGCGTCTTCAAATGTATCCTCTTGTGAGAGCTTTATCTCTTTCTTTATTGAAGGCAAACCAGGAATTGTAGTCATAGGTCCGAGATGGGGTCCGAACACCAGGTAGGTAAACTGCTCAAGAGATCAAGAATGGACCCCAAACAGGTTAAGACAAATGAGGAAGGAGCCAACGACACCCCATGTGGCTAGAGACAGGACTGAAACAGAAACAAAGCCAGAAGTCAAATACCAAGTCCATACCGCTTATCCTACACGGGGTCGCAGCGGAGCCTGGAACCTATCCCAGGGAACTCGGGGCACGACATCCCTGGACGGGCTACCAACCCATCGCAAAGCACAATCAAATTCACACACTATGGACAATTTAGAGATGCCAATCAGCCTACACATACAGAGAACCCATGGGGAAACCCCTCGAAGCACGGGAAGAACGTGCAAGCTCCGTGCACACCGTTCAGAGCCGGGATTCAATCTCCCAACCCCAGAGGTTCGAGGCAAACATGCTAGCCACTATGTAACCTGGGTATAAATAGTTTTAATGACACTGCTATAAATATCTTGCCTTTCCTATTCTATTGTACGTTTTAACACTCCTCTGTCCATGGTTTTGAAAGTGATTTGAAAAATAGCTCTCAGCTGAACTCATCTTCTCCCGCTTGCATTCTCTTGACCTTCGCTGATTAAAAAAACAAGGGCCATTAAAAGCGCAAATAGCAGCTGTAGTTAATTTGCAACTTGCCTTGTGGCATGAAATTAATTGGGTCAAGAAATGCCACATCAGAATAGCTCAGCACACGGGTGGGGGGGTGGGATATATAAAGCTTTATTATACGCATGAGGCAGCAAATATGCTCCTGTTCATGCTCGTAGACTAACACACTTAGCACTCGCATCCTCATATTACCGTAGGGGTATGAATCCAGAGACTGATGTTGAATTGCAACTGCTGAGGTTTGATAAGGCACGTACTGTAGAACTGGTTATGGCGTAAATCATGAATTATACAAAGCGTTTCCATGCACCACCGAGATTTAGAGAGCGCGTGGCAAAGCCGGCTTCTGAGTGACAGCTCGTGTTGGGCTGAGTTAAAGGCATTAATGCCGTGTGGGCGGATGACGCACCTTTCAGTCCATAAGAGAGCGCTCACAGGCTATATGGAGAGCTGTAGTGTTTACCATTAGCTCTGAACAGTCAGGCAGACAGGTGGTCCCTGTGGAGAGGCTGTCAGACTGGCTGAGACGAGAGCAGTGCATGCTGCCCACGCAGCACAGTCGCTCTCTAGACATCCAGTACAGCTAATCCTCATCTACCTGCACGGAGGACATGGCACCGGCCTGCTCGGCCAATATTTTTAGCATTTGTTCCATGAATCGCTGCCTGTCTCTCTCTCTTTATCTTTCTGAGATAGGAGACTGATTAAAGCTGGCATCATGAGACTAATATAAGCAGTCTATGAGCACATCATGGAAGACTTGGCGACATATGGCGGACACGTGATCCACGTAATGAAGGTTAGGACGGATGCAAGTGCAGAAAAGCGCTTTTAATCAAGAGAGGCAGGCAGACAAATCCAAATCATGAGCCAATAGCGTGGTCGAGAAAACAGGCAATGGGTCAGGCGATCTACAAACAGGCATAAAATAGGCAAGGCAAGGCAAGGTAAGGTAAGGTCAAGGACCATGGAACAAACCGAGGAACAGGGTATAAACGATTGGTACGGTGATAACACTAATACTCCGCAAAAAGAGTGAATGCCTAGTGTGATTGGATTGTATGTGATTAGAATGAATGAGTGTCCTGGGAATCGCAGTCCATACCGCTATGTTTGTAGGCCGCAGTGCAGGACGGGAAATGTAGTCACCGGTTTGCTGTGATACGACAATGGCGGTACGAGTCGGCATTAAAACGCATGTCTAGTTGTACTATATAGCGGTGTTTTCACGTGTTTTACTCTTCATCGTGATAAGAGTAAAACAGCTCACGTCTTGTGCTAGTTCTTGTTAAGTGTGCTCAAGTCATAGCATGTGGATAGCAGACTACATGGCTGTAATACATGATCATTTCTATAGTAACAGCTTGAACGAACGTGTTTCACGGATGTTCGACGCTATTAAACATGGCTACAAATGAATAAAACGTATGATGTTCTTTGATTAATTAAAAAAAAAAATTAATTACTGGGAAATTGCTGTGGTAAACATGGAATAAAACACGTCGTGGTGTGCCGATATCTGAAAACGTCACGGTGGTCAAAACCGAATCGAATGTTTTTCGTAACCTAAAGGGTTCTTTCGAAAAAAGAACACGTGAAGGTTCCATGTAGAACCCTACAACAGAGCTCGAACGCTTTTATTAGAAATCGTCCGTCACGTCTCTGACACTTCTCGGTCTAGTGTCGTGGCAGGTGCCGTGAATTAAATATCCTTAAAACAAGGTTATGCTTTCAGAGAAAGTTCCAGATCGAACCCATGTAAATATCTTGTGCATCCAAAGAACCAATGAAGAAGCCAAGCATTAGGGTAGTGTTTCATGAGACACTGCGGTATGACTGGAAATAAACTGTCGTGACAACATGATGTGTTTATGATGGAGTTAAAGTCAGTCTTGTGACACCGGGTTCTTAAAGTGTTCCCTTTATACATGTAAGTTCATGCATGTGTAGAGTGTCTGTATATCACCCCTGACTCTCTCTGCCTGGATAAATGGTGCAAGATGGCAGGCTCTTTCATGCTCCTCGTCACCTAATCATGAGTCATCCACAGGAAGCAGCTGACATCCATCTTCTTCTTTCATCTGCCTTTGACAGAACGTGAAGTGCAGCGATTAGAGGCATTAATCACAAATTATATGTAAATGCTACTAAAAAAAAAAATCTTGTTTTTCCACGATGACTCCGAAACCTATTCACGTTCTCCCTAGGTCAGAACGCGGTTCATCCCGACTTACAGTACAGTAGGGTTCACTGTAACGGTATACGAATGTATTATATAGAATGAACAGATAAACATAGATAGTGCTCTAAACAGATTTAAAAAACAAGAGATATGAATAGGAGGTGCATGTTTTTTTTTTAAGAAAGCTTTCCATGGGGCACGTGGTTGAGACTAGAGGTGTACATCATAACTGGGATCTTGAAGAATGCAACAAAAATCAGTTCTGCACACTGTAATCGAGAGCACTTACAAGCTCGAGTGTCACTGTGTTCCAGTGTTTCTGGGGGCATAGTGGTAGGACTCGTATTTAATTTAAAAAAAAAAAAAAAAAAAAGGAAAGAAAGAAAAGGCCACACCCACTTGTCAGTCTGTACAGGATTGGTGCAGCCATAAGTGCTTGATTTTGTGGTGTCTTTTTTCAAAATTGACAATGCAATTTGGGGAGGTTTTCGTGCTTCTCCTATAACGCCTGATGAGGTTGGAGAATACATGGCAAGGGATCTGAGACCGTTCCTCCATACAGAATCTCTCCAGATCCTTCAAATCCATCATGCTGGTGGACTCTCTTCTTCAGTTCACCACACAGTCAGGGGACTGGGATGGCCATGGCAGGACCTTGATTTTGTGGTCAGTAAACCATTTGTGTGTTGATTTTGATGTGTGTTTTGGATCGTTGCCTGCTGGAAGATCCAACCACGGCCCATTTGAAGCTTTCTGGCAGAAGCAGTCAGGCTTTCATTTAATATCTGTTAATATTTAAAAGAGTCCATGATGCCATGTATCCTAACAAAATGTCCAGGTCCTCTGGCAGAAAAACAGCCCCAAAACATTAAAGATCCTCCACCATATTTAACCGTGGGCATGAGGTACTTTTCCATATGGCTACCTCTCTGTGCGCGCCAAAACCACCTCTGGTGTTTATTGCCAAAAAGCTCTCTTTTGATTTCATCTGACCATAGAAGCCGATCCCATTTGAAGACGCTCGAGTTTGTTTTTGGATGAGAGTAGAGGCTTTTTTCTTGAAACCCTTCCAAACAACTTGTGCTGATGTAGGTGACTTCAGATTGTAGTTTTGGAGACTTTCTGACCCCAAGACGCAACTAACTTCTGCAATTCTCCAGCTGTGATCCTTGGAGATTTTTTGGCCACTCGAACCGTCCTCTTCACAGTGCGTTGAGACAAAACATATCCTCTTCCAGGTTGATTCATAACATTTCCACTTGACTGGAACTTCTAAATTATTGTCCCGATGGTGGGCATTTTAATTTTTATCGTCTCAGGGAGTTTTTCCTTTACCACAGTCACCTCTGGCTTACTCATTAGGGATAAATTCATACATTTAAAATCTATATCCTGAATTTATATACATCTGTAAAGTTGCTTTGGGACAATGTCCATTGTTAAAAGCGCTATACAATTAAAACTGAATTGAATTGAATACTTGTGCTATATTCTTATAGACACGTCCCATTTTACGAAGCTCACCAACCTTTTCTCACACATCACAGCTATATTCCTTGGTCTTACACATTGTTATAAATGAATAAGCGAATTTGGCCTGCATTACCTCATATTTATACCCCTGTGAAACAGGAAGTCATGGTTGAACAATTTCCTGTTCCTAGTCACCCACGTGTACTACATTTTTTTTTATTTTTTCAACGTCAATGCGAATATACTTCAAATATATTTTTCTCATATTAATTCATAGGGGTGCCAATAATTGTTGCACACCTATATTTAACAGATATGTTTTGGATAAACCTGCGTTTTGTTTGCAATTGTTTGATATGCATGAGAGCAGAGTATTTTTGTGAATTCTTTAACAAAAAAAAAATCACAAGATTAAACAAAGACAAAGACAATTTTTCACAGCTTTCTTTGCTCATATTTACCAAGGGTGCCAATATTAGTGGACGGCCCTGTAATCAGACAAGTCCCAAACTATGGCCTTGGATTACTACATAGATAATATACTCATCCTCTCACACTATGGACTCTCACTCCATAGTAATGGAGTCTTAATAGTAGTGAGAAATTTAGGAACTACCGTTAGGGCATTAAACCATGATACAAATCAGGATCTTTAGTCTGAAGCATTTCCGAGTTAAAATAAGCCAAACGTGCAGTCAAAACTGTGTCATTGGTGCAGAAATTCTCCGGGTCACAGCCCAAAACACTCAAGACTGCACATCAGTGATCTGTTGATCTGCTGGTTTCAACTTCTGTGACACTTCGAGCGGGCTGTAAACACGCATGATAAAAAAACAGGTAATTATGTACGCCTTCAGCTCTGAAGAAGCAGCAGGGTCAGCAGGGTCTGCGCTCGTCTCGGCTTCTAACCAAGCAGGAAATTGCCTGAGCTGAGGGTCTGTAAGAGCTCTAAGACCCAATCCTGTTCAGCAAACTGTCTCGATCCCATGTTCCTCCAGAAACCAGTGGTTTAAACCAATATTCTGACCCACAGCTATAAACAAGCCATGACAGTTTATATCCAGAGAATTAGTTCTAATTGTCATGATAGCCCTCAAGGTTTGATGCCTTGAACTGTAACGTCGCGGGAATACGTATGTATTATGGGAAATGTACTCCAGCAGAGATGGTATAAATAGAAACAGACCACTGCTTGAAATAATAAACAGGGAAGTGTGTTTAATGCTCAACATGGCAACACGTGCAATTATAAATCACTTTGTTCCATTCGTTACACAGAAATGCTCATGTAGACTCACCAGCGTATACTGATGTCACTAAAGCTTGCGACTCATATTATTTACACCAGCATGGCAGCATCAGTGCCGGCTGCAAGGCAAATCACAAGTTTATATTTAACGTGCCTGTTCAAATACGTTATTGTTTCTATAGTAACAGCTGACACTTTGACTTGTACGGCAGACACTGGACATGACACATTTTTTCCTCGATAAAATCGGTCATAAGATCAGTCACAGGGTAACTACAGCGCTGTGAAAAAGTATTTCTTCCGATTGTTTATACAGCTCATACTAAATAGTTTTGGTCTTTAAACAACATAAAACCCGAGTACTCACAATCTGTGAGTTCACCTGTGTGAAACAGTGTGGAAAAAGAATTGCCCCTTTAACGTTAAAATCTGGTCGTGCCACCTTTAGCAGCAATACCTGCAACCAAACGCTTCCAATAACTGGAGGAGATCCAGTCTTTCACTCACGTCTGGGGTTAGCGCTCGAGTCCTATCCAGCTGCACTCGAGTTACAACTTACAGACCGAAGACTGGATATTCTCCTTTAGGATTTTCCGGTAGAGAGCAGATTTCATGTTTCCCTCAATTACTGCACGTTGCCCAGGCCCTGCAGCAGCAAAGCATCCCCACACCATCACACTGCCACCACCATGCTTGACCGTAGGTATGATGATCTTTTTGTGGAATTCGGTGTTTGGTTCACACCAGATGTAACGGGACACCTGTCTTCCGAACAGTTCCACTTTTGGAGTCATGAACAGTGACCTTAATTGAAGCAAGAGAGGCCTGTAGGTCCTTTGATGTTGTCCTTGGCTCTTTTGTGACTTCCTGGATGAGTCGTTGCTGTGCTCTTGGAGGAATTTTGAACGCTGTTGAAAAAGTTCTATCGAAGTGTTGATGTGATTGAACAGGGTTTGCAGTAATCAGGCCTGGTTGCGTCTAGTCCAGCCGAACCCCGTTACGAATGCAGTTTCATAGATTTGGGGAGTTAGTAATCACGGGGACAAATACATTTTCACACAGGCCCAGTTGGTATTAGTTAGTTATTTATTGACGCAAAAAAGTTATCATTTAAATACTGTATTTCGTGTTTACTCAGGTCTCAGTTTTAGCTTAGTATAATCTTAATAATATAATAATATACTGACAGAAGAAATCATCATGGAGCAAATCATTTTTCACAGCACTGCAGAAAGCAACTCTCAAAAATTTGCATAAAAATAGTCTGTTATGCCAACAGATAATAAGTGGACTGCCATGGCAATTACCAAAAAGGGGAAACAATAATAGTTCTGCTCATGCATAAAATAAATTTGTCATGACAAATCATGACATCACATGACATCAGCCATTGCATGTTGCGCGATATGATGATGTCCATTTTAATACGCAAGATGTTTTACTCAAACACAGCACACACACTCAGGTCAAACCTTTTTATTTTGCAAATTCAAACAATTTGGGGAACGTTATTTACAGAGCGTGTTACAGAGGTTCAGGAAGCAGCCAAAAGCAGCAAGGAGGGAGTCGTGTGGTTCATTATGCAAAACACTGTATCCAGACAAGACATTTATCTCACTTAATTATTACTTGCATCCATTTTTTCTTACTTAAAAAAGGATCTCGACTATACACTCACCTGCCACTTTAATAGGAACAACTGCTCATTCATGCAATTATCCAATCACGCGGCGTTGAAGTCATTGAGAAACAAACAAAACGAACACCCGGGCAGTTCTGTGGATGTAAAAACACCTTGTTGACAGAAGAAAACTATCAGACTGGTTCGAGCTGACAGGAAGGCTACGGTAACTCAAAAAAAAAACCCATAAATAAATCACTCCTTACAACCGTGGTGAGCTGAAAAGCATCTCAGAATGCACAACACATCGAACCTCGAGGTGGATTTCTTCTCTGGAAACGTCAGAAAATTGCATGAATGTTCCTAATAATGTGGCCGGTGAGTATATATATCTTATCGTAAATGCGATCCTTTTTCATGGCTGTCCTTCACTGGTTGCTATTATGCCGGACGCTGTAAAAGACTCGTAATAAATAATGACGGACAGATTTTCAGAACTCTTTTTTTTTTTTTTTCCATGAACGCATAAATATACACATGAGAATACACACATCATTATTACTAAAAGCATCTTGGCCCTGAGACATGTCTCCCTTCACAGCTCTTCTATTGAGAGCGCACGCTAGTACAACACAAACAGGAACCATCAGAACCTGTCTGCTGGCGAGTACAAAGAGTCGTGCAGACTCTGCATTCTTTACCACACTCATTTCAGGATTCGAAAGGC
The DNA here is from genome assembly GCF_023375685.1 of Ictalurus furcatus. Taxonomy (NCBI): domain Eukaryota; kingdom Metazoa; phylum Chordata; class Actinopteri; order Siluriformes; family Ictaluridae; genus Ictalurus; species Ictalurus furcatus. Next base: position 3,487,549 of record NC_071272.1, read on the forward strand.
ATGAATTATTTTTTTCTCTCTCTCTCTCTCTCTCTCTCTCTCTCGAGAGAGTTTTCCACCCTGCTGTGAACGAGTAGGCAGGACGGCGCTGTCGATCAATCCTGCAATAAATTACAATGCGAGGAAATTTTCTATTTTGCTAAAGGCTTAGCGCTTCAGGAGGTTTAGAGCACACGGCGACCTATCACAGATAAACCTCCGAAATGACAGGGTATAAAAATAAATAAATAAAAGCATGACGTGAGCCACGACTGAACGAGCCAAACACTGGAATGAAATTGACTGCACATGAAACGGCTATATCTGTAACCCCCCCCGCCCACATGTTCCAAATTTTTGGCAAACACTCCTACATATACAAACATGACAGCAAAAAATATGACCAAAACATTATATCGATCGTAATTATTGTTGCCAAATTGTTAGGTCGTGAACTTTAGTGTCAAACAATGCGAGTTAGTGTCAACGAATAAATTATCTTAAACATCCGTAACAGCTGCGATTACTGCTGAGTAAAGGACTCATTAGTTGAGTGGTTTAGCGCCAAAGATTTTTCTTTTTCTCTTTCTTTGAGTTATTCGCCTGATCACTAGAATCGAATGGATTGAATCCAAGACTCAATAACTCAATAATGAGAATTTTACATAATGACCATAAATCTAGTGACAAGTTAAATAAAGACGTGCGCTGTAAGTGGAAAGTTCTGGAATAAAAAAAAAAAAAACGCTCTACGGCTCCAACACACTACCGATAAATCATTATGTACAGTTCATTAATGAGTAATTCCCTAAGAACTAATTAGAATTTAGTAACGAAGTAATAATCCTCATATTTGAATAGTTATAATTATATCCATAAAATAAATCTGTACTGACGGGGTCTGTCGATTTATTTTATTTTTTAACGGTTAAACGAGTCCCTGGTTGTAAAAAACGGTGTTTTAAACCCAAGAGTGCAGTTTAAAAGGGAGCATTTGTACTAGAGAAGTGGAGCTTTCTATTTCTAAATTTGATGCGCTTTTGGGGTGTTGAGGTTTGGATTAAATCCAGTCATTTCAAGTGAACAGTTTAACTCAATAACGAATTCATTTTAAAAAAAAGAAGAAGAAGAAGAAGAAAAAAAAAGACCCCGACTATCTTTAATTTGAGAACTATTGCTTTAATAACAATATTGCCTTGTAATAGATCTCACCAATTCCTTCATTTCAGGCTTTTGTATGCAGTTTTCCGGCCCTGAAATCAGCCCCACCTCTCGTGGCAACACAGCCGCTCAACCCAACCACTTACGGTCAATTTATATTTCTGCATAGTTGCATCACGACTCGCAGAAAGGGATTATGGGTAACCGTAGCTCACCGAGACTCACACGTTGTTATCCCGAATGTTTGCGATTAAGTAAAAGATTTCTCCTATTAAGTTCCATCATGACTGCGCTAGCAATGTCTCCGTGTGACGTCAGCACGGCACACCATAGCTACCTTCTCACAGGAATGATGAAAATACAGCACCAACAAATACATCACAAACGTTCCGATACGTAATGTGTTTCAGAGTGGAGTTTTCCTTTAACTGCAAGTATGCTGGCAGACACCTGTACGTGACGCGCCGACACACCAAAACACAAAAATATAAATCCAGCCTTAGGAAGCTTGTCATTTTTTTTTTTTTTTGCATTGCAATTCACCTCACAGGCAGCAAAAGCATCCAAAGTTACAAAGAGCTCCTTTAAATCATTTTTAAAAATGGGTCGTTTTTGTCACGACTCCTACGTCTACCTCGAGTTTCGTCTCACAGCTGGCGGAGTCGTGGATCGCGACACAAAACAGCGCTGCAGCTCAAGAGGCTCCGGAGGGAACGCTACTAAATCAAGTCGCGGGCTTTTACTAAAGTGCTAAAGCTGTCAGATGAAGTGAACAGAAACAAATAAAATCTCCCGGGCCTTAGAGCCATCAAATAAAATATAACTCTTAAAAACAAACGGCTCGCTATTCAACGCGGCCCTAAATGCATCCTGTATCTCATAAATGTAACACTCAGAAATGTGTTTGTAGGTCCCTAGTGTAAGAGCTTGTCACTTCAACGAGACGAAATGTAAAACCTCACGTGTGTCAATACACAAGAAGAAGAAGAAGACAAAAAAAACCCAAAAAAACCGGCAAAGTAATACTCTATGCTGCAAAATCAAAAGTGCCTGGTATTTTTACAGCATGTAATCTGAGCCGTCTTATGCGAGTAAGATAAACCCTAAAATGTGGATGACAAGCAGCTATAACCTACTTATACTGGAGTTTTATCTCTAATAGCAAGTGTGTGGATGGAGACAAATGATAAACAACCTTTACATATAACACGATTAACCATTTCGTCCTTCCAGTCCGATCCGTGTTTGCTTCACCACCACAGATCAGACTTCTCACCACCATCAAAAATGCTCGTTAGTGTATGTACAGTTAAAAGCCAATACGAGACCGTTAACCGACTGCGCTGAAGTTCTGCGCTGGAGCTCCACTCGCTCTCTGATCGGGATGAAGAGCTCTAGAGGATTCTCCCGGCATGTAGAAGCTTCAGCACAGGTCATGATGCAGAAGGCCAGATAGGGAGAGGATGAGCCTCGGTGTTGAAAACATACTTATCCAAACTGATCAGATCAGGATCGTCTGAGAACAGCAGGAAGAGGTACTTCAGAGTCTCTCCAAGGAAGAAGCTCTCCATCTTGTCCTTGGGGTTGGGATTGACCGCGTCACGGACGTTCCCTATGGACGTGTAGCCTCCGCTGGGGACCTGGGAACACGAGCACGACAAGCTTGACTCGGGAGTTATATCAACTATATATCAAAAAGCTTGTTAAAGTCTTTATGACCGCTGACGTATATTAAAATAAGCCTGTATAAATGTATAAGGAGATTACGTATATACAGTATCTCACAAAAGTGAGTACACCCCTGACATTTTTGTAAATATTTGATTGTATCTTTTCATGTGACAACACTGAAGAAATGACACTGTGCTACAATGTAAAGTAGTGAGTGTACAGCTTGTGTAACGGTGTAAATTTGCCGTCCCCTCAAAATAACTCAACACGCAGCCATTAATGTCTAAACCGCTGGCAACAAAAGTGAGTACACCCCTAAGTGAAAATGTCCAAATTTGTTTGATTTCAAGGACTATACAATCACAATGAGTGAGTGAATGGCGCGAGGAGGAGGAGGAGGAAGAGGAGGAGGAGAAGGGGGAGGAGCTGCAGCAGGAAGTCATATTTTGAGTGAAAAGATGAATACGTCGTATTTGTGTTCTATTGAAAATGAACAAAGTTTTTAGTGATTTCATATTTATTGAAAGCACTTTTTAAGCACCACTAGATTTAAAAAAATGGCTATTTTCAAGTTTTCCCAGTACGTAAAATTTCAAAAGGCCAAATTCAAGCACTTCAAGCACCTTGTATGAACCCGGTCATTAGTAGTCAAGGTGAGTCTGGGAAGCAACTTGGTATACAGAACACAAACACAGAAATAAATACAAATATAAATTTTTGTTTGGAACCTATCCTCACCCTCTCCTCTCACTCATAATCAATGACACAGCTGTAAATGTAATGTAAATGTAATGGGAAAATTTCACAGTTCAGGCAGCCATCATCCCCAGCAAACTTAAATGGGAAAACATAATGACCACTAACAATCATATAACAATCACAAAACTACAAATTGAAATACATGAACTGAATGTTATTTCTATACTGCGTTTAACAATAGATATTTCCACAAAGCAGCTTTACAGAACTGCAGATGTACATGTATATTTAGAGCCCTAATGAGTAAAGCCAGACTAGACAGTGGCAAGGAAAAACTCCCTGAGACATGACATGTGAGAGAAATCCATCTTCTGGGTGTAGAAGAGTAAAGGCGGACATTACTGAGCGTAATGAAAGGATGCTCCTTAATATAAGCATATTGCGAAATAAGATTACTGGGTCAAGCACAGGACAGCCTTAATGATTACTACGGCAGTTCTTAGAACCTAAAAATCTACAGTATGCATTTACCTAATGTACCTATAACGATCTTATAACAATCAGAATAAAAAAACTTGGGGTTGAGAAAATAATAAACTGTTATACCGATTATTAAATTATTATGTGCATGCACATTTTCTAAAATGTGTCACGATGGACTCGCACCTCTTGTTGATCTGGAAACACTGGGGATTTTATTCTTCTCGTTTACATGTAAACGAAAGCTTTAACGAAATCTTAGCGTACGTATAAGCAGTTCCTATGAAATCTCTAATTGAATTCATTGTTACTGGCAAAAAAATAAAAAATAAAAAAATATCTTATGTAAGAAAAGCCTTCAGGTAGACAGGTAGAATGGGACACCAAAGAAGAAAGCTAAAAAGATCCCCACTGATTCCATCCACTCAGGCAGTCTGCAATCTCACTCAGGAAAGAGTACTGCTCACACAGAAGCACTAGAACAGTTCTTTTTCAAAACCGCTGCCACGATTTTAACAGGAAGGACATGGCTGGAAGCTGAGGAGGGTTAAGACAGAGGTTTGGAGTTCAAAACTCACCCTGGAGTACTTGTTGAAGCTCTCCAGGATTTGCCAGCCCCAGTCTCTGTATTTTTTATCCTGGGTGAATGTGTACAGGTAGAAAAGACTCTCCACTGTCTCAGGTCTCAGCAGGTTGTGTCTGTCTGCCGGCTATACGGAGATACAGAGTGTAAACGCATCATATTATATATAATGGATCAGTTCATTAGATGAAAAGAAAACATAATTGCAACATTACAGAAGTGTATACATATTTGTACAAGCAAACATTTGATCCTCTTTGAAACAGTACCTATTAATTAAGGTGATACACGCAATCAAACGACACATAAAATTGACATTTTGTAGTAATTTTCACAATTTAAATAAAAAAAAAACAACCAAAAAACCCAGATCAGTCACATGGAAAAAGGAAGTACACCCCTACATTTATCACACCTTCAAATCCATATAATTTGAATCAGGTGTTCCAGATGCCAGTGATTAGAACTTGCTTCGGGAGTGCAGGTGGAACCTGTCTTATTTATACTCCTCTCATATCTAATGTCTGGTGTTCCTTTTGTAATTGAGGTGTCTGGTGTCATCATGCTAAAAGTTCTGTAAGGTCTTCAGAAAAAAAAAGGTTGTGGATGCCCAGGAGTCTGGCAAGGGATTTAAAAAGATCTCCAGATTATTTGAAATACATCATTCTAATGTAAGGAAAATCATCTACAAATGGCGCAGATTTCAAACTACTGTCAATCTGTCCAGGACTGGCTGTCCCAGCAAATTCAGCCCAAGAGCAGACCGTCTGATGCAGAAAGAAGTCTCCAAGAACCCCAAAAATTTCATCACAGGATCTGCTAGTGAGTGCATGCTTCTACAATGAGAACGAGATTGCTGCATGGAAGGCATGCCAGGAAAAAGCCTTCGCAAGACTACAGCTTGCCAGTGAGCATATAGGTAAAGACCAGGCCTTTTGGAATAATGTACTCTGGACAGATGAATCAAAGGTAGAGTTGATTGGTTACAGTAACAGCAGACATTTTTGGCTGAGATCAAAGACAGCTTTTCAGGAGAAGCACCTCATACCAACTGTGAAGCACGATGATGGAAATGTAATGGTTTGGGGTTGCTTCACTGCCTCAGGGACTGGACAGCTTGCATTCAATGATTCAACTATGAATTCTGCATCATATCAAAGAGTGCTTGAAGATAATGTGAGGGCATCTGTCAGAAAGTTTAAGTTGAACTGAGAGTGGATCTTTCAACAGGATGATGATCCTAAGCGCACAAGCAAATCCACCAAGGAATGGCTCAAAAAGAAGAAATGGAGGGTTATGGAATGGCCTAGTCAAAGACCATATTTGAATCCCATTGAAATGTTGTGTGGGGGACTGTTTCAAAGATGAGCAAATGTTTGCTTGTACTTCATGTGTACTTATTTTTTCACACGATATATAAAGGCTCAAGCACTTACTTTGACATCTATATCCCGGCCGTTGAGGCTGTACAGGTTAAAGTGGGCGATCTCAGGACTCAGGCCGGTCTCCATCTGCACATACATCTGATAGCACGTCTCCATCAGCTGCACAGCCAGATCCATGTGGTCAGCTGGCAGGCCGTTATGTGCTCCCAGAGCCAGCGTGCCCGGGAGAAAACACACCAAATGATCCTGGGAAAGAAAAACAGAGGAGGGTTCCATCAGGTCACAGATGCAGCAATCTCCATCTGTAATGTTAATGTTCCTCCTGAGAAGCAATCCAATTCTACAGAACTCATTAAGAATTCAAATCTGTGGATTAAACACACACATGCCCCAAAACCCGCTGGCTTACAGATTAACTCCAAATGCGGCATGTTATCTAAACAAAAGCCTGGACGTGCCAGATTTCCGTTAATCTCTCACCATTTTGGGGTTGAGACGTCCATGAGACAGCTCTCCTACAAAGGTGTGCTTACTGGCTGTCTGTTTAAGTAGATTTTTCTTCACCCCGTCAACAGCCTGACGGTAGTCCTCCAGTAACCTAAACACACACGCCCATATTACATATCACAGGGGTTTGAATACTTATTCAACAAACGATGTCTGCTTTTAAACCTTAAAACATATTTAAAACGTTCAAGCGTTGTGCAAGTCATATTGTGTAAATCGTATAGTAAAAATCATTAAAAAAAAAAAAAAGTGGGGGGTGAAAACTTATGCAATGCACTGTACGTACATAGTATTCGTACTTAATTAAATCCCTATGCAAGTGACATGCATTTAGATCAAATCTGCCGCCTACAGGGGAAAATAAGCTACTGCATTACAACAATCGAAAACAAAAATGGTCTAAAGTCCCATGGCCTAAGGACAGTTAGCTACTTTTGTTCCCCCAGTTAAAATAAAAAAAGTAAAAGGATCAGTAGGACAGGATCAGTAGCTGCGTTTCCACCGCAGGAACTTTCCCCAGGAACTAGGGACTTTTGGAGGTACTCGGTGTGTTTCCACCGTAGGGACCAGGGTCTAAATTAAATTCCAGGTAAAAGATTTCCCTCTCGGAAAGTCCCTACTCGAGAGGTGGTACTTTTTCAAAGTTCAGGAACTTTAGGCGCTGGGACCTGGACGCCGAACATGATGACTGGTTCAGTGCACTCAGCATTTTTTTTTCTTCATCCGCCATTTTTAAAAGTCTGTTGCGGTGCGTACATTAACGGTTGTTTATTGCGATTCGAATCAACACGATGGAGTTTCTTAAAAAGTACGACCGATAGTTGAATTAACCTGGAGGAACCAAATGGTCCCTTGAAAAGAGTCCCTGGGACTAATTGTTCCGGGTAATTTCGGTGGAAACGCGGCTAGCGTCACCCACACCTGAGCACAGCAGTGGTACGAATCCATTTCCCTTGGAGCACGTTTAGAGAGCAATCACACTAGCTAGCTAGATCGATCGGAATCAGAATCTCATAATGTTTTTCAGCTTTTGCTGTAGTTCACGTGCTTGTAGAAAGCTTTCAGGAATTCATCAGTTATTTAGAATCTGTACAAATCCCCCAATCACACACAGATATTATACACCTTCAGGAAAGTTGAATTAACCGGAACTACTTATGAGTGTTTCGCAACTTGCTAACTATTAAAATGGGTTACTGATTAAAGAATGACGTCATACTTTTTATCCATTCATAGCCAAGTGCAATGCTGTGGAATGTATGCAAAACAAGCGTTAAATAAAATAAATAAATAAATAAATAAATAAATAAGCGGCTCTCGTGTATTGTTAGCGTTTTGAATTCATGTTATGTTGCATATTCACGGACAAAATTCAACACATGTCCTTAGACATTGATTCTAACGGAGTTTCAAGTAAAAAATAAATAAATAAATAAATAAATAAAAATTTCTGTTCTTTTCTTAGTACAGGAAAATGTGTAGAAACTGTCATGTGTAGTACATCACACATTATACTACAGATGTTGTGAAGATGGTGAAACATTCTGGAGTGTTACTTTAATTGCAAAGCAAGAGGTTTTTTTTTTTTTAGTGCCACTATCTAAGCCTACTCTGTTTTTTTACTGGAATATTTTGAAGCGAGGATTTAAAAAGAGCACAGAGCTGAGATGGAGCAGCTTCCAGCAGCAACTCGGTGTAATGTATGCACTGGCAGGAGGCCAATCACGATCAGGTGGAGAGCAGCGAGGTGAGAGGCATGTAAACGGCCAGGCAGAGCCTGCAAGCCAGCCAGACGTTCACCATTCCATGGAGCACAGCAGTGAGGGGTGAGATAAGAGGGGGGGGGGGAATAAAAGGGAAACATCCGACTGTTCCAGGTTATTCATTTGACCTTAAGAAGCGAGGAAATGTGGATTCAGCGCTTCCCTAGTCACACCATTACACCCTCTGCTTCTCTTAAATGCCGTGTTATAAAACAGAAAGTCCCATTTTGAACTGCATAATAATACTCCATAGATGGATACATGGCTTTCCTTCTGATTTATTACTAACAGGTTCACATGATGTTGATAAACGTCTAAAAGTTCTACCAAAAAGTCATTATTATAAATGAAAAGCATTTAAAGAATTTAGCCGATTCCCTCATCCAGATCGATTATGGACGAAATCTTTACTACACACCCAAAATATATCCCAAAACACAACTCACGTGTTGTCCTTTTTCCCTCCCTGTAGCCACTGTTTGAGCAGGTATTCGTAGTAGCTGTCTGCGCGGGCTCCCAGAGTAAACACTCCACGGTGCGTGAACTTGCCGGTGTTCGTGTTGATAAACATGGGCACCAGACCATCGCGCTTCCCATCCAGCCTGTGGACCAGCTTCACCACCTCATCCACTGCGTTCTGACCGCAAATGCACAACATACACACAACATCAAGAATCACATTGTTTTGTTATCAAGATCTTACATAGTGTGTGTTGGTTGCAAATCATTCGAGGACAAAAAGAGTCAAGAATCAACGGATCAAGTAAGGGTGTACTACTTATGGAAGAAAGATGTTGACAGTTCCCATACAGTTTGATCGTTTTATTCGAGACGAATTTCATAAACGCACTTTAAACAGCGTAAACACTAATCCAGCCATTTATCATGTACGGAATAAAACAGAACGGGGTGTGCTGTCAGAGCTGCTGTTGTAGTAAATGAATCAAATTCTGACCAATCAGAATTGAAGTCCGTACCTGATACTGTGGGTCCTGAGTGAGCCTGCTGAGTTCGCGAAACTCCAGCTGAATGCTGGTGACCTCGGCCACGGTGCTGTCGGTGGTCCAGCGTGGTGGATGAGCAGTGCCTTTACCGATATTAACATCAGAAAAAGGGATCTTGGACGGAGTCTTGAAAGCAGGCATTAATCTAGAACCAAGATCTTTCTAAGAGAAGAGAAAGATTAAGCCAAGTAAGCATACAGACACTCCAACAAAGCACTTATGTTAAATTACCCTAAAAGACCATAAACGCTTTCTGATACAAATGCTGACTGTCCTTTCACTGTGAGCTCTAGAAAAGCTGAGGGGGGGGAGAAAAAAAAAAAACAAAAAAAACTGAAGGTGTGTTTAAGCTACTGACAGCCTTGTCCAGGAACAGAGTGTCTCCTGTCAGGTGATAAGTGCTCAAGAGGCCTCCAAGAATGCGGATGGTGCTCTCAAACAAATTCACATCGATGTTCTTGGTGAATGATAACTCTGTCTCTACCCATCTTCTAGCTTCCTCAAACTCTGAGAGAAAGAAAGAGAAGAACGTGGACAGGAAGATAGAATTATTAAGCAAGAAAGACATGCTCGGTGTTACCGACTGTCTCTAAGCGGCTGCTGCAGTCTTACCTTCTTTAAAGCCGAGAAGCCACATGGTGTCGAGGGCATCTATGAGGGTGAGACCCAAACCAAACCACTCCCTGTGTGTCTTCGAGACAGGCTTCAGCTCGTCATGACCCCAAGCAAACGCTTTATAGCCTTTCCATGCATGCCTGAACGCTTCTCTGACGGCCTCCACCCGATCCACTGGGTTCACTGGGACTAGAGAAGGACAGACAGTCATCCATCCATTTTCTATACCGCTTATCCTACATGGGGTCATGGGGGAGTCTGGAGTCTATCCCATGGAACTAGGGGCATGAGGCATGAGGATGAGAGCTGTTAACTTGACAAAGGAAGGTAGCACAAAGTATTGATTAAAGGGGGCCAGCAATTGTTGCACACCTATATTTAACAAAGATTTTTTTTTATAAACGTGTTTTGTTTACAATTGATTGATATCCATGAGAGTAGAGCATTTTTGTGATTTTTTTTTTTCAAAAAAAAAAAAAAGACCAAAAGGTTAAACAATAAAGGGAATTTCCCACCGCCTCCATCGTTCATATTTACCAAGGGTGCCAATATTAGTGGAGGGCACTGTAGTTCATTTGAACATGGTACATTTTCCTTCTTGGTGCTGTTTATTCTGGAAAGTGACTACAAAGCAACTGGGCTGCGGACCAAAACAACAGTGCGCTTCTTAAAGGAAATAAAATCAATACGCCATCAAACAGACATAACACATGAATGGATCAATGAGTCAATAAAAATCAACATCTAAGGGCACTTTCACACCTATTAGACCGTTTGCTGATTCTGAATTGATCGTTTTGGTTCATTTATTGTTTGGTTTACCATTTTTATCCCCCAGTTTGGTTAAATAACATGTGCTTGCTCTGAGACACATGAAACCAGCCATTACATCTTTTCAAACTGCTGCTCATGCTGTGTCACAGGGTAGTGTAACACACTCAGTGGAAAGCACTATGTGCCATCTTCCACATACTCGAGCTCACGTCTTCCCAAGATTGGCTAGAGCTGCTGGGATTGGCTAGGGAGAGCATGGGCAATTTTGCTCCCTTGGCTCCAGCCACGGATAGCTGTGGCATCGTTGGGTTTGGAACGCATGATCTCCTTTTTTGTAGATCTGAGCTGTTAAACTGAGCTGCAAGAACCAAACTGAGCCAAAAGAGCCGTAGTGCTTCTGAAATACCTGGATTTCTGGATATTTGAAACTAGGTGTTTATATAATTATCTAATAACGTGTTTAACGCTGGCTCCATGTTCTTTATGCTCGGGTGATTTGTGACTTGAACGCAGACATGGCAAAGGTTTGTTTACTTTTTTCAGCCCTACATTCCCCTAAGGCAACAGTTTTTTCTTTTTAGCTTCGTTAATTGTGTCCAGTTTGAAACCAACCCAAATAGCAAACGAACCAAAAGTATGAATTTTACTCTTTTTTGGACTCGTGCAAAAGTGCCCTTTTTAATGATATTGATGTTTTATCAATTTTGATGGCATTTAAATTTTTTTTTGAGTGTAATGATCTTTTTACTTTTTATTTTGATGACAATTTTATACATAAAATTTAGGCTTGAAAAAGGACAATATAAAGAAAAACTATAAAGCAATATAGTGCAATAAAAGACCCCATGAAATCAAAATGGAAGTTTTGTGACTTTTTGTATGAACATGTTAACCTTAAGGTTATCTATTAGCTAGTGCGCTCCAAAACAATGACTAAATTGGCATTTAGATGATATATGCATTCAAAATTTACACTCTCTCTCTACCACCGGTACGGATCAACCGTTTCGATGACATCATTCTGCACTTCAGCTTCCCATCAGATTTTCTGTCCAATCAAACGCTCTCGAGGATCTGAAGTGTCCCGCCTCCAACATTATAAAAATCACCTTGCTGAAGTTGCCGTTGCTGAGCGGGGAAAATCATATCGGCGGGCGTGGGTCGTAAATGTGTCTTTGACCGGTCGAACGCGTGCATTTTATTCAGTTTTCAAACTGTAAGTTGGTTAAGAAGGAAATTTATTCATTTTGAAGACGGAGGTATTTGTGCCAGACCACGGCTTTGCGATTTGTCCACGGTACTGTCAATAACGGCTTAGGCTCTGACGTAAGCTAAACGCTATCGGTTATTTTAAAAGGGGGAGGAGCCACTCGATATGTCCCGCCCTGACATCCTGTTTCAATGGAAATTGCGCCAACACATCGAATAAAATAATTGTAATGATTGTGTTTTGATCATTACTGTGCAGCTATAATGCTTGTGGATGCAGGTGGAAGGCGAACTGTTCCTACCTATTTGTAAAGGGACGGCTTCCTCAACCTCAGCGGCTCCTGCTGCCTCCTGCGGCTCAGCTTCCTGCATGGCTTCGATCATGGCCCCTCGCCAGCTGTGCAGGCAACGGATACAAATAATGAATAATGAACCGAGCCAATAAACATTTAAGGGAATAAAAGGGAAATAAATAAATAAAATAAATCAAGCATTTAAAGCATTTCTAAGCATTTTAACTGTCCGAATTAGGGTTGCGCTTGGCTTGTTCTTAAGAGTTGAACAAATTAATCTAATCTAAGACCATGAAAAAGAATTTATAACTTTACTTAGTAGTGCCTCTTTTTATGGCTGTCACATTATTCATTAGCTTAATGGCCTTTAATGCATTTTAAGGCTCTGCGAAGTGACGGAGGTGAATGCAAAACGATTCCAACTGAGAAGTAAGTTCTGAATAAAAGGATCACAAATTGCACCAAAAGCACTGCTATTTAAATAAGCACAATGCTAATGGGACAAAAACGGAACTGCACTCTACTAATGCTGCACAATTATGTTCCTACAACATCTAAACTCAAGTGCAAAATGTGTCGTAGCTACTTTGGCTCTTTCTATCCAATGTATGGCAGCTGCTAATGCATAGAGTCTATAGTGTATTGAGTTTCTAAATGTACTGAGATTATACCTAATGACTGTCTGCGTTTCTTCCTCCTGCTCTTCTTCTCTTCCGAGGGCTGCTTCCTGTCGGTCCTTCACCTGCCAGTCAGACACATTTCCTCGTTTCTGCAGGCCTGGAGGACCACGCTTGCTCTGAGGTTTCTTCTGTAGGAAGTAAAGCACACCGGCTTCACGATCACGATCATAATTACAACAAGTAGGATAGCATTAATTACTCGGAACATCTTTGACTGGTTAAAACTAGCCGCCTGTCTGCACGCACTTTAGAAACACTCCCATCTTCCTTCTTATTACAAACTGTGACTGTAATGTGACCTTCAGCTGCTTTTTCCAAAAAGGCTAATAAAACTGACCAGAGCTGGAGGTTTGGGAAGGACGAAGGGGTTCGGTCTCTGTGGCTCAAGAGGCTCCTTGTATATGATCTCGGGTACGGGTTTTAAGATCTGACCCGGAGGGATGGGGTGGAAACTCCGCCTCTGCAGGTCATCTCTAACTTCACGCACTGATCCATCAGACAGATCTGAAGTGAAGGCAAAAGACAGAGCGATTAATTCAAACGAAGAGCTCTGCCTTAATTAAAAAAGCAACCAGTAATTCAGTTCCGAAGGAGTGCATTCAAAAATTAGATGAGCAACATAAGAGTCATATATATATATAGAATTTCTACAAGGGGGTGTAAAGGTGTAGCAGTGAGCTTCTACAGGATGGCATTGGTGTCAGGGGTGTTTTCCAGGTTTAATTTTGCACTGATGCGATGTATATAAATCCATTTAACCCTCCTATTATGTTGGGGGGAAAAAAATTACATCCATTATGTTATGGGTCAAAATGACTTCCACAGTTTAAATACACAGAAAAACAGCAAAGAACAGCTTAAAAAAGTGAACCTTTATTGTCCGAGACAAGCTATGAGAAGAAATATTTGCATATAAGTTCATGACGTTAAATGAGGAAAAGTCAAAACATTTCAAAGAGAAAAAGAGAGATTAAGCAGTATTTCAAACATCTCAAATGTTGAAATGGGTCAAATTGACTCATAAGATAATAGCAGGGTTAAGTCTGTACCACACCTGATGTCTTTTTTAATATTAACTGAAGTCCTAAAGCTACTCAGAGGATATATAAAAAATAAAAAAATAAGAAAAGGCAAAAGAGGCAAAGGGTTAACTTTAGAATTTTTTTAAAAATTATTATATTTATATTAATAACAAGAAAATCTAATTATTTTTTAGGGTTTTTTGTAAACTATTTTTGTTACTTGTAATAAACTTGTAAACACATAACACAATGTCCCTTGTGGAAAGTGTGGCCTTTTTTCACTGTTGAATTTTTTCCTTTCAAAATTTTTGGTCTGGTTTTGACCATCTTCAGTGGCCAGAATTTCAATGCAACCCTAATAAATCCTGTTCAGTGATGTTAAATATCTACTTGTATAATGTTAGTTAAGTCAAACATACATTGAACATTCACCATGTTCCTTGATAGAAAGCAAATTTGGCTCAAAGTTTATTTATTTGTACTATTTTTTGTCTTTTGTCCTGATCGGTGAAGGAAAAAAAGAAATAAAATCTTGATTTCTTGAATGTTGAAATAAAATTTCTTGATGATCAAAGATTTTTTTTAAATCTAGGTTGAGCTGTACTATATTACACTAATCTCACATCGCTGTTGCACTCATCACTAGTCGCCTTATTTAGTAGCTAAAGTTATCCAAAACGGTTTCTGTTTCCATTCTAACTCGCACCAAAGACAGCTGAGCAACGTAAACACAATGTTAAATCAGATTTTATGTGTTCTCTTAGGTTCTTCTGACTGGCAGGTTATTTGTGTCAATCGAAACATGATTAATATTTTCTTTATAAAACACTCACCTGTCCACTGCTCAGAGAGGCTGGGGTAAGAGAAGATCCCGCCGATGAACAGAATAGAGAAGAGAGACAGTATCAGACTGCGCTGCAGCCGGGAAAACTGCTTCCATTTCTGAAAAGACGATCAGAGACGTTTCGAAATATACAGTCAGAACCAGAATTATTGGCACCCGTGGAATCGACAGGTAAAGGTGGTTATGATAAAATGTCTTTGTGGTTAATTAGCGTAGTCTCATGCTGAAAATTGAGAGAAATCTTCTCTTTAATTGAAGTAAATTTTGTTCTAAGAAAACCCATAATACATAATCACCACTAGAAATTCTTCTGAATGTAACTGCAGCATGTTCGTATTTACAGTACATTTTGGTTTTTTGTTACGTTCACCTGAGTGTTTAGGATCTCCTAAGCGGCCATCCATGACTGCCTGTTTCACTGGGGAATCAATATGTGGTGACACAGAAGTTAAATTCCCTCAATCCTTCATCGACATGGAGAAGGTCAGTGAATACACTAACGTAATGAGCGAAAAAAAAAAAAAATCAAAAATAAAGTGTGCTGACCTTCATATACAAAACAGCTACATGCCTGACACTACTCCTGTAAAACAACTGGAGCTTCAGAAGAAGTTTAAAGCAACTGGAGCTTTAATGAACCTGCCTGGCAAAGGTTGGAAAAATATTTCGTCTCCACACACAGTGAAGACGGAGGTTACAGAGCCAAGCCTTGCAAGTTTGCAGAAGACGGTAGCATTTTGAAGTCACCAGATCTTAAAATCTACAATTAGACACCACTTCCATGCCAGCAAACTATTTGGAAAGCGCTTTCTTACATCTAACCACAAAGCGAAGCATCTGGAGTTCACTAGACGCTACCAGAACCAAGTTTTATGGTCAGATGAAACACAAATAAAGCTTTCCGTCAGCAAACACTCAAGGTGGGCTTGGCATCAAATGAAGGATAGCTAGACAGAAAAAGATCATAATCCGGAATGATAATTAGAGAAAGTTGAGAATCTGTGCAGAATGTTATGGGGCTGTTTTTCCCCCAAAGGCCCTGGGAAGCTTGTTAAGATGCGTGGAATGCTGGACTCCATGAAATACCAGAACATTTTAAATGACTGCCTCTGCCATGATGTCAGAACCAGGCTGACCCTTTTAAAAACCTGTGGTGAGAGTTGAAAAGTCCTAGCTGAACCCTGGAGGATCTGGACAGATTCTGTATTGAGGAGTGGCCTCAGATTCCTTGCAAAACCTAGTAGTCTTGGCACAGCTTTTCCCCCCTTAGAATAATATAATTTCATATTTCCAGTGCAAACCTAACCACAAAGCCATTTATACATATATATTTTATTTACCCATATTGTTCAAGGGTGCCAACAAGTCTGACGATGACAACTATATAATTTTCCTCCATTACAGCCCATCATACTTGTGGAGGCTACACATTCTGATATAAATGCTGAATGCGTTATCCTGAACAAAACTACAATATTAAACGGATATCTAATTAGAACCGAGGCAGAACGTATGAGCAGTGTTATAAGATATGGGGACTATAACAACATAATATGCAATCAGGTGTCTAGACAGAAAAATGAACGCAATCAGCAGAAAATGGAGAAATCGGATGGATAAAGCAAGACTTGATCATTCACACGGACTGTACTAATCAACCAAGACTCTTCACCCACTCATATCACAACATAATAGGGAGCCGTCTGGGAGCTTATACGAAATATTTCATCAGACAACCACGTATCTTTATATATACTGTGTGTGTATATATTTTATATATATATATATACACATACTATATAACAGCACTATGGTATAAATATTACAAACAGCTGTCTGATTCTTTTATTAAGGATATGTATTGATTCTTTGAGAATTAAGAATAAAACATGGTTTACACCATTCAGTGCATTTGTCAAATTTTGTTTTGAGGGTGGAAACTATTTAAAGTTCTGCTAAACCCGTTTGTTCTTGAAAAAGCGTGTGAACAATCAGCACGCCATTACCATTAAGCCAAAAATACCTGACTGGATGTTAGGAATTGCTGACCCAAAGGCAAAGACGTTCTCATACTGACCCTCCAGCATGACTGCCTCCGGTGCTTTCCGTTATTATAGCTGCGCTCGCCCACAGTCACAGAGACAAAGTCCTTCCTCTGTGTCGAATACATTTCTCCTCCTGAACAATCCGAGTCTCACAGATACTGATCTAGGAGAGGGGAAAAAAAAAAAAAGCAGACACAATACAAGAAGAGGAACCGAAGTGGAACCCGATGTGGTCTTCTGCTGTGTTCTGAGATGCTTTTTTGCGCACCACGGTTTTCAAGAGTGATTATTTGAGTTACTGCATCCTTCCTGCTGGCTTGAACCAATCTGGACATTTTGACCAATCTCATCAACAAGGCATCTCCACCCACAGAACTGTCGCTCAGATGATGCTTTTTATTTTTTCCCTCTAAAGACTGTCGTGTGAGAACATCTGAGGAGATCAGAAATTATAGAAACACAGGGAGGTCTCTTCAACAACAGTAACAATCGCTCTGGTGACATTGCAAACTAAACGAACCGGTCTGGGTGTGTTTTCACGTGTCCTATGAAGTTTAGCGTAGTAGATCCAGTGTCTTTTTTTTTTTTTTTTAATTTTCTTCCCACATTCATTACATGTCGCAATCCTTTTGTTACCACGTAACGTACGCCCCTCCTGCCGAAACCATGACGCGCTGCTCTATTTACACTGGTGCTAGCAGGCTGTAGCCCAAAATAAATGAACAAAACAATGCAACGACACAAATAAAAATTCTTTTTGTGCAACTTTCACACACCATTTCCGGGAAATCATGGAAAGTTACTACTGACGAATCCAAGTCAAGTCTGAAGTATTTTTTCTGCGACTTAAGTATTTCTCGGATTCGAGTCGCAAACTCGAGCGCCCCTCTCGGACTGTAGATGAATAATCGTGTATTTTATCCGAGCGCAGATAATAAGTAAATAAAGTGGGGGGGGAATGAATTTCAGTAAAGCTTGTGATCAAGATTGCTCAAAATTAAAAAAAAGGTATTTCTGAAAGTCTCAAAAACCTGAAATAAAATACAACTACCGAAGTAAAAGATGGTGTAATAGTCTAATAGTGATTAATGTTTGAAATCATATAGAAATCTGAACTGATGTATTTCACCTTCAGGTAGACAAGTGATTTTATTATTATTTTTTTAATTGTTATTTTGATTCAAATGATTTTCCATTTATCGGAAATTCCATCAAATCCACACACATGTGCGACTAACATCAGTCAGGATGATCACGGCAAATAAAACATACTTATTTATTTATCGTTCTTTTAATGTCAAGCCAGCATCAGTGGCTATTTTCATGGCAAGATCACGGTAGGTAAAGCAGAGCACGCCAGTAATTCTTACAGCATTACAACAATAAGATCTTACAACATTTCGGCAGTGTCAACAACAGCAGCTATACGAGGTCCTTCACTTTAATATTCGATAAGAACCGAGGGGATTGTTCCTGGTGAGACATTTTGGAAGACTCCTAAATACGTAAATACGTTCTGAGTAAAAGCGTGGTCTAGTATTGTTAAGAGCAGGACAGTCCATTAGTATATGTTTAACAGTCATTCTTGCTTTACAGGAAATCACATGTCGGAGGTTCTTCACCGTTCAGTAGGAAAGCATGTGTACGTCTTGAGTGTCCAGTACGGCGTCTTGTGTATACGGTCTGATCATGTCTGATTTCGTGTAGTTTGTTATGAATGCACTTGTTTGAGATGTACGAGTTTATTAGTGGTTTAAGATCAGATGGTTGGATTTGACAGTCTTGACAGTAATTCTCAATTTGAGGGCTTCCTGAGTAGCAATGTCTGCTTGTTCGTTGCCAGTCAGCCCCATATGGCCTGATGATGAAGATGATGAAATTTTGTCCCTGTAAAGAATCCACTTTAGTTAGGACGCTGGCAATTACAGGATGTTCGGTCTTTAAGGATTCGAGTGCTTGGAGGGAAGATTTCCAGTCTGTACAGATTAAAAAGTGCAGTTTTTGTGTGCTCTCTATCTGCTCTAGGGCTAGAAGCAAAGCACGGGCCTCGGCTGTGAAAATTCAGCTTTGTCCCGGAATACGAATACCGAGTCGCTGTTGTCCGAACACTACTGCTGCAGACACACTACTGTCCCTCCTGGATCCGTCTGTATATACGGGTTTATGAAGTGGGAAACGGCATCTTATGTCTAAGAACTGTTGTTTATATTCATTTGGGTGGGTCACCGTCTTCTTACGTTAGGTCTTTAGGGTTCTTTATATTCCAGGGTGGTATGGGGCATGTATATGTCTATGCTAGGATGTCCAAGTTAATATCCCTGTTCTCTAGGTGGGGTTTTATGTGGATCCCAAAAGGACTACTGTGCATAGGTCTGGCTTCATACAGTTGTAGATATTGAGGGTGGAAAACTGGAGACTGTGCTGGATTGCCTTATCTTGACTGCATAGTGCAGGGACGGTTTCAAGCGCCTATTTTGAAGTGATGGTTCCCTTGCTTCGGTGTACAAGCTCTGAACTGGTGAAGTCCTGAAAGCTCCAAGGGAGAGTCTTAATCCTGGTCGGTGTACTGTATCTAACGTCTTGATATAGGATTTATCGGCAACGCCGTAGACTACACTTCCGTAGTCCATCTGGGATCGGACCAGCGTCCTGTAGCGAACAAAAGTGTAGTACGGTCTGCACCGCATCTTATTTTAGCCAATACTTTTATAATGTCGATTGCTTTAATGATTCTTGATGAGTGGTATTTGGGTTCCGCCTTCCTTGCCCTTCATCTTTCGGATCATGTCCCATATTTTCTTCGTTGGGGTTTGTGAGGTTAGACTTGAAACATATCTTTTCCAGCTCTGTCTCTTTGCTTCAGTAATAATTTTTTTTCATGCTTTTGCGCTGCTGATTTTCAATCAGATTAGATTTTCCATTGTGGGATGTTTGTTAAAAGTCCTTTCTGTCTTTTTCCTATCATCAATAGCTTTTTTTTTTTTTGCAATTTTGGTCAAACCATGGGTTAGTTCTACAAAGTGGCTTTGTTGATGTTTTTGGAACTGATTCTGAGTGCCAGTGAAACTCTTGATGGGGTCTTAACTTCCTTGGGCTTGCATATTGAGCTTCTTATGGCAGAGTGACTGAAAGGAGTACCAGTTAGCTTTCTTTAATAATGGGACTACGGCTGCTCCTAAGGCCATACAGACTTCATATAAATCCATAATGAACTTTTTCACACTAACTGTTGTTACCCAGATGAGGACGGGTTCCCTTCTGAGTCGGGTTCCTCTCAAGGTTTCTTCCTCTTAAAACATCTTAGGGAGTTTTTCCTCGCCACCGTTGCCACTCAGTGGCTTGCTCAGTTGGGATAAATTCACACCTTTAATATCTGTATACCATGTTGATATTTCTGTAAAGCTGCTTTGAGACAATGTCTATTGTAAAAATGCTATACAAATAAAATTGAATTGAAATTTAATAGCCATCTTGGGGTTCTTTGTTGGAATTCCACTTCAGTAGACTTTACTATCAGAGGGAAATGGTCACTCCTACATACATCATCCCATACTTTCCAAGAGAAATCAAGTAGTATTTCAGGCTCACATATAGTAAGATCTGTAGCAGAATAAGTTCCATGTCCTGGGTGTAAATAAGTGTAGGACAGTGGTTTTTAAAGTAGGGGCCACAGCCCCCTTGGGAGGCCCGGGGGGCCTCAATAATTTGGTCGGAGCCACCAAGCCCATCCCTCCCACTAGTGTGTTTTCTCTCTCTCTCTCTCTCTCTCTCTCTCAGACAACCACACACACACACAATCAATTCCTAATGTAATGTAGTGTAAAGATGTAAGATGTAATTATTAATTAAAAAAAAGGGGGGATATATTCAGAAGTCTGTATTTTTAATGTGTTTTAAATATATCTTGCAAAAGGGTCAAACATCAGTCAAATGTTAATGCCATTTGGGGGGCCTTGCCCTGGAAAAGTTTGGGAACCCCTGGTGTAGGAGCAATCATTTAGTAGGCACAAATCATTGTTATAAATGAACTCGATTTTTTCCCCCTTTGAATTTGTATGGCTGCTTCCCCATAAAGGACTGTGACTATTAAAATCCCCCGCGAATAAAATATAAAACACTTTAAGGAGTGCTGTGTTAGAAAAACACCCTGAAGCTGCATATTTTCCAATAACTGCTTCAGTGTGTTATTCCTCTTATTCCTTTCACTCCTCAGCAATCTTCCAAGGAAGACTGAACATTTCTTTATAATTATTAATGAAGACATGTCATGCTTTTTAACCATTTATAGTTTCATTTTTTGCCTTTTTAAAAAAAGACAAAAATAGTCTTTTTCTTTCTCTTGAACATAAAATAACTAAAATAATAATAATAATAATAATAATAATAATAATAATAATAATAATAATCACAGCTTGTCAGGAAGCACTGACACTGGAGACTCCTTCCTTAAATGTGTAATGAACAACGAAATCTTCGCCATATAAATGATTATACCGTTTTCTTCTCGTTTTTAAGTAACTACAATCCGCGCATGAGCCGTCACAACAATAGAGAGAACTTTTCATTTTATTTTTTATTTTAATCGCATTAATATAAACCTTACAGACGGAACTACCGTCAGAGCTGACGTTACAGAAAATGACCTTCTGACTAATCCCTGCTGGAAAAAAACCAAAACAAAACCCCAAAGCAATAGAAACCATCACAGAAATTCTAATGGTTTCCACTACACCATTACAAACCATCAGCTCACCATTAAAAACATTATCATTGCTTAATGGTTTCCACTACACCATTACAAACCATCAGCTCACCATTAAAAACATTATCATTGCTTAAAGGTTTCCACTAGATATAACACACCACCAAAAGAAGGCAACAAACTTCCAGTAGAGTCTCACAGAGACCATTACAGTTTCCATTAAAAGCAATACAATTCCCATTATAACCATTAAAACCATTACAATTTCTATAAAGGGTTTCTACTGTTTTCTCAGCAGGGAGCAGAATGGAGCGATGTGGAATAAACAGAATATAACAAATGATTATCAGAGAAAATCTTTAGTTTTGAGATCAGAACAGAAAAAAAAAACAGACAGGCGCGCGCGCGCGCGCTTGCTTGCTTATGCTCGGACAACGTGACGCAGGTAAACAACATCGACAATCACCTCCACCTGTACCTAATGAGCTGCAACATGAACACATGAACACGGACAGTTAAAATATTACCTTACCTTAAATCTGTTTACATCCAGAGAGCCGGTGATCCAAACCACAAGCGGAACATCCGCTTCATTCTGCTCACTGATGGTTTACTAGCCAGCTAGCCATGCAGCTAACAAGCTAGCAACACCACCTAGCACAGCGAGCTAACCAGCACCTCTTACGTGTCGTCTTTACTAGAATACAAAAAAAACCCAATTGACATTTTCTCCGTATTTCACATTTATTCAACTGATATATCTAACAGGACAATGTTTACGCGACAGCTTCCTGATCGTGTCACGTGACCGCATGGGCTGAGAGCCCGCCCCTAAAACACACTATATGCCCTAAAATGACAAGGACACCTGAGCTTGATGAACATCTCATGAGCATTAATATGGAGTTGGTTTTCCCTTTGTACAGCTGTAATAGCCTCTGCTCTTATGGGAAGGCTTTGTACGAGATTTTGGAGTGTATTTGTGGGAATTTGTTCCCACCCTGCTGAAAAAAAAAAAACCCAAAACAATAGAAACCCATAGAACGTTTAATGGTTTTAATGGTAACTGAATTAGTTTTAATGGAGTCTGTAATGGTCCCTGTGGGTCCATGTTCTCTGATGACCGCCTGTTATATTCTGTTTATTCGACATCGCTCTATTCTTCTTCCTGCTGAGAAAACAGTAGAAACCCTCATAGAAAGTGTAATGGTTTTAATGGGAACTGTAATGGTACCTGTGGGACTCTACTGGTAGTTTGTGCCCTTCATTTGTTGGCATGTTATATTTAGTGGATACCATTAAGGACCGATAATAGTAATGGTTAGCTGATGGTTTATAATGGTATTTGTAGTGGAAACCATTAGAATTTCTGTGATGGGTTCTATTGGGGTTTTTTTCAGCAGGGTATTCAGTCAAAAGAGCATTTGTTAGGTCGAGCGCCGATGCAGGACGAGGAGGCCTGGCTCACAATCAACGTTCCAATTCACCCCAGAAACGTTCAGTAAGGTTAAGGTCAGGGTCAGGCCACAAACTGGTGCCACAAAGTGTGAAAGCATACAGTTGTCTGAAATGTCTTTGTATGCTGTAGAATGATAGCACAAACCCTAAAGAACACGCCCAGATGTCCACCAAGCTTTACTGTTGGCACTATGTGTTCTGGTAGGTAGCATTCTCCTGCCATCCTCCAAACCCAGGTTCATCTATCAGACTGCCAGATAGTAAAGCGTCATTCATCACTGTGAGTTTGCATGGTCTACAGCTTCGTGGTGGAGCTGTTGTCGCTCCTAGATGCTTCTATTTCACAATAATACCATTCACTGTACAGTTGACCAGTGCAGATGCTAGGTGGAACTTTCAAAGGTGGCATCCTATGACAGTGCCATGTATAAAGTCTCTGAGCTCTTCAGTACGACCCATTCTACTCTCAATGTTTGTCTATGGAGCCATATAGTGTATATATTTTTAAACCAACAATTCAATACTATTTAATGGAAACATAAATCATTATTTTACATTACATTTTAAATGTAATTTATATGAAATAATTCACCAAGGGGTTATAACCATTTCTCTTCTACATCTGTATGCTATAAAACCAAACAGTAAGTGTGTTGAAAGGGCTCAGTATGACAATATGAACACTCATCCTGGGATGAGTCTTTATGATTACAGCAGCAGTTTTTAGGCACAACTTACAATACTGATTGTCAGTAGACGATTTTCACCCATTTTTCACTTACAACGTTTACACTGCTGTCCAAAAAACGCTTGCTCGTGTTCCTCTTCACGATCATGTCAGAGCATTCAACACAAACCAAAAGATACACACTTGCTGACAATGTTTTTTTGTTTTTTTTATAAACATCAGTGTCAATTTCAGTTACACAAAACATACAAAAACAACCAAAAAAAATTACAAAGGAATACATGTCAGTTGTTCTTCCAGAATCATATATTGAGAGCAGATGACCAGCATATGACTTAAAATGTCACCACTTATTACAAAGAAAATATTTATTACCAAAAAAAAAATAGTGTCCAAGGCATCTTTGTTTAATTCAGCCAAATAAGTTATAATGATTATAGTATGCAAGTGTATGTATGGTGACATTGCTTTTTTGGTAAGTGTGACTCTCCTGGAGATTATAATGAGTTCTCCAATGACACTAAAGAAATCTCTCAAATAAAGAAAGCACACAACCATATTTTCAGAAACATGCCTTGCCACGTGCTACCTGAGGCCTACATATAATTACTGCTGATATAGATATTTACTAACCAAGAGATTTACGTTATCTAAAACTGTAAAAGAATGAATGAAGTGCCAGAATTTCTGTTGTTTTCAGTAAAGACAGATTTTTTTTTTTTCACGAAAGACCAAAACACAAATCATGAGCGAGTCTTTCTTTCTTTTATCTGTGTTACAGTACAATAAAATATTTAGTCGTGTGTTAAATTGTATTACACCACAGCACTGTTGAATGCTTGATTCGGTTTGGTCAGAAGGTGTTGATTCATTTTCTTTATCCCGCAGAATTTCAGATTAATTAGAAGGTGTGCATGATCTTCCTATAACAGCAAGGCTCAGATAATAGTTCCGGCTGTACGTTATTGTTTCTATAGTAACATCTCAAACAGGGAACGACTGTTTATAGCTGCTACAACGTAAGTAATAACAGGAACTAACTCGCCCTGTGGACATACCAAAACATAAATGCAACTACACTACCGATCAAAAGTTTAGACGCACTCATTATTTATTTATTTACGTTCATATAAACACGCACATTTTAGAATAATAATAAAACTCTGGAGTAACACAAATGGAACTATGGGAATTATGTTGTGATTTAAAAAAAATAATAATAATAAATCAAAATAATTTAATATTTTAGCATCTTCAAAGTAGACACGCTTTTTGCCTAGAATTTCCAGAAATGTATTCTTGGCGTTTTCTCAACCGATTTCTTGAGGATTCCCCCTGAGATGCTTTTTAAACAGTATTAAAGGAGTTCACACCGACACTGGACTCTTATTGGCTGCTTTTCGGAATATTTCGCTCAGAGGCATCCGTTTAAAAATGATTTTTTTTTGTAAATAAAACGTTAGTTTTCGAATGAAAGAAATGAATATGTCGGCACAATCCTATTTTTGTCGATTTCAAACATTTAATCATACACCTTCAGATCAAAAGGTTTTTAAGATCATGAGAAACATTTCAGTCGAACGTCTCCAAACTTTTGACCGGTAGTGTATATAATCAATAAAAAGTATGGTGTGTCATTCTTTAATAAATAAATATTTTTAGCATTGGCAAAGTGCTGTGGTATAAGAGGAGTAAAACACTTCATTATGTGCACTTTCCCCCCCCTCAACTGTTGATTATTTTCCACACCGTGTCATGCTTTATCCTTTACGCCATGTTATGTATCTGTAACAAACACAGCATGAACCATGGCATAGCCGTTCCATTTCCCTGTTATATTACGTTAGCACCTGAGAAATGAAAACCTATTCAAACATGACGACTTGACAGCGATAAGGTTAACACTGAGCTGCAAAAATCACAATTAGCTCTAAAACCATAAGACATAATGTTGAGCACTATAAAGGGGAAATCATTTCAAACTGTTTCATGTGTCTTATAGACAGTTCAAATCAAGTCAAAGCTGCGTTCTCTTCCAAACACATTGTTTTACTATAAAAGCTTCTATTTCAAATAGGAAAGCTTGGAAAAAAATGATTATATATAATGATACTAATCCAGATGAATCATAAGTGTATATATCATTTGGAAACATTTTCTGGTTCTTCAGTTAAACACCGTGCAGCCACATAGTGGTTACATGAACACTCTGTCATGCGCTTGACTTCCCACATTACTGAAATGCAATTTAAAAAAATAAAAAACCCCAAAAAACCCAAAACACAGTCCAAAAATATATGTATAATTTACAAAACGCTAATGTGTGTAAACAAAAAACGATGGGTCGTTTGTTGAAGTGCACCAGTAAAAATGTGAGCTCTTAAAGTGTCTTTAACGTGTAATGAGGATTGTAAAGGACATGAGGTACAACCCACAGGCCTTCCTTTCATCCTCATGTAGTACAGTTTACCTCTTTCTTCTTCCGCTGCCGTTTGTGTGTGAGCTTATACCCGTTAAAGCAATCTCTCTCGTTCACGCTCTAGCTGAAACACACCGGCCCCAGAGTGAAGCCAAACTCATGTGAAAGGCTGCTGCTGGAAAACACTGCGACGTCCCGCAGAGGCAGCAGGTCTTTATCCACAAACTGAAGCACAGACTCTCGTGGCCCAGGATCCACTTCCTTGGCAGGCTGAAAACACACACACACACACACACACACACACACACACGTTTACACCTTATGCTGAAAGTCTTATGATTGTTAAATAGACCAAATGTTAAAGAAAAAAAAATATCACTCCGAATGACTTGCACATTAATCTTGATAATTAACATGGCATCCAATAATTTTTTGTTTGTTTGAATCTTCACACACTTTCACTTGGGTTAACAGTTTCCTGCATAACCTTCAACTACCTGCTGATAGTGGTGCCGGTGGGATTTATCTGTACGCTCTGTTAATCAGATCAGGTTCCAAAGATTCAACTTTCATGCTACCGTCGACATACGCCATCATGCTCATCATCTTGTAGATCGCTAACCAGCTACAAATGCTTTGTACTTTATAGCTGAATTGCATTCTATAACACCGACTCGAACATTTCCTGTCTTCACTATTCCTACAATATATTTCCTTAGAAACATCTTTAATGTGTTTCAGGATGGAGAGTTCCTTTAATGTTATTAAATATCCTATACCACACAATCCGGAAGGGCCCCCTGGTAGCTCTGCCGTATTGAACTGGTGAGA
Organism: Ictalurus furcatus; assembly: GCF_023375685.1. Taxonomy (NCBI): domain Eukaryota; kingdom Metazoa; phylum Chordata; class Actinopteri; order Siluriformes; family Ictaluridae; genus Ictalurus; species Ictalurus furcatus. The sequence goes on from NC_071272.1 coordinate 3,514,361, forward strand.
AAGCGTGCGTGTCGCTGTGTCTGTCCCAGTCTGTGTCCGGGAGAGCAGGAGTAGGTCACTCTCTGCTCTGCCAGGTTGGTCTGAAGTCTCAGAAAACGGGCCTGGATCACTGTGAGCCCTGTGTATTCAAACTGGCCAAAGAGGAGAGAAAAGGCATTTGATTTGATCTAGAAAGCCTATAATATGTCCTGCACTATCCAATCCTAATAAGTAGTATATTCATTTACAAAAGAAAAAAAATCAACCACCCTTAAATTTGCTTACCGTAAAACCGCTCTCAAGGGAACTGAGCCAGTAGAAAGCATTATCTGCTACGGAGTCATTCAACCATGCTCTCATGGGCAGCTGTGGGGAATGATAATTATGGGTTTAGAGTTCCTTCCCAGAAAAGAATCTCAATAATATGATACAGTGTGAGTTCTTTGGAAATTGGGGGCAGTCACCTGTGCAGTTTTGGGGTGAAGACAAGTCTCTGCCCGTGGCTCAGAAAAGTTGCAGTAAGCCAAAAGAGCATCTGCAGGGCTGCCCTGATTCGGGTCGATATAATAGAACCCTGCAATTATAACAGATGCAACAACTTAAAAAGCATATTACCGCTATATATTCTTTTAATTATTTTAAGTTCTTCAAATGGGTATGTGCTTCGTAGAGGATTTCTCAGCTTTAAATGGTTTGTCTAGTACTATTAGAAATTAGACTCGGTTTACCACTGTACAGGTTGAAATGGACCAGAAAACAAAGAAAGAATTCATAAGGGGTGAAAACATAGTCACACAAGTTTTCAAATCAACTTTGGTATGTAGAAGAAGAAGATTCACTTATGAAGCACCTGAACTGTGTGTATAGAAAACACAGAAACCAGCCAAGCACAGAGAACATGAAACTGGTGCTATATAGCGAATAAGGAATTAAATGATAATACAATTTAGTTCTAAAGGCCTAGGCAATTCTGCAGTCTGCTTTTACCCAATTTTAGGATAACTAATGCAATCTATTCAGCCACTCATATGTATGTACAGTTGCTTTCCTTAGAAATATTAGTCTTTGTCTGGTAGTCTTTGGTAGAAGCTTTGATTAGTGGATATTGTGCATTACTATGTGTATTTTTAATGAAATTAAAGGTGTGATTAAAACATCAGTATTTTGTGTGGGTGACACAGTGGCACAGCAGATAGTATTGCTGCTTCACAGCTCCAGGTTCCCCAATTTGGCTTGGTCAGTTGTGCTTGTTGGGTTCACACCTTCCCTAAGGAACTGAGGAACCAAAGGTACAAACACACCAGGGTTCAATTTAAACAGACTATTATTGAATAGCGAAAGTGCCCTCAGTAGTGACCCTGGTGTGGAACTGCAAAACATTGTCTGCTCTGACTGAATAAACAGCAGCATAATGAGGTGACGAGGTTCTGACCACTGGTGTAGTTGGGGTGGCACAGCCACAGTTCCAGGCAGGTGGAAGCTGGACGCTCTTTACTGCCATCAGGAGGATCGAGCAACAACCTCACGTCACGGTACAGAGAATCCAAGAGCACCTGGATGAGTGAGTAGTTGGGCTTGTCTGAGACATACATCAGATCCTGTTGGGAAGAAAATTCATCACGCTGTTAAAACAGTCACACTGCAAAAAAAGGAATTCCAAGAAAGTAAAAAAGCCTTGTTTCTGGGAAATGAATCTTATTTTTTCGTGTAAAAAAAAAAAAACCCTTAAATTCTTTTAAGGTTTTAAACGAATAATTATTTTAATTCGAAATTTTTTTTTTCGAATACTTTTAATTCGAAACGAATCATTATTTTCATTCTTTAAACCTTAAATTCATTTAAGGCAGCCAAAATGTGTTCTGCCTGTCTGATCCCACCATTAACCTACGTAATATTTATATTAAGCAATAAGAAGTGACTCGCTTTAATTTGGGTCATAGTCAAGTTCATAGAGAGGCCTGGAGGTCCTGGGGGTCCAGGTGGTCCCTAAAAAAAAGAAAACAAATAATCAAACCATCAAACAGCAATGCAGACAGAGAGAGTGATAAAAAAAATGAACAAAAATATTCATTTATTTAGAGACAATACATTTTAACAGTCCTCAAAGAAAAGGGCCTTTTGAAATAATTATTTTGTTCAACATTCAGAGCCAGGCGCTGATTAAACTGTCTCTCCTATTCTTCTAATATTCAATTTACATCCTTGTCTTTAGTGTTAACATTCAATTTGTATGCATGGATTTTTTTTTTATGTACTGTGTGTTAGTGCTGCAGAATTACAACTGAATGTTAAGCAGTCGGATATAAATGGCTATAAAACCAAAACTGCCTATAATCATAAGATACTTACTGGAAGGCCCCTCTTTCCAGCTGGCCCAGAAGCTCCCTGAAAACCCTTCAAGCCCTGCAAGTACATATGGACAGTCTTTATTGCCATTATGCATATACATATACATATACATATACATGGAGTTCAAAATTTCACCTTCCTATGGTTTCTGGGTGAAAAAAGAATATGTAGTAATTTCTTTTACAGATTCTTAAAAAATATAGAATACAAAATGTAAAAAAAACCAACATATTCTTACTTTCACTCACTCACTGACTCACACTGCTATATAGATAGGGCACTGTTCTATATATAGCCTCCTGTCCAGACTGAAATGCATTGAATCTGAACAATCTAAACATTAAACATTATCCAGCAAACAGAAATATCAAAAATCCCAAAATATTAAAAGCAATTTTCAATTTTAATGGATTTTCTATTTTAGCGATACAACATTTTCACTTAGTGCCCATCTGTACAAGGACATTTATCTTGATGAATACTTTAAACGCTCATAGCTTCTAATTTTAGAACGAAAAAAACAAAAAAACAAAACATACCTTTGCTCCAAACAATCCCTGCAGAATAGGAAAAATATGAAATGTGTCACTCAAAGATGTTCTAATGTGATGAGTAACTCATTTAATGGCCTCGTTTGATTCTTTTTAAAGATGAATTACTTATGCTTTTTCAGTTCTCACATCTTTAAGATACTACATATTTGATATGCAAGAATGTGCATTTTTCAAAGAATGGGAAGACAATGGGCCTTAGTTCCTGTTTAGCTATTATGTACCAGTCTTTCAAAGTTGGCATGATGTGTACATATAAAAATGACACATTTTAAAATTGTATCTTCAAACATAGATGTTTTTGTCATCTTGCCTAATATTTTCTAAAATATTCTTCAGAAATTAAAGAGCATGACAGCTCAATACTCACAGGTATTCCTGGTATGCCAGGTGTCCCTCTTGGGCCAGATGGACCGATACTGCCCTAGAGACATACACACCACTATTAATATGAAAAGAAATCTATATTTAAAGTGATCATTGTCTGTAAAACAGCATAAGTAGAGCTCTATACATAAATATAGATTTAGATATAGATTTCTGCATTTTTCATAGTCAGAATGTGTCTGCATGCACCACTGATAATGTGTCAATAGCTCTAGTTTGGCAGATGATGAAGTATTACTTTAAAACTGAACAAAATCATCATGTATAAAGATCCCAAGTTACCCGATCGCCCTTTGGTCCTGGTAGTCCAGGTGGGCCCAAAGGACCCTGGATTCCCTAAAACACAAACAAATTGATAAAGAATTCTACAAACATAGATTTGCATATACTGGACATATTGTCTAAGATCAAACTGATCAAGGTAACCTTTACCCTTAAGCCATCTTTTCCCGGTGGACCAGGTGACCCTTGATCACCCTTCTCTCCCTGCCGAAAAGGATATCAATACGTGTTACATAGTCATGAACAATGTAGAATGTTTCAGTAGATTGCCTGCTATGCTGTGTACCTCTTCTCCTTTTGCACCTTCTTCACCATTCTCTCCTCGCTGGCCTACAATACCCTGGCAGAAAAAAAAAATGCTGGTACTTCAATACTATTAGCAGACAAGTCACTGTAGAACCATTGCACCACTGTGATGTGGACTGTTCTGGGATCTGGGTGGGTGGAGCAGACTTACCATAGACCCCTCCCATCCTGGGAGTCCTTTCTCACCCATCTCTCCTTTCTCTCCCTATTGGACATACAAGAGAATTAGTTGAAACTAGTTGAAACTTTCCAATTTTATAGTCGATGCTTGTTGTATTATTGGCTACTATAATAATAATAATAATAATAATAATAATAATAATAATAATAATAATAATATTAATAATAATAATGATGATTAGTAATGTCAGACATCAAGCATTATTCTTGATCAGAATAGCTTTGGTTGCAATTGACAAAGATGGATGGATAATGTTGTATCACTACTAAACCAATGAACTTGAACCTTTTCTCCTCTTGGTCCTCTTGTGCCCCTTAAACCAGCTTTGCCTCTTTTCCCCTTAGGAAAATAAGAAATAAGGTTTGTCATATGTAATCATTTATGATTAAATCTGTCTATTTACCAAACACCAACACTGCATGATGTCAGTAACTAATTATAATATATAACAGAATGAATCCTTTTCACACTTTCAGGCTTTTTCTGCTAGAAATAGCTTTCACAGGGTAGCTTCACTTGTACAATGCAGTGAAAGAAAGCCAAAAGGAGTCACACTGTTCATGAGAAGTGGTATAGAGAAACCGTGAAGTACAGTGGAATCAAAGAAGTTTAAATGGGGCAGTAGAAACGTTTCACTAGCTGGTTTCAGCCAGTCTGACAGAGTTTAATCTCAAGTTTGCATGGCTCATTGGAATGCATTGCAATGTAATGACACTAAATAGCATTTACACTTTGGTACAGACTTAATAGTAATCTTCATCTCGTGTACTGTAAGCCCATTCATCCATGTGGAAAATATTTTAAAGACATGATTGTGATAAGCTCACCTTCCTACCGGTGAGACCCATCATTCCTGGTGGTCCATTAATGCCATCATCTCCCTAACACAGACAAACGCTTTCATTAACTGACATTCAAAACCTTTTTAAGCTCTATTATACTGTGCAAACTTTAAACACTGTCCTCTGTGGTAATAGAAGAAGCACTAGCAGAAGGACTTTGAAAAGGACAAAGAGATTAAGTCAGAATGAAAATGCCACTATGACCTTGCCTTGTCTCCTTTCATGCCTTGTCTTCCCTCTGGCCCTGGCTGACCCATTCTTCCCTGCAAAAATCACAGCTCATTAAAATGGTGGACAAAACTTATTAAAAATGGATAAATTGACAAACTTAGGCTTGAGTGGAATTGCACAAAGTGTGGGTGAGTCAGATAGCTTTCTTTGGCAAATGAGTGCGTTACACTGCTCATATTGGCCTCTGCATTTAAATTTCTGTTTTACCCTCATCACGCAACAATGCTGCTTTGAAATATTTAATATTTTATATTAAGTTTAAATAAAATATGTGATACGGTTCCTGGAGTGCATATCCAGTGTGTATTCACTGCAGCAATCCAAGCATTTCCCTGTGCGTTGTCTTTTGGAAATCAATACACTCATTTCTGAAAGAAAGTTTGCTCCTGGCCTGAGTGAACATCTGACAACTCGACAACATGGTACTAATTTTAATTTGGACAGTCTGTCGTTAAATCAAGCTACAAGACACCAGTAACACTAGTGTTTTAGAATGTTAGAAAGCAGGACAGGTGGCTCACCAGCCAACACATTGCAATTTTTTGTTAACACAATTGGCTATTATGCAAGAGCCTTTTTTTTTTCTCTAACCACATCTGAAAATTAATTTAATGAGCGATATTTAGTCATGACTACAGACAAAAAGCATAAAGCTAACAGTGAGAAGGGCCAATTTAAAAAGAGCTGGAACCTCCAATATACTGTGGTAGACATATTTAGGAAAATTGTTGGAGAATTTTGCTTATTTCCCGAAACAGAACCAGCAGACAATCTTATAGATCAAAAGGAGAGACGTTTATTCCAGAGCCATACCAGAGAAGTGAACCCACTGTCAATGGACACGTAATGCTTTTATAGCAAGGTGTTAAACAATAGAACAATTTCTCATAGGTTACAAAAAAATGAATATTCATAATTGTATAGAAAGGGCATATATAATTTTCTACATTGCCTTATTGGGCTTCAGAAGCAACTAATCTGCACAGGAACACTCACTGATGTATATATGTATGTATGTATGTTCTACACATATACACTGATGTATATGACCAGCCCCTGGGTATTTTAATGAGGTTAGACACCCCTACCTGGGCTCCTGGTGGACCTGATGGTCCCTGAAGTCCGGAATCTCCTGAGGGCCCCTGATCAAAAAGTGGGAAATACTGTACATACCCTGAGACAAAATCTGCAACCATACTCTTGCCAACATAACTACAAAAGCATATGGCTGGAATTGTGTGAAGGGAAATAAAGGGAAATCCAAACCTCTAGACCAGGCAATGCAGGGGGTCCTTGAATACCAGGAGGGCCCTCTGATCCCTAAAGAACACATATCATTTTTTAAATATATACAGCGTTTATTAAGCATAATTTTAATAACAAGTAGTTCTAGTAGTTCATCCTGGTCTCTTACCTGCTCTCCTGGTTCTCCTGGGTTCCCTGGATCTCCTTTCTCTCCATCCGGCCCTGCATAGCCTTTTGGGCCGACGTCTCCTTTAGGACCTACAGGCCCTTCAGTACCCTGTATTTAAATCAATTAAAGACAATTAACAGACATTATTCAAATTATGTAAACACTAATAGATAGATTAGCAGATGCTAACCTGTGGTCCGGGTTTTCCAGTGTCTCCTCTCACTCCTGCCACACCCACTATTCCCTAATTTAATCAGAAATTATTTGCATACAAATATATAGTCTTTATAATGGAAATGAGTTCTAAGGTTAAAAAAACAAACAAACAAACAAACAAACAAACAAAAAAACCTTCTTGTTAGGTATTTCAATGGAAAAGTTTAATTGTGTAAGAGTTCTTATATTTAAAGATCTGTGTTTATACTCTCTGATATCATACAGGGATGTTTAAGGATTTCATACCGGAGGCCCGGTATTTCCGGGCATACCAGGCAAGCCAGATGGCCCCATCTCCCCCTGGAAGTTAGAACAAATATATTTGTTGACTACTGAGTTTGAGAGATGGCATGAAACATTTTTTTTTTTTAATTGCACCCATCAGCCATTAGCCCTTGACAGGAGTTAGTAGGCTAGCTGTTATAATGTCATAATAATTAATAGCACAACCCTAGGTGCTTCTCTAGGTGCGTTTTTATATGAATGCACTAAACAGAATTTGAGTAGTCTAGGTTATATTATATATTACCTCTTATAGAAAATGTCTCATCTCATAATTTTGTAGTGATCAGAAAAACACATTGCATGCATGGAAGGCATGCAACAGTAAACTATGCTGACTTGCTATCATCATGATGTTTTATTGCCCTACTGCAAAATATTGAAGTGCTTGGGCTATAAAATTACAGGACACCCTGTCATAACAAGGACACTGTGTCACTGATGCTACACACTTCTCATATAGAGCACTCTGGTGCTATTTTTGGTTTGGACTGAATATTTATGGTGACTGCCCTAAATACTGTTTTATATATCTGTTTATAGATAATTGGCAGCTTTAAATCTGTAAAGTTTGGTTAATGAGTGCAGTAAATCACTGGGATCGTTCAAAATTAATTCAAACCTAAAGACATGCATATGCTGTTGCCAGTAATGGTCAAATAAATAATATCCACTAGAGTAGAAGTTTCCTCTATGGAGAATTTAACCCGATAAATGTGAATGAGTAAGTGACTGACTGTAAGTGAGTAAGTGAGTGACTGACTGACTAAGTGAGTGACTGACTGAGTGAGTGGCTGAGGGAATAACTGTTTAATTCAGTGATTAAGTGAATAGGTGAATAATTGAACCAGTGGTCTGAGTGAATTACTGACTGCCTGGGTGAATGACTCACTGAGTCAGTAGGTGAGTAAATGTGTGAGTGACTAAGTGAATGACAGAGTGAGTGAGTCACTGACCGACTGTGACTGAGTGACCGAGTGTCTGACTGACTGACTGAATGAGCGAGTGACTGTTTGAGTAAGTGTGTTACAAGCCAGGTTCATGAGGTGCTTCATTATCTAAAGTCCTGTTCAGGTACATTTTTCTTCTAAAGGTACAGACAGTAGAAACGTACATAAAAGTTACATCAGTGGTCCTTGAGGTCTAATTATGTTCATGAAATGAGCTGAAGGTACACTGCATATATTTTCATATAAGTGAAATATACACACCAAATGTACAAAGGACCAACAAAAAGTGTCTTCACCACTCAATACTTTTTTTCCCCCACAAAGGGTATGATTTAGTTTTGTGCACATTAAAGCTGCAGCAGCACATTTTTATGGCATCATCGACTTAATGTACATTGGAGTTTCCTGACAGCAGAGTACATAGATTTCAGGGCTGAATGCAAAGCTGTCAAATAAATTTAGTACCTTTTCCCCTGGTGGACCATTTGCCCCTACTGGCCCTGGTGGTCCCACTTCACCCTTGGTACAAAAAAAAAAAAAAAGAAAAGAAAAAAATTATTAGTTTGTTAAGATCAACTTTAACAACGTTGTTAAGTATGAATCTCATTGTTTCAAAACAATCCTAATTTATGCAAATTAAATAAATAAATAAATAAATAAATAAGAAATCCACTCACGGGGAGTCCTTTCAACCCAGCCAATCCAATTCCACCCATAAGACCTGGCTCACCCTGAGGATAGGATGGACAGAGTTATCTTCTTATAAACATAAAACACCTTTTCTGCAGATAAACAAGCACATCTACAGTATTTTTGCTCTCACCAGAAGGCCAATGTTGCCCTTGTCCCCTTTTGGTCCCCTCTCTCCTCTTTCCCCTACAGCTCCCCAGGGCCCTTCTAAACCAGTAATCCCCTGTGGGCCTCTTTCACCCTGAAAAAAAACCCCAAAAACACCAATCCCAAAGGCCTTAATATGTATTGAGTGTCAGATATTTTTTTTAGAACAGATGATACAAATTATGTGGTTATTATATTATTTAAAAAAAAATGGCTCACCTTTTCCCCTTTAGACCCAGGGTCACCAGGATCTCCAGGTTTCCCAACATCTCCCTTGATTGAGACATGATTACAGCCATCAAAAATTTGCTTGTATAGTATTACAGTATTTGGTATTCACACAGACCATGATGATACGGTGTGCTGGGAAAAACAAACAAACAAACAAACAAACATTCACCTCTTTACCCAGTGGTCCAGGTGGACCCTGCAGACCTTTTGTACCCTGTGGACCACTGTCTCCTTTCTGTCCCTGAGGACCAATGTTACCACAGAGGCCTCGTTCTCCCTACGAATAAACAAGAACAACCAGGATCCTCAAATTCCAATATTTCTGTAGTACATTTATGTTTAATCCATTTTGCAAAGCAATATTTATCACCTGACCTGATCCCCTTTTCTCCCCAATGGCCCCTCTGGTCCACCTAGGCCTGGTGGACCCTAAGGAAAGCAAAACTACATAATTACTAAAATATGGCAACAAAATCCCCAATTTTTTGTAAATACTGTAATAGCTGTTAATCTGACCTGTTCACCTTCAAGTCCAGAAGGCCCCATTTCACCAAGCGGACCCAGTATTCCCTGGTGGTTCACACAGATTCTCATGTAAGTGATTCAATCAGCAGGATTAATAGAACTTCAGCTCTTTGTAATCTCACCTTCTCTCCTCTCTCCCCAGCTGGTCCAGGCAACCCATTTTCACCTTGAGATCCCTGGGGAAATTAATGCAACACTTTCAGCACGTACACTATTAAACACACAAATAAACTATGGCCACACACCATCACTTATGATGTCCATGATGAAATTTATATAGATTTTCCATTGTTGCATGAGTGCAAGACTTACTGGGATACCTGGAGGCCCTCTTGGGCCTGGATCTCCTGGAACTCCTTTACTGCCATCAGGCCCTGGTCTCCCCATCATCCCATCAGCTCCCTTCAGCCCTGGAGGACCCTGCAATAGAGAAAGCAATGTATACCAATATTTTATGGATAATAAGTCCCACTGGTCTATGAGACAAGCATGCTTAAATTGTGTTTGCTCAGCGAAGAAATGTGGTGGTGGTTCTTCACAGATCCAGCATCTCTGCTTCCTCCAGGTACAGCAGTTTCCTCCCACCACCCAAAACCATGGCAGTAGGTGGACTGGCAAAGATAATTTGCCCCTAAGCATGAATAAGTGTGTGATTGCGTGTGTGCATGGTACCCTGTGATATTCTGGAGTCCCATCCCGAGTGTATTCAGACCTCACACCCAGTGTTCGATCGATATATACATTGCTTTGTTGATTTAATTGTGGCATTGCCACAAGATTTCCAATCCATCTACTGCCATGTTTTTGGGAGGCTGGAGGAAACATGCGTATGTTTGTAATTGCCAATCGTAATCACCTGTACATTACCAACTGCATTCATGACACAGCTGACATACATAATAATAAATAAGTAGTTTAAACCTGACAATGTAGTCATTATAAACAATTGCAGTAACTCAGCAATTATACAATTTGAAGTCTATCATTTGAGGTTTACATTAGTGAGGTTCCCTACATATACATATATTTACACAAACTCAGGGGCTCTCATAAGATATGAACATTTCCCAAACTGGGTATTCACGAATAACACATTTCTTGGGCAAATGTCTCTTCTGAGTGATTTATGAATACATTTATTTGTATCCAGCTTGCTAAATTAGGCACATTGTGGAGCTGCTGATTCAAGTGTTGCTGTTCTCGCATTTTGTGGTCATTTGTGCTCCAATGAGATGATTTCTGTTTGCCATGACAACTGTTTCAAATTCTCTGTAAGCCTGTTAATACTCAATTGTGTTCTCTGACACAGTGGTATCACTGACCCCAAAGTGCCAGAACAGCAGCGCTTGAATCAGCAACTCCTTCAGCACCATGGACAGTGCACTGTGAGTACACAAATGATGGAATCAAGCATGCAAAGACACGTTATTTGTCATTGTAATAACACAAAACAGGTGTCTTATCAGAATGAGGATGATAAATATGGCTCTTGCATTTTTAAAAACCAACGAATGAAGAGTCTTGGGCCAAGTGAACGATCTAGTTTGTTCACCCTAGTAATAAATCTTGGCCGCTAAGTTAAAGACACAAGTTGTTACTAACGGCTGGTCTATTTTCAAGTATCCTTTATGAAATTTCAGAGAACTGAAGGCTATATTTAAAGACTTTATGAGGACTGAAGTCGTGTATTTCTCCCAACCTTTTCAGACAGAGGAGCATTATTCTCTTTGCCACTTTCTGAAAATGTAAAGACTTTGGTATAAATTGAATTATTTATTTTTATTTCATGTATGTTTTTAATGTAGAAAAATGGGTACACTGATCATATTGAAGAAAAAAAAAACCGATGGGAAAACATTATGGTGAGCTAGGTAATTTAAGCAAAAGGAAAGGAAAATAGTCCATAAAATCTGACTTACACGTGCTCCATCTATTCCTTGAGGTCCAGGATCGCCCTGTCTTCCCTGAGGAGATGCCATGAGTAATGAGAATATAGAAGAAGTAAACTATGATAGCATTACAAACAAGCAGTTCTTCATGGGCATTCTAAAGCATTAAACCACACTGTAGGCTCTGTTGTGATTATGTTATGTTATGTATAATGAGGAATCTCACTTGTAGTCCTGGAGGTCCTCTCTCCCCAGCTGGGCCGGTTGGTCCCTTAAAACAGAAACAAAATGGGTCACACATGTCCATGTATGCACTATATATCACTCTTTAGAGCAGATTCTCCTACACAAAATAAATATTATATTAAACAGAACACTTACTGAAGGTCCAGGCTTTCCACTGGGTCCTGGGGGTCCTTTCACTCCAGGTTCTCCCTATCAAGTAAATTGTTTGATTACATTTTTTTGGTATAATTCCAAAAATTCACAAGTAACGTGTGAATATTATGTAAAAATATCATGCGAATGATATTGCAATCACCTGTTCTCCCACGTGTCCTGGTCTTCCTCGTGTGCCTGTGCTTCCTGGGAAACCCTTGAAGAGCAGAAAAACAGTTCTCTTGAGATACAGGTGTCTTAAGATATTATATCATAGGAGCTGATATAAGCAAAGACAGACTAAATGTACTGTATTCGGTATTAAATACAGTTGGGTCTCCTATCTCCAAATAAATTGCCTACTGCTGTATTAAACAGCATGTCAAGGGCCATTTCTCTGAAAAGCCAATCAAGTGGCTGAAGTTTAAATGGCTGACAACTGACCTGGAGTGACAGGGCCTTAAATTCCCCAGTTCAAAACCACCACCAGTATATACTAATGACACAAAGCAGGACAGATCACTGGATCTTTATGCTAAACCTCAACTTTACCATCTACATTTATCTAAATCTGGGAAACATGTCATATTATCCATTTTTATATACCCACTATACTGTAGCTGTTTTCTCTCTCTCTATAAACTCCAGAGAACCGTCCACTCTAGCATCCGCAATCACTGCATGATCAATTTTCTCCCAGGTCTCATCCATTCCTTTGTAATGTATGGTTAAGCAAAAAATAGCCCCTTTAACCTTGCCTACTTGCTGTAAATACTGATTAGCATATTTTCTGTTAAAAACTGAAGGCTATTTGAATTAACAAGCAGATATACCTAATAAACCTGACAACAAAGTTCATTTCTCGATGACTATAGACATGCATGATAATTAATATGAGTAGAAAACGCAGAGGGCTACAATTCCCACTTTGCTTTGTCTTACATCCAAACATTGTTTATTGAAAAGCCCCACTTCCTCGGAAACCCCTGCAGAAGCATCACTTACATACATGCCAACAGGACCCTGAGGTCCCACTCTTCCTGGCTTTCCAGAGAAACCCTGAGAAAATAACAAAGATAAATTATAGCCTAGTACTCACCTAACAAAGAAAAGGTCTAAAACAAGCAAATAAACATGAACACAATTACCTTCTCTCCTGGCGGACCTGGACTGCCCATGGATCCTTCTCGTCCAGGTGGACCCTGTGAATGGAATAGTATTGGTATATAGGTACAATTGTAAGTAAATTTACATGGTGTATTCATTGTTGAATTGTCCTCTCAAGAAAGATTAGCATATATAAACCATGCTTCGATTACTACACATTTCAGAGGATCTTAGAAGAAGAAATGTGTATCAAGAGTGCAACAAGCAATGGTGAACAATCCTAAGAAGAACCCAAATGTAACAGCAACGACCTGCAGAAATTTCTAGAACTTGCTAAAATCTTTGATGCTCTGTCCACGATAAGAAAAACATCAGACAACAATGATCTTAATAGTGTTCCTTCACCACAAAGAATGGAAAATAAACTGAGCCAATTCCATCTGTCACCAATAATCACTGCTGTAATGGCTTTCCTATATTAAACACAATAGCTTTTAAAGGTGTATCACATTTTGTTCCTAAAAAAACAATCGCTTGGTGATTTATTTTTCATGAAAGAGATCAAGCAATGCAAGAGCAGTGCAATGAAGGTTTTGCTTTTCAGCAAATGTCCACATATAATAAATGACATCTTGCACATCACAAGAGCAATACAGTTTGTGATTGATTTTCCCTCTGGCATGGAATCCTCTCCACAGACTTGGGTATTTTTGTGGGTGTGTTGTGCAAACATAATCCATATGTTGTGTAAAAAAAATGGGTTAATGGACTTGAATGTACTATAGGTCAAAGACACTGTTTAAGTTCAAGTTAAGATACTGAGACACTGAATAATTTCAGTCAGCTGAAGATGATTTTAACATGGCAATTATTATGGTTCAAAATGTCATGTACGTTTGTGATAAAACACTCTGCAAAATTAGTCAAGTTTAAGATAAACAAATTATTATGGGTCAGATTTAGTTTCATAAATATTTTATTATCTATGAGTGAGCAGAGCATGTGTACACAGAGCTTAAAACTGCTAACCCAAATGTAAATCGGCTTCTGTGTAAATCAGCTTTCAAACAAATTAACATTTCATGCCAATTAGCTGCTTTGATTGATATTCTTATTAAATTGGAGACTAAATGAGATGGGGTACCTGCACTACTAATATAGTTCTTAAGCTATTTTAGAAAGAAAAGAAAAAAAAAGCATGGTTTTAAGATAAAAGGAAGCTCACAGGATGTCCTGTTGGTCCATCCATACCAGGCTCCCCAGCGATGCCATGGAAGCCCTGGATGAACAAGAAGGAAAAAAGAGAATACATATTACTACAAATATATGTGTAAAAATCCTTCAAAAGAATGTGTTTGGAGAAGCTTTTTTTTAATGAAACTATAACACACATATCACATCCACTATAAAACATCTAAACATGATCGCCAGTTTGCCAACAAGAGCTTATTTCAGCACCATAGTGCTGTCAAATAACATCTAGAGCTCAGTGGTAGGCGCCAAAGAATAAAGAAAACATAAAACTGTATAGTACATAAAAAGAAACTGCTTTTAGATCACTGTCTGAGGCTTTATTTCTGAAAGAACTGTATTCACCGTTAGTCCTTTTTCCCCTGGGTTACCAGTAGCGCCTTGAAGTCCCTGAAATACAGAAAAAAATATTAAGCAATGAAACAGCTAAACTGAATGAAAGAGAAATATATTCAGGCTCTAGTGTATAACAGGGGTTTTGCAGAAACCTTGGAGTTTCAGCAATCTAACATTAATATACAGAAATATGCATTATAAATGTTAATATAAACATCTGAAAAATAAATACTCATTTACCAAGCTTCGAGATATTAGCGGTTTACATACTGTGTATAGGGTCATGTTCAGATTGAGCTTAAATTAAGTCCAAAAGTTATGCCAATATTTATGTGAAGAACATTCCGCATATTCAGATTCAGGTTATGTAACTATGCAAAATAATACATCTTAGAAAGTGAAAATATCTTAATATAGTTCAAATTGATCTAGCATTAACTACTATAAGATTACAATAAACCAAATATAAGATTATTAGACCTATTCCTTGACATTTTGTTTTACTCATTTCAAGCTTTTAAATTGCCATATTTTTTTTTTAGCAAATAATTTAGCTTCTGTCTAGAAATAAATGCGTAACATTAGCTAAATTATCTGCCAATAGAGCAAGACTATTTCAAGCTTGAAATGTGTAAAAATGTCTAGAAATCGGTTTAATAATGATATACTTGTTGTAAACTTATAATAGGAAATATTATAAAGATAAATGCGACTATATTCAAGATATGTACACTTGCTAAGATGTCACTTTTTGCAATGTGGGCTCCCCATTCAGATAAATAAATAAGTAAATAAATAAATAAATAAATAAATAAATAAAATCAGCTGTGTTTAGTTCATGCTTCCGAGTTGGCCAGATTTTTCTTGAGTAGAAGCATCCAAGATGGAGTTTTTCATTAGAATCTAGACCACAGCCTTTAAACATAAGCACTTGCCTTTACACCTGAATGAAAGGGAAAAAAAAGGAAATGTGTGTTTTTTTTTTTTTTTTTGTTCAATGCTATCAAAGGTAATACAATTTACACCTTCATTATTTGGCAGCTTATAAAATAAAAAGCACTAGCACATCTTATTATTTTGTCCCCCCCCCCCCAATGTGCGCCAACAGTTTATTGTGTCCACAATTTATCAGACTTAAACGGCATAACATAGATTTCTTTAATGTAGTTACAGCCCAAAACCATTTTAGTATGACATATTGTGTGGCAAATTCTCACAAAAGCCTTCTAATTTACTGGGAGTGAAAGTATAAAATTATCATCATGCAGCACTGTTTAAAAAGCAGAAATGACACGTTACTAATGTTATGTTAAAATGTTATTGGAGAATTGCTCAAACTTAAATCCTTGTATAAACTCTATACGCACAGCAGCCGCTTGCTCCCACCAACTACGCTCCGTTTCAACAGGGAAACGAGCAGTAAACAGTAATCATGGTATGAGAATATAGAATGGGAACCTGTGTACCAGGCTTTCCTTCAGCCCCGATTCCTCCTTGAGGACCTGGAAATCCCTGAAATATCAAAACAAAACAAATCCGACATTCTGAAAATTTCGCACTTTAGGCTCTGGTATTGTCTGTGTAAAAATATAATCTCACCGGAGATCCAGGCATTCCAGCGTGACCTCTTTGTCCTGTACGACCCTGAAGTAGAGGCAGATACACATCATGGCAATCAGTCAAGCAACCATTAACCAGCACTTCTAAAATATTTTACTGCTGATTATCAATTCTAAGTGTTGACATGCTTAAAACAGATTTAAAAATAATGTTGTCCTACCATTGGTCCCCTTGGTCCTGGCATTCCTTGATGACCCTCCGGTCCCTTGTTGCCCTTTATGACAAATAATTAGAATAATTAAGAAAACACATCCAAACAAACAATCTTAACAAGTTTTCATCTTAATATTTTTTTTAAAAATGTATTTGCAAATCCTTATCAATATTTCCAAGACACATTTCTACAAACCTTCTTCATGCATGTGCATGAGCTGCACCTCTTCAGGTCATGCAAGTGTATTTGTAATAGGAAGGTTCATTATCTGTTATTAAAGTGTCAGCTTGAAAATTAAAGTGGTGTAAAGAATTACCATTCGCTCAAGGTCAGTAGCACATTTAATTTAACGTCTCTACACAAGGAAATATTTACGGTTTTTCCTTGACCCAGTGCAGCATTTCATACATGCATGCAGAAAGAAAAAAAATTCAGAATACTTAATAAAAGTATTGAATGGTGTGACATCACTGGTGGGTTCTCACAGAGGTGATTTCACATTTACAGCCAAGGTCTACTCTGTTATTATTATTATCATTATTATTATTATTATTATTATTATTATTAGTTACTATTATGAGAATAAGTATAAAAATATTTAATTTTTAAAAAGTATATCAACAAAGAAATTGAACAGGACTAGTGTCACATACATACAAATTGGATGTAATTGCAGTGGTTTATTGAAACACTTGAGGCAGACGAAATAAAAATGAAAGGTACAGGTCAGACAATTAGCAAACAGACTAGACAAGGCAAGGATGGAATCATTAATCAAATGGAGCAGCATCAAACCGGAATACCAACACAGAGAGGAAACGGGCTTAGTAACGTCACAAGCGAATACTAGGAGCAAGACTTCAAGAGCGGAGTGAACATTTATGTTTGCTGTATTACACAATTATAGCTTAGTGATGTCACTTGAAGCAAGTATATGTTTTCAATTTGGGCATGTAATTATGGAAAAGATTTGGAATGAGATTACCGGTAAACTACATTAGCCTCATGTACAGTACAGAACAAAGAAAACAGTGATCAGTGTATTTATTGGAAATGGAAAATTGTGTATATCTGATTGGTTCCTGTCTAGAATACATTAAAACAACAGGGAAGTCAACAGGGAAATATTAATAGCATTGTCGACATCTGACCTTCGGCCCCTCCTTTCCTGATTTGCCTTGTGGACCCACATCTCCATCTTCTCCCTAAGAGAGAGACAAATAGCAAAAAGTGTTCAAATTAATTAGACACAATAGTGATGAATAAAATAATGCTGATTAATGTGCTACAATATAGATACATTAATTGTGATTTTTTTTTTTTAAAGAAAAAACAAAAAACAAAAACATCTACAGTACCTGTATCCCTCTCGGACCGGGCTGACCTTTGACCCCTGGAAAACCTGGAAAACCAGTTGGTCCCTGTTCGCCCTGAGAACCCTGTATCCCTGGGTCTCCTTTACTCCCCTGGGTTAGTAAAAATTAAACAGACATAATATCTTAATGATATTATGATATTTCACATCACATGACCCCATAAAAACTGTATTTCAGATCACACAACATATTACATTTTGATATAATAAATGAATACTGAGTAAACAGCAACACCATAATCTTTCTGAACTAGCACTTACTTTGTCACCTTTTGGTCCGGCTTCACCCTTGTCTCCCTCAGGTCCCCTCTTACCCTGCTCAGCATATCAGAAATATGTAAACAACATGATATCATCCTATACAGTTCATATGATAGACAAAGCATTAAAAGAAAGAATGGAAGTTGTTATTAGGAGACATGCACATAAATCAATAGAACTGAATGACAAAATGGTTTCAAATGCATTAATGCTGAAGCTCCTAGTATGTAATGAAATGGTAAATGAAATGAAATGGCAAAGCTTAAAAAACCTTAATAACCATTAGGAAAAAGGGTTACAATAAAGATGCACTTACTCTAACACCTATAAATCCTTTTGGACCGTGTGTTCCTAATGCACCCTGATACAAAATGAAATGAGACAACGTTTCATTATACGAAATGCGGATTCTCAACTGCGTAGTGATAAAGAAAGACAGTGTACACGCGTTATGATTTTGAGGGAATGTTAACCATAATTAAGACCTTCAGAAATAAGAAACCTGTCAGAGCGTGTGTAAGTTTGAACATACCATTTTAACAACCCCAAAATCAAAATCCATACCAATGAAATCAAAAAAGTCCAGCTTGTAAAGCGAGTAGTAGCTTTTAAGTAATAACAATAAAAATAACATTGGTAATCACTATTGCATATGCAGAAACTTGTACTAAAATATAGGTAATAAGATATTAATGCCAACATTTATAATTTTGTAGTAATTTGTAAATGTGAAACAGAGGTACAGACATTGATCGTTATCCGCTCATTAGGCCATCACCTGAGTAACAGATGCATTTAGCTGCGTTTAGATAAATCACTCCTTATTGAGGTTATTATATAATGTCCTATCAATACTAAAGCATGCCAGATGTGACATTAATAATTATATTGCTGCTTCGTGCTGCTTGCATTCATCATTCATTTTCCATGTGCTTTTGTTTGTTTTGACACGTGTCTTTGTTTTGGTTTTGGTCCTGTCTCCACTCTGATCTGTCATTAGTTTGTTACCCACTGTGTTCACTTGTTTGTTGTCAGTCCTGGTTTTGACCCTCGCCCCTTCTTCTCGTTTCTCGATTAAGGATGTTCCTTGCTTGATGCTGCCTACGTGTTCTCTGACGTTCAAGCTTGCTGCTCGTTTCCTGCTTGTTCATGAAAATTGGATGTATATGAGGATATACATCATATGAAAGCTAGTTTCCATGCAGCTGAAGCTGATTCATCATTTGCACTCAAATCACTGATTGTTTTGATGTCGTATACAGATTCGTTTGTACATAATACCAGGTGCTTAAATTTGCACTCATTTTAATGAGTCTAGTAAATGATAAACAAACTGATAATTAACAATACTTTTAACAGAGTTCCTTTTGTGAACTGGATGTAAAAAAAAAAAAGAAAAGCAGATTAAAATCCATTCATGGATCCATTTTGCGTACTGCTTATCCTACACAGGGTCACGGGGGAGCCTGGAGCCTATCGCAAGGAACTCAGGGCACGAGAAGGGGGACACCTTGGATGTGGGGCCAGACCATCGCAGGGCACAATCTCACACACATATTCACACACTACGGATAAATTGAAAATGCCAGTCAGACTACAACGCATGTCTTTGGACTGGGGAGGAAACCCCCCAAAAACATACAAGCTCCGCACACACAGGATGGAAACGGGATTCAAATCCTCAACCCTGGAGGTGCGAGGTAAGTATTCATGGATAGTACCTATAGGAACACTGAACGTGATCTGCATGTGAAAATCATCCTGCATGTGTGACAGCAAACTATTTCTGTGTCATTAAAAACTGTAATTCCCAAAGGCAATCTCATAAAAACCTACATAACCGTGCCCATTAAATATGGCAGTTAAACAGCAAGAATATTTCTCATGGATTTGACTGTTACAAGCACAAACAATGGCACAATTACTATCAAATGATTACGTGTCTGGTTCTAATCAAATGAGCTGTTTGGACAGCACGTCTCATCAGTATGCAGTTCCATGGTTTCTCTGATGGCATTCTGTTTGTGTGGCTTCAAAAAGCATTTGTAGATGTGATGATTTTACTTTATCCAGATCTAAAAACACACTAATAGGGTAATCTATGACAGCTGGTCCGGCACTCAATATCATATCAGTGACACAAATGAAAGCTATCAAAGTTGGATATGAACCACATGGAGAAATGGTCACATCATGTTTTACAGTTTCACTGGATGCCTTTTTATATGTAACAATGTGGCCATCTGCTGGGAAATCACTTAAGGATGTGTGTTCTCCAATAGTCAACAAAAAATACAGCACTTTCATAGCAATGACCTAACGTCGGATTAAATGTGATCTCAAAAGGGAAAGGGAAAGCCGGATAATACGGTTTGCAGCGTCGGCTCTGGAATGTCTGTTTGAAAACATGAAAGTGAATTAGACATATTGTAGTATTTACCATAGGGCCCTCAAATCCTGGCTCTCCCCGAAGTCCTGTGGGCCCAACAGGTCCCTAAAACACAGATATACAGTCTAAATATACGCTTGAACCACTATAATATTAAAATCACAAAACAGAGGCATCTGAGAGAATAACAGCATTAAGACGTGAAGTCAACTTTATTACAATGTGATTTCCTGGTACAACTGTCACTATGTTTAAATCTTTAAAGTTAAACAATATACAAAAAGATATTTCTTAGGGGAAAAAAAAGGGTGGATATGCTCACAGGATCTCCTTTCGGTCCAGGTATGCCTTCTCTGCCGGGTTGCCCCTGTGAACATATACAAACACATATCCTCTGTTTATGTCTGGATTTATAAAAGCGCAGTCCTTTTTTCCTTATTTTGCTGTGGCACCACTAAACTGGACTCTGGTCTTTATATTTGAGAAATAGAGAGCTGTAGGTATGTTATAAATATGTCATATTCATCTCGTGAATCTAATAAATGTCGAACATTGCAAGCAAAATTCGTTGCCATTACAGCATTTTGTGGTATTTGTAGTGCCACAAATTTGATTCAATTTCACAGTAAAACAATAATGCATCCAGAGTGTTTTTTTTTTTTTTTTTTTACTGCCCACAGAAGAGACTGCTTATCTCGAGTACTGAATACTTATCCCGAGGACTGAATTTTATATGGCATGTTTATTATGAGAATAAAATTAGACCTACTAGACCTAGACCTACATAACGTGAGCTGTGACCATTGATCAGCTTATCCATTAACCTGTGGCAGGTTTTCTTTATAGATGACACCAAATTAACAAAATCATGAGCATAGTCCTTTAATTGTACAACTCTAAACAGCATAACCAGTTCAGTCGCTTCTGGAACTTTTCCTGTTCAAGCTCCAGACTTTATTTTCAGTTCCAAAATATAAGACTACTTGTAGTTTGTCGTACAAATAAATACGATGTGCTACATCGGGTGCTATTATATAGGCTAGCGTATATACTTTGCAACTGACAACAAAGCAAAAAAAGCAACTTATTCAGTTCACATTTTCATCCCCCTGATCTATTTTTCTATTTTTTTGCCAGACCACTTAGTGGGCCAGCCTAGATGAGGCATTTTTATTCACTGACTGACTGACTGCATGTGCAATAAGTCGAACTAGCCAAATTGTAATCTAGCTACCCTTAGCTAGCAAGCAGTGAGCAATACAGAGACATTCTGTGGTATGCATGTATCTGCTGCGTTTGTTTGCAAACTAGCCCACCTCCACCTCATTTTGGGATAGCTGGAGAGAGAGAAGTAGATTAGCAAAAGTTGTGTCATTTCATGTAGGTGTGCGCGCTTGACTTCAAATACTATTGAAGTTAATAACGTACGGTAAATAAAGGGGTGAGAGGATGTACTGTGGCATGAATGGATTTGTAGCAACACACTGGCCGTATGTATCTCCACTGTTGTGACAGTGGTGCTTGAAAGTTTGTGAACCCTTTAAAATGTTCTATATCTCTGAATAAATATGACCCAAAACATCATCAGGTTTTCACACAAGTCCTAAAAGTAGACCAAGAGATCCCAATTAAACAAATGAGACAAAAATATTATACTTGGTCACTTATTTATTGAGGAAAATGATCCAATATAGCAGTTTTAAATTCAGTAACTGAATTCAGTCTTCTGACTCTGATGTTATAATAAAAAAGCAGGGTCTCACCTGTGGGCCCCGTGGCCCTGGAGGCCCAATCTGTCCATCCAATCCTTGAGCACCCTGTTAAAGGCACAGAAGTGCTATGGATATTAGTCTTTTACAAGTGAAGGTTTCTTTCAAAAGTGGAGGATTGTGATTGTAATCACATACCTGGAGCCCTGGGGGGCCAGTGCTTCCTGCAGGCCCAGGCTCCCCCTGTTAAGCAAAGCAGAGAATGACACAGTCAGACACTATCGAGACAGCTCTGTGCTTGATGTCTTGCAGAATGGGATGAACAGGAGGAATCATAAAGAGTTTTATAATCATATGAAGACTCACCCGTGAGCCATTTACGCCCTGAGCACCTATAAATCCTGTGATGCCTGGAGGGCCCTACACAAATATTTCAAAATAGGAAATTTATCTAGTGTGAAATGATCAGTGGACAGAAAATGACACAGTGACAGCTCATTGGTTAATGTTTGGGTTTTTTTTTTTGCAAGAGAATAAAGTACAAAACTCATCACAGAAAATATCCCAATCTAACAGTATGGGTTCCACCAACATTTATTGGCTGTCAGTCTCTAACGGATTAATTTATTTAATACACATACTGAATTGTGCCTATGTTTTGCTTAATGTGCACTATTCTCTAAAAACATACGCACGGGGTAGTGGACAAGCTGATGAAGCAGCGCACTTTAAGCAGACTGAGGTGGAGTTCCTAAATTTTATGAACCACACACCTGGCAACCCCAGCCATACTGCTCTGAGTAACTTGCATGCTGCTAATTTTCCCCTGATTTTGGCCATGAGTAATTGCCGTAAGTAACTGCCCAAACTTTAGTAAATCAAACAGAATATAATCATCTGCACTTCAAGTTCTCCATCCTCAATTACACATGGATGAGGGAGGACAGTTGGAATGTTCCAGGTGCATGACTTATTAACTGCTTTTATGCTAGTAATGTACAGGAAATGCTAGGATTTTCAGCGACGGCATCATAATTGAGCCAGGAACAGTACATCTGGTCCTGAGAGCTTAAATCCCAGAGAGATTCTTTGAATGAAGTGTTTGCTGAATTAAAATGAAATGTAAGTGTTAATATATAATCCAATGAGAAGTAACTACAACAGAATTGTGAATACTAGTATTTATTAATTGTTTAGATTTCTTACTGGTGGACCTTGCGGACCTGGTGGGCCATCGAAGCCATCATCCCCCTGTAAAACAGATAAGAGATGGAAGCAAGCATTTATTGAAATGTAGATAACGCCATGCTGTACTTTGTAAACTGAACCACGAGGATTAAAGCAAAATCTTTGTTCATGACTGAAACTTTCCACTGGGCAGGAAATCTGATGTGGTGATGGAAACTTTAATCCATGGTGCAAGTCTGTGTCATATTGAAATGTTTAGCTTTACTTACATCTGTCCCTGGAGGGCCCTCAAGGCCCTCAATCCCTCTAATCCCATGTGGCCCCTGCAATTAAAGACCATTTTACTCTTATAGCATGCATTATGTTACCATAAAGACATTAGTAAGGTCAGAGTGATATTAGAGACTTACTTGAAGGCCAGTAGGACCAGGCGGCCCAGGCAGTCCTTTATATCCCTAAATGAGCAACAATTGTGTGATATGACACCAAATGAACAGTACTTTACATTCATATTTCACAACGAAAATGCTAATACTTCATAGCACCATTCAACTGGAAAAATGCAATTCATATAACCACTAGATGGGGACAGCTCCAAACTATTAACCATGCCATTTTACTTCGAATGAGTGAGTAGTTGTTGGCTTATTCCGAACTATATAAAATGGCTTATTCAGAATACACCTTACTTTCTCTCCAGGTTCCCCTACATCTCCACTTGGACCCTCTGCTCCAATAAGTCCCTATGCACAGAATAGCATTGCTTTGTTTTATCAGCACTATGTTAGATCAATACCAATAGGCATATATTTTTTAGCTCATCTTACCTCATCTCCTTTTTCACCAGGTGAGCCAAATTCTCCTTTATAGCCAAGAGGGCCCTGAGGGTAAAAAAAAAAGAGAGCAACCATAAAAGAGACTCAATACACATATAATGTAAGGTGTTAAAGGTAATGTGTTAATGT
This sequence comes from Ictalurus furcatus, assembly GCF_023375685.1. Lineage (NCBI taxonomy): Eukaryota > Metazoa > Chordata > Actinopteri > Siluriformes > Ictaluridae > Ictalurus > Ictalurus furcatus. The sequence goes on from NC_071272.1 coordinate 3,538,546, forward strand.
TGTTAGTTAGCATGTTAGCATGGCATTACTCTACCTTTGGGCCAGGTATTCCAGGAGCCCCCTGTTGTCCTTTCAGGCCATTTTCTCCATCTTTCCCAGGAATCCCTGGTAAACCTGGTACACCTGGCAGGCCAGGATCACCCTGCAGTGTAGCAGAAACAAAAACAAACAAAAAAAATGACTTTATAGCACTTAAAAATCATAATATCTCTCCTTAATACTCCTGTTAGTAAAGTAAAATGAAATGTCAGACCTAAATGCCTTTTGGATTTGTTGCTTCTGCCACTCAAGGTTGGACGTTTAAAGGTTCTATAGTCCTAAGATCATTGTAACATGATAAATAGATTCATTAATACTCTATGCAATGGTTAGGATGATAGAATCCTGCTCTCAGAAAAATAACGAAATAAATAACGTTAATAATCTGTACCCTTATCGTTTGTATTTTAATATGTCTATCTTTCACAGGGAAATGTGGATATAATGAACCTTTAAAAAAGATTTTATGAAGGACATGTGAAGCAACTTTTCAAACTGCTGCTCAAGCTGCATCTCAGGGCAGTATAACACACTAGGAGAAAAGCGCTATCTACCCTCTTCTGCATACATGAGCTCCCAGATGTGATTCACAGGTGAGAGTGAGTACGCAATTCCTCCCACTCAGAGAGCGAGGCCAATTTTGCTCCCACGGATGGCTGTGGCATCGTCATGATTTTACCTTGTGATCTCTCGACAACTTTTCTCGGGAGGCCATGTAATGAACTTTTACAGAGCCCAGAGAAGTCAGCGGTGCTTCTGGACAGTGTTGATGTACGGCTTCTGCGTTGCATAGAAAAGCCTTAACTTGCATATGTGGATGCAGCGGCGAATGGTGTTGACTGACAAAGGTTTACCAAAGTATTCCCGAGCCTATCTCAGGATATCCATTACAGACTCATGACGGTTTTTAAGACCGTGACGTCTGAGGGATCGGAGCTCATGCGCATTTAGAAGTGGTTTTCGGCCTTGCCCTTTACGCACCAGATTCCTTGAATCTTTTAATTATACTGTGCACTGTAGAAGGTGAAATGTGCAAAATCCTACCGATTCGATTTGTCTTTGGGGAATGCTATTCTCAAAGTGTTGGACTAATCTCTGTCGCATCTGTTGGCAGATTGCCGAGCCTCGAACCATCCTTGCTCTTGAAGGACTAGGCCTTTTTTTGAGGCTCCTTATATACTATGATTAGACCTTATTTCAACTTGTCATATCGATATTAGCCCAAATTGCCCCTGTCACAACTTTTTTGCAAGGTGTTACGTGCATCAATTTCAAAATAAGTGTTTACCTTAAAAAAAAAAACAACTATGCAGTTGATTAGGTAAAACATCAAATACCTTGTCATTATATTTTTTTGTTTAAATACAAGTCAAAGTACATTTACAAATCACTCCTCTTTGTTTTTATTAGCATTTTCCATACTGTCCCAACTTTTTTGGAATTGGGGTCGCAGACGAAAGCTTTTAAGGTACACTATATGCACATTTCTAGGGAAAAGATATATACTAAAGGTCCAAAAGGTGTACGCTTGAGGGTACCATCCCAGTGACAAGAAATGGTACAGTGTAGTAGTATTTTCGTTCAGCTGTATACTTTGTATGTGGATGAATGGCAATAAAGTTAACTTGAACTTGAACAGATAGCTATTCCACTACAATAAAAAAAAATAAAAACATTTGAAAAATGTAGTTGTTACAAACAGTACAAACATTTTTAAAGAAAATAATAATATAATAAAATATTATTAGAATTATAAATACAATTATTTTCATTTTAAAAACCTCATTTTAATGCATGAAACACTTAGTGTGTACCATGTGCTACACATGATCCTTTGTATAGATGATCTGTAATGCTGGCTCCAATTCAGAACACAATTCCAAGAGGATGACTCTTGTGTAATGAAAATGGCTCATAATCCAGTTATCATAATTATATTTTAAAAAAAATTCCCTCCACCTTGGCCTAGCACCATAAAAGCACCATCACAACCATTGCTCTGACAATTTTTCCACTCCACAAATGAATTCAAGACAGGGTTTTGCATATTATTATTGATAATTATGGAGTACATCGATCTTCACAAAAAGTAAAAAAAAATCTCCAGTAATAGTTGCCACATTGTGCGCACCAGTTACAGCATGTACCTGCAGTCGATGCATGATGGTTCACATATTCCTACATTCAGTTTACGTTTTTATTTAAAAAAAAAAAAAAAATCCTTATGCGTATATGGAAAATAGTTTATAAACGGTTTGATGCTGATTTTCAGCATATGCAGCATTTATACACGAGAAGTCAGGATTAATTTGTGTGAGGAGAAACTACATGTATATGGCTGCATACACACCTGTTTGTGTAAGACTTCAGAATGATGGATTTCTATGAATTTGGAGTGAAAAACAGGGTGTGATAACCCAGTGCATTTAATGTACCTAAACATACATGGAACGGCAGTGAGGAAGTGTAGGGTCTACGCTAAGGCCGGCTGGAATAAACGAGCTAGCATGGCTAAACCCTTCCTCACAGTTTTTTACTATGCACGTCATCATATTCACTGTTTACAAACGGTTTCATTTCACAAATTACTTTTGTAGACTCAACAACAGCACAACAGAAAGTTAATGCCTTCCTTCTGTTTTGCTGGTACTGCGTTTCATTAAGTAGGCCATCAGGCCCGTTGTGTAGCAGCTCATGTGAGCTCTTTCCAAGGCACAAACACTGCAAAGACCATAATGGTGCTTTCAGACACCACACTTCATGTTTATGTGGTTAAAGCTTAAGAGTAATGAGGGGTGGAGCGTCTAGTACCTTTTGTGTTTCAAACATATAGCAACTCAGCTTTTAAATGATTGTTTATGTAGAAACATGGTTAGAAATGAATGAATACAATCATGCTGGTGAGATTTAAAAATGAAGGCAGGCTTTATAAAATAGACAGCATATGCAGTTGCTGTGATTATTCCCCGAACCAATATGTTGCCTTTATATGAATTAAAAAATAAAAATAAAAACATGTTGGAGCATATGGTTATAGGAAATAATAAATGACCGCCAGTTGCAAGTTATGCAGCCTGATGTAAACTGGAGTTAGTATTACCACCCCAAAGTTGATTATTTTCCTATAACAGCATGCATTATGCTTATGCATTTTATTCCTCTTACACCAATTCAATCTGCCAATGATACTTTTTATTTTATTTTATTTATTTATTTTTTACAATTATTAATGAATGACACATGGTACTTTTTTTTTTTCATCTGTTTATAGTTCAATCTAATGTTTTGGAACATCAGTGAACCAATTTAGTTTCTGTTGTCACTTACATAAAGGCATAAACCCTATAGTTGCAGTTATTAACAGTTGTTCACGGTTTTTCACTCTCTTGAGGTTAATAAGACCAAAAACACAGCTTGTCCTCTGTCTTAAAGACTCCCTCGTGGAAAACTTACTGCTTCTGGAGAAACACGTTCGTTCCTGGTATCACTAACCTTATAACAGCTATAAACAGTCGTTCCCTCACCAGCCTCTCTTTGTCCTCTCTCTTAATGTTAATAAGACGAAAAAATGCAGCTTGTCGCGTTACCTAGCAACCACGAAGCACAAGCCCTCAGTCCTGAAGCCTTTCCTGTATCAGAAAACTTAAAGCGATGGCTTTTAAGCTCTTGAACTGATAATGACGGTAGACCCTAGCTTCTATTTATCTACGTGTCTGTCGAATCTGTCTTCTGACTTCTCGACTGACTGTGAGAGGAGATTATGTGTCATATGTACACAGCTCGGGGGATTACCATATCTCCCACGCGCCCTGACGGTCCTCTTTCTCCAGGATCACCCGGTGGTCCCTGAATGAAAAGAGGAACAGATAAATCAAATATACTTGGTTGGCGATCCTAACAAATAGTGTTGTCTTACAGTAAATATTTAAAAAATAGTACTGAGTCAACATCTCACCTGTGGGCCTGGTTTTCCCAATTCTCCCTGTGGCCCACGTAAACCCAGTTCTCTCTACAGGCTCACAAAGAAGACACCAGTCAGAGAGTGTGTATATTCCACTGATACTAGTAAGATACTACATCTCTTACACCACACTAGAACATCCTAGCTAAGAATGTCACTGATATTTCATATGGGTGACAGTGTTTGGGTTACAGTGTTAAGTGAATGCCTGTACTGCATACTTACAGGCCAACCTGCATACAACAGCTGGAAGTATGATGTTTGCTGGGAAAAGGAGAACGGGATAAATAAATTAAAATATTCAGACATTTTTACTACACATGAGCGAAATTTTCCCATCTTCACAGTGGACTTCTACTATCGATCTACTATTCTACTACTATCTCACTTCTACTATGTGATATTCTGGTTGTCATTATTATGAAGTATTTTCTTTTTCAGACCCGCAGGCAAACGTAAAAACCAGTATGAAATCTATAAAACATCCTACATTTTGCATGGATCATAAAGTGCAGGGTTCAGTTTTCAGTTATGACAAGATGTTCTCCAGCTAGCAGAAAATGAGACTGGCATGAAAGGGAGAGGCATACTGATGGGATTATATGCTTCATTAAATAGGCACAGTGTATGCATTTGGGTTGTGAGATTGACCTCTGACCCTTTGCAAAGTGTTCATAGTCCTTACCTACATCCTGTGACCTGTCATTTCGATGGATGCTGCTCACCAGTCTTTTGGTTGTTTTATCGTATTTTGTCTCCGTGTATTTCTTTTTTCAGAACCGTGTAAACGGGAAACCCTCGGTTCTAGGGTCTACAAACCTTTAAGGATTAGCCAACAAGCTTTTAGGACACTGGATTCACCCTCTAACCCTACACTAGCAAGCAACAAAGAGATAAGTGTCCATTCATTTGTATCTACGGACTTGATATGGCGCCACAATTTCTGCGATAACGTCAAGCGACAAGTGACATTTGTCTCAATTCAATGCAAATGAGGTACAACGAGGTAGGTAAAGTGATAACGTGATTTGAATGATTCCTCAGACCATATGAAACCTGTCAGTGTGTATAAAGACATTACTAAGAAGAATAAAGCTTGAAAAGAAGTAGCGGAGATCATGTAGTACAGATAATTAGCTAATGAAGGTTGTATTAATCTAGGATGCAACATGTACAGTAAATCAAACCTAAAGACATATTTGAAAAAATGCTGTTTATATATCAGATAGTGGACTATAGGTTATACGTTTTGGCTGCTACTGTTTCTTATTGGAACTACAAAAAAAAATTAGCATTACACGTCCAGAAGCATAGGAAACAGTAGCGGTCGCTGCATGCCCACAAGAGAAATACGCAAAATACAAGCAGTACGTTTAATTCACTACAGTGAATGCAGGGTAAGAGTGTATCGTACACACTATAGTATAACTGCCAGATTTCTCGATCAGTGTTTGCCATTTTTGTTCTAACGCTGCCAGGTGTGGTTTATAAAAACAGTTCTTGAGAGAGAAAACTTCAGTGTGTTCTTATACTGTATATTTTAGATTGACATCTTGTTGCAGGATTCCATGTATTTCCATCCATCCATCCATCCATCCATCTTCTATACTGCTTATCCTCTTCAGGGTCACGGGGAACCTGGAGCCTATCCCAGGGAGCATGGGGCACAAGGCGGGGTACACCCTGGACAGGGTGCCAATCCATCGCAGGGCACAATCACATACACATTCACACACCCATTCATACACTACGGACACTTTGGACATGCCAATCTACCATGCATGTCTTTGGTGGGAATCGAACCACCGACCCTGGAGATGTGAGGCGAACGTGCTAACCACCTTTTTTTTTTTAACCTACAAACTGTGGTGGATACAAACCTGCGCTACACAATCGCAACCTCACTGAACTGACGTGATGAGAAATAACAAATTCAGAAGGGAGAATGTAAAATGATTACCTGAAAGTAAGCCCACTCCTCTGCTGTGTTCCTCCACAGATATAAAGTGGGTGGACCTGGTGGTCCTGGTGGCCCTGGGTTTCCGACCCGACCAGGACGACCCTCTGGTCCAACTCTTCCCTAAAAAAATCATCACAGTGTTCTTTTTTAATTATTTATAAGACAGCTATGCAACAGCTGTACACTTTTAATGCATGGAATGGCATGCAGTGTGTGTGTGTGTGTGTGTGTGTGTGTGTGTGTGTGTATATATATATATATATATATTTTCTCTGCAACCATCTCCTGCTGGGATTTGGGTTCTGGCACAGACCAGACTAGAGCAGTTCCTAAAGATCCTTAAAAGTCACAAAAGGTCAGACCAAAAGCCCATGAACTTTTAAGTGCGATGGATCAGCTATATCCCCAGGGACTGCTCTTCACTTTTCAACCATTAAACAGGTATAAGAGAGAAACCCAGCACTCACCTTTTCACCTTTGAACCCTGGATAGCCCACACTGCCAGGACAACCCTGGCAGAATGTAATAAAAAACAAAATACATTATTTGCACATCACTTGCTAAATAAAAGTAATAAGTTACATCTAAACATTTAATGAAATCAATTTTCATGTGGAAACACTAAAACCAAAGTGAGCAATAAAATTCCACAAAGTTTACATAGACGCTGAGATAATCAGAAAGACCTTGAAAGGCTCATTAGCTCACAGTAATAAAGGATCCTTGCAAAGTCTCTCATGGCCAGATACTTTTACATGAAGTTGCATCACAAAACACAACCTGATTGCAGAATGTGCTCCTACTGGATCTAAAATGAACTAACCTATTAAATGTAGTCTGCATGAAGTGGCACTTTAAAGCCGCAATTTCAGGAAACGCAAGATCGGTAATAATCAGTAAGAAGAAAAAAGTTTTTTGTTTTTTTTTTTAAATTACAAAAAGACCCAAGAGCAATAATGTGGCTAATATAAGATTTATTTACTAAGTACGGAAATAAAACACGATTTTTGTGATGCTAGAAAAATCAATCGACGACAGGAAGTTAATCTTTTTTTAATTTGCCAACAATTACATATTTTACTGTTAATTAAAGAATGACAAGATATTCTTGTTTAGCAGTTTAATGTCACATTTAACGTTGTGGAACACAGTCATGTCAGAGCTACTGTTACAGAAGATTAATCAACACCTTCTGGACTCTTCAGATTGGCAAATTCAACAGTGTTGTGCTATAATCATTTTTCATTCAGACGGCTGTGTACATTAGCTATTTTCTATTCTATTTTTCTTGCACGACTTCTATAAGAATGGGAATGTTGGGACCAACATGGGAATTGTTATGACCAAGTTTATGACCAAGCAGCAAAAATGAACAAGAACTATTAAAAGTCGTACTTACCGTAAATTGTTATCTCGGCAAGGTCCTAAAATGTTCTAGAATTATTACACATTTTATCATAAAAATATCTGTTTTCATATAATGAATAACACCAGGAAACACTGCCTATAAAGCTCAACGCCAGAAAAAAAGTGCTAATTTAGACCAGGTTTTAAGAGGCGTACAAAACCACTATGGGACAGAGTTTAATAGATCGAACGGAAACTGTAATCACACTTTTTTTGCATGTTGCTACATGCATGGTGCGTAAATTGTGCGTTTAGGCTTGTACAACAGTTTTCTAAATAACACACCAGGCTTTTCGCAAAGAATTTGGAATAATTAAATCTACAAGCAGGTGAAAACCACTTCCAGTTGTACACCTGGCTCTCAGTGTCGAAGACAGATTTTATAGAGGAAAAAACCTCATTAAAGGAGCTCTTAAGAGGTGTATATGCACTGCTAATTTTGGATGACTTTCAACATTGTGAATTACTTTCTTTAGTTGAATTACTTTAACACCTGGTCAGTTTCAAGTATACATTTACGTTTACGGCGTATGGTAGACGCCCATATCCAGAGCGACTCACTTATACAACTGAGCATTTGAGGGTTAAGGGTCAGGGGCAGCTTGATAGGGCTGTGATTTGAACTCACGACCTTCCGAGCAGTAGTCCAACGTCTTAACCACTTAGTTAGCACTGCCGCACAAAGGGAACGATAACCTAAACACATTGGTATCTCCAGTTAAATCACAGCAGGGCAGGAGTTGATAGTCTGTCTGGGGTTTCCAGTGACAAACACAATACAGAGCATTAATTACTGAATCTTTCCCTGCTGCTGGCTTTTACTTGCGGTGCGTCTTGTCTTCTCTGTGTTCTTTCATGTCTGACTCAGAGCTGCATGAGGACTACAAAAAAAGCTCCATCAGCTCTGTGTCCCTGAAGCCTTGTTTGGTATCTCCACATGCTGCTGCATCTGGTCCTCCCTCTGTCTCTTCTGCCTCTTAAAGTACATAATCTGCTGAGCGCTTTGACTCGGGGTCTCATCTGTCCTATTTCTAGTTAAACAGGACTGTACAGTTCCGAAAAAAGATATGCTGACGAGCGCTGATATTTGCTGAGCGTTGAAAATGTGAAAGGGTAAAGAAGAACAGAAGCTCGAGACAATTCCTCGGCCATGCTTGGTGCGACAGATAAGAACAGAATTGAATATCTTAACAAATGGATTATTCTGGACGGATTACTCTCCCAGTAGGGTATTACAGACTTGAGATATATTGTTATTTTAGCCCTCCCTCTAATATCACAACCAGCTGTCAGTGGATACTTTCTTGAGGAGAAAAACAGCATTTACATCTAACCACCTTCATAATTTAAACTGGAAAATACACTGACGCATGCCATTTCAGCGTACGTCAGTCTGCTGTCATGTTGAAAGTAAATTTAAATCAACTGAACAAATAAAGCACCAAAAAAACAAAAAAACAAAAAAATGGAAAACGTCTGCGACCCTTCTGTCTTACACTACACACACGTTGTTTATTTGGCTGACTTATTCCCTAAAACAAATGCAGATGATATGCTCATGTGATTTGTGAGGTAAAATTGGTTTTGTTAGCTAAGGGCTTTAAGGGTATAATGATTTCCATTCATCCTCAATCGCAGACCAGCTTTATTATTCCCAGACTATAGAATATGTTAAGTTGACGTCACTCTGCGTTTTTTTTTTGTGGCTCAACGGCTTGCGAGGAATACCGCATTTGTTTTTATTTGCAACGAAGGATTAAAAAATGGAATTTGAAGTCAAGGAAGAAATACCAAGCTATTGGGGTCTGAACAAGTTAAATCTCGTTATCGATGTACATAGGTACAACTCGTCAGACGGAATCCAGACACACTGCCTGCCCCTGCTCACATACCTGAGGGTAATTACCTTGTTTTTGGGCTGAGTACATGTGCATGAGTTTAAACGTATAAATCAATGAAAGATTACGAACAATTTAGAAATGGCTGAGTGCCAGATCAATAAATCCACAAGCTATCGCTCTGTACAAGCAAAGGCAAGTTAGCTAAGTTGCCAGCAGTCCCTGTTGTACATGTTTAATACATGGAAATTACATACATAATAGATTTCAATTGCATGCTTCATCTGACAGTGACACTGCCAGTAAGGTTTATGAACACCTGGACCTTCTTATGTTTCAGTACAGTTCAACTGTAATTAGATCTACAAACAAAATAAACAGGTTGAAACAAGTTTTCCACCAAATACCCAAAAGTTCCTGTTTATTTCTATTATCAGACTTTAAATTCGTGCTTTATTAAAGGCAGGTGCACTTGAAGAGTAAAGAAGTTAAGTGAGTAAAAAAAAAAAAGACTCACTGGTTGCCATTATGTCACGATTCTTTTCGCTGACCTTTAACACAGGTACGATACTGCTGGGTGCATCTCAGATTGTACTATTTCACGTTCACTATGGGCCACGTTCAGATGAGGTTTTAAATCCTCTGACGTTTACTGTAGCCTACAGTATAACCTGCGGTGTGTAACAGGCTACGTCATATATGGGATATGTGTCAGGTTTTATGTTCAACAGCTGTGACAAATCAGATCTGTGTCAAGATATCCCATAATATAAATGCAGTCATTGCCATTATAAAAAAAATATATTGTTTGCTACACTTGACTAATTAGAGTGATCAATGAGTGACACACACTCACACACACACACGCACTCTTTCACACCCAGGGGCAATTTTAATATAGCCAATCCAGCTACCTGGATATTTTTGGACACTGGGAGGAAACTGTAGACCCAGGAGGAAACCCAGGTGAATACGGTAAGAACATGCAAAACTCCACATAGACAGTAACCCGAGCTGAAGTGGGGACCCTAGACAATTTTTACCAGTGTTGTGAATTGTGATTGATACAGAAGTTTGGCATCAATTCTGTTAGCTACCATAGAACAGAAGATGAAATAAGTAGTACTCACAGGTTCCCCAGGTGGCCCCATCGGCCCTGGAGGCCCTCGATGAAAGTGATACATCTTCCCATCTGAGCCTCGCACCAGGCCCCCCGTCCTACTTGTGAGAACCACATTTGGGACAATCTTGCGAGTTTCATTTGTTCTGTCAGTGGACGAGCTAGGTGGAACATGGGTTGATGTCCCTCTCTCCTCTCCTTCCTTCAGCAGGTTGGAGTCGGGGTCCTCGTGGCTTGAGTTTTCTCCAGCAGGAGGTTTTTTCAAAATGGGAGGAACATCCAGATCAATAATGGTGTTATCCACAGGCTTTTTAGGAAACACTTTGTCAGGACTGCTTTTCTCAGTGGTGATGTTCTCATCTAGAAGTTTAGATGTAGAGTCTGGCTTGGCCTCCTTGCTGCCTTTAGCAAAGGGTGGGTGGATCTTATGGGGTAAGCCACCATTTTTAGACAGGGTGTTGGGATCGATCAGGTCAGTGTACTCATCCACCTCAAAGACGTCTCCGCGGCTAATGGAGCCGGGTCGCTTTGAGCCTGTAGGGAGTGTGCCATCTCCACGGGTGAGGCCATGACTTCTCACACCCTACACACACACACACAGTTGCAACATATTGATTAATATTACTGGCAAGTTCATACATTGTAAAATGTATTTCTGTATTTTCTAACTACAGAATATGTAAGGAATGAAAACAGTTTGCAGCGCACTGTTATAGGAAATTAGGAATAGGAATATAATGAACAATGAGGTAGTGTGATGTTCCCAGTGTGAAGTGGCGTTACTGCTAACACCCACAGAGTTGATTATTTTCCAATGACAGCATGTCTAGAAGCGTTGTGTTCTTTTAATCCTTTTTAAATGATTTAATATTTGTATAATTATTAGTGAAGGACACATCATACATTTTATCCCCTGTAGTTACGTTTACGTTTAATGTTGTGGAACTTCCACGAAACAAGTTAGTTCTTGTTATAACTTACGCTATAACCGCTATAAACAGCTGTTCCCAGTCTCTCTTGTCTCTCTCTCTTAAAAGTAATACATGTAGAAAGAAATTACAGGAAAAAATGTATAATATATAAATTAATATATTCATCTGTTAATTATTTATTGTGGTATTATGTATCTTGTACCATAACAGTATTTGATGTATTTTGGCCCATCAGTGACTGCATGATATCAGCGACTTGAATGATTGGTGCCATCTAGAACTTTGGATGAATTATTTGCACACAGAAGGAATTTGCCCATGTCAAACTGGTGGACTATATTTATATAGTCTATATAATATTTATATAATATAGGACTATATTATATTTATAGTAACCATGATAACCATGGAATGGATTGCTAGAAACATCAATAAAGACAAAGATGGATTACTGTCCTCTAATACATCCTGCAAGTTTCCCTTTACTCATGTAAACCCTCTTAAAGATCTACACACACACACACACACACACACACACACACACACACACAAACCAATTGCATGTGAAGCCCTTGGCCTGGAGGCAGGGGTGCCGCTAGGGTTTCTAGGGTATCCTGACTCTAGATGTGTAGCTTAGCAGGAGCTGAGAACCTGTGAGGCAGATGTTGCACTCCCTTGTTTTGAAATAAAGCACAGGAAATAAAAAACAACAGACTCTCCTTTTAAACACACGCACTAGTCTGTGAACAGATGAAAGAGGACTGATTTGTGTCTTGTGGCTATATTTCCATGTCTGGATTTAATTTTCCGGCTGAGTGAATGTGCTTAGGATCTGGTCACTAATATAACATTTTGCCATGCTGAGAGAACGCAGCTCAATGCCAGTGAACTGATTCATTAGCGTATGAATAATCAAGGTGTTTATTCTGCTGGACTGAAAGGCAAAAATGATTAGAGCAGGTACTGTTACTGTTACTGTTATTTCAGCATGATTCATCAAACTAAGCTTGAGCAGAACATCACTGTATTCCTCTGCTACCAATAACAATAGCTCCTTCAGGAGCTTGGCCCTGAATGTAGCCTGATAAGCTATCACTTGATCTCCAGAGGCCTGCATTGGGCTGTTGGCCAGCTTATCTCAATGGGTACAGTGGACCTGAAATCCCTCTGATGGTTTGCCAGGGAAGCCTAATAGCAGACCACTCACCCATAGCTGACCAATTTCTATACCTGCCAGTGCAAGTAATTCCTTAATCATCCACCAGGGGGCAAACACTTTCCCAATTACTGAAACACCTGCTATACAGTAGAAATAATATAACCATTAATAATGTTCAAGTCTGACAAATTTAACACTTAAAACTAGGCAAACTCAGTTGGAACATTTGTATGTGATGGAAGAAATACCCAAATATAAAACTTCTGATCTCTTAATCATACTCAACAATGATTGATTTGAATATCGATAACTGCATTTGTTTTGTCCTTGAATATGCCAAATCTCAGTGGGTTAGCTTGATGTCATTATAATGTTATACTCTTAAGGCCTGCAGGCTAAACAAAGACTCTACTCACACAGTGAGACATGCCAAGAAGCCATTACTGAGCATGTATCAGGGATAAAATGCATGTTCGGGGCAGGTCAAAGGCGGTCCTGTGGTAAACTTTAAGCAGAGACTCAGAGGAGCTTTGTATGAGCTTTGTATCACACAGCAAGTCTCAAACACACAGTTGCTACACAGGTACACACAGAAAATGGGCTGTTCTGACACGAAAAGTGTCAAGTTCCATTATTCCACCTTGCAGACAGTGGTGTGTTTAAGGGGCGACATTTAACTGGCGGTGTCTTGCAAGCTAATTGATGCAAAATACAGAGGGAATGTGCTGAAATTGTATTTTGTAAAAATAGAAAAGCAAAAAACAAACAAAAAACAAAAACAAAACCTTAAACAGTGCAAGTTTAATTACAGTGGAAGAAACGTCATAGACTCATGATGATCATAGCAACAAAACATACAATCTGGAGTTGTTCATGTGACAAAAGCTATAAAAGTCACACATTCTTTTGTAATTTAGATTATAATGGAGTTGTAGGTTTCCTCATAAACTAAAAGCAATGATTCTACCTCTTTTTGCAAAAAAGAGCATTGAAGGGCGATACAGCGAGGTTATATTTGTCCCTGATTTAATCTGAAAAATTTTAAATAGGGTCTGTGATACCTTTTGTCTTACAAGAGTTACTGCCTGGTTTAATATAAGTATACATCCACAGTGCAAATCCTCATTTGCATAAATATCTACGTAATCATAAAGAAACATACCTTCAGCAAGCTATTCCTCTGACCCTGGCGTCTTGCAAGTCCCTGAACCTGTAGGTCCAGTAGAATCCATCCTATTAGGCACAGCCAAATCCTCATGACTACAAATACACCACAAACCAGTGGAGCTCACACGGCGCAGTCACATCACGATCCACAACAGAACACACACTGAGGAGGTGAGATCGGTTTCACTCACAAACAGCACATTCTCACACCCACTGATATATAATTCATCCACCCCCCACAGTCAGGCACACACACACACACACACACACACACACACAAAGATCTTCCACTAAAAAAATCCACGTCCATGTCTCACCTTTGCTTTAAACTCACCTGGATACTGTAGATTTGTACCTGATCATAAAGACTGTCCTGTGCTTATCTTATGACTCTTATTCACAGTATGTTCACACTGAACATCATTCAACACACTTAGTACTGTTTGATGTTTATAGTATACAGTATCCCATAGTCGGGTTACTGTGTATGTGGAATTCCTGTGCATGTTCTGTCTTTTCTCTCGTTTCCTCCCACCTCCCAAAAACATGCATGTAGATGGATTGGCCACACTAGGTGTGAATGAGTGTGTGTGTGCGTGTGTGTGTGTGCACGGAGCCCTGAGACAGACAGGTGGACCAAAGTTACTACTTCAACAGCAAGCTCCTATCGCCTGCTAGTGGAGGCTTGGTCACTAGATCAAGGTCAGGGAGGAAAACATCGAAGCACATGGTAAGTTTATCACTCTTGACCTTTGGCCCAAGTGACGCTAAGAGGGGTGAGATGGGGTCACAGTGAGAAATTGTGCAGGAGGATGCAGGAAAACTGGGATTCCTCAAATAACTCTTACTTAAAGTTTGGTTTTGTTGCAATCAATATCCAATCAAGGACTGAACACAGCACATACTCTGGCGTTCATAGGATCTAATGTACTAAAGGTGTGGAAAAGTAAAAGCGGGTGCAAACTTAAATTAAAAGCTGATTTACTAACAGGCATGACAGAGAACTGGCTCAAAATGCCACAGCATGTTAGTTGTAATTCTGTTTTTGCCTTAATGAATAAAAATATTGGCTCCTTTCTACCTAAGGTGTAGAATACAGAGTGGTCTTTATGCAAATCAGTTAGTTTTGCACCTGAAATGAGATATCACTTCAGGAAGGGAGATTGCACATGCAAAATAGTAAGACCGAAAGGCATGTATTAAATTTGCAACCATGTGTAGGATAAGCGGTACAGAAAATGGATGGATGGATAGTTTGGTGAACATTTCTATGTCCAACGCTGAAAGCTTTGGAAAATCTCATTTACATATTTATTGTGATGTCATTCACACAATTATTGTAACTCACTATCCGAAAGCAAATTACTACTCTTAACTTACCTTAGTAAATCAGGGCTACAAGTGAAAAAGCTGACTGGCTACTAAGGTAAAAAAAATAATAATAATTTAAAAAATTGCTATTAATGCCAACAAAACTGGGTTGGATAATTTCAGCACATCACTAGACCACCAAGTGGACAGATTCTAGTTCTTCAATAAATGTACTCTTTTGTTATAAAGTTTATGGCTCTGTTTGAAAGAAACTTTCCAGGTCCCACTGGGGAAAAGCTCTGACACTCAGAGAGGAGATTTATTAGGTAGACAACAATAGGAACATTTAAATAGGTGATTTATAAGACTTCAAGGACTCCAGAATTACAGATTCATGAGATCTACAGCACAGTAAAACAAAGGTTAGAAAATCATCTAGGCCCTTGGCTATAACAGGAAGGATTACCACAGAAACCACAACAGTACTTCTACTGAAAGTCTCTCCAGAGTAAATGAGATATACTGTACGCAAACCCAATTTGGGATAATGAATAGAGAATGAGATCCAAATAACTCCAATTTACAATTGCAAGAGAGATAATTGCTTTCAGATCTTCCCAAGCCTTTTTATATAATTAAAAAAAAAATGGAATTGATAATCTCTTAAGTGTGCAGTGTCAAACGAGGATAAAGAGAGAGAGAAAAAAAAGATAAAGAAAGAAAGAGAGAGCCAAGAAAGTCCACTGACAAATCTCTACATGCATGTTCCAGACACTTTCCATTGACTTGATGTGATTTATACAGCCACTTTGAGTCACCTGTAGTAAATCACTGCTTCAGAAAGGTTAATTATAAGTTTTCGAGCTTTGAGGCCAAGAGCATTGATTGCCAGAAGATGAGCATACAGAGTGGTGCAAACTGAAGCTGTGGTTTTACTGAGCGTCAGTAATCATTAAGGGATTTCACTGTCTTTATTTATGAGTCCTGAAGCTACAACTAATGTCTTACAGACATGTCTTGTAGACAGATTTTATGTAGACATTAGCAAGAAATATCAAGGCTGGTATTCTCATACTAATAATAATAACTTTAACTTTTCTTTCCATCACTGAAAAAATATATACAGGTATGCTAATATGGCTGACACCAATACTACCTTCTGTGCCATATGCAATGTATAAATGCAATAAAAAATCTTTTGGGTGGCACTGTGATGCAGTGGGTAGTGTTATGGCGCTTTTCCACTGCATGGTACGGCTCGACTCGACTCTTTCCACTGCGGATAGTACCTGGTACCTGGTACTTTTTTTAGTACCACCTCGGTCGAGGTTCCAAGCGAGCCGAGCCGATACTAAATGTGAGCCACGCACTGAGGGAGTAGGAATTCTCCTTAACGAGTGGTTCTGTATCGTACCTGAATAAATGTGTCATTTAATACATACTTTAATGTAATCTAGTAATGTTCTATTAATTGAAAATTATGTAATATTTATCTCATTACAGATAAAATTACAATAAAGGTTTCTGTCTTAGATTTTTGCATCTCGCTTGTTACCGATTTCCAAACAGGCGTTTGTCGAAGTCACTCCTGTCGCGGCTGAATCTAACTTAGTCATATCGAGCGCTACGTAGGATCTAGCATGCTGTTATTTTGCGTCCTTAATAGGGTCCATGTTCAGTGAACAGGAAAGGCGTTTGGAATACGGCTTGACCGTGTATTTGTACAGGGCAACATTATTCCTGCGTGAAGGCGAGTGGAAGATGCCATCCATGTTGAGGCGGCACTGAACTGCAGTGGAAAACCAAGCTCAGAAAAGTAACGTGAGCCGAGTCGAGTCGAGCCGTACTGTGCAGTGGAAAGTGGCTTTAGTGCTTCACAGTTCCAGGGTGCTGTTGGTTCGATCCTGAGATGTTGTTACTGCTATCGTGGTCATCTGTATAGATTTCCACGTTTTCCCACGTGGTATTTTACTAAATTGTCCAGGTGTGAACAAGTGCAGACTGGTGTCTCATCCAGTTTGCTGCCCTCTGATCTTCAAGAATGTGTGTCCGTAAATTAGGGCATGAAGAAAGGGATCGAAGCACGTGGTCACTTCACAATGCTTGACCCTTGTCCCCAGTGATCAGAGGGGTGAGATGTCATGCATTACCAAGCACAACCCCATCTACAGGTATTAACTACATGAATTTCTATCAATCTTTTGTATGGGCTCTAAATGAGCCTCCAGAACTTGGCCTCACTCAAGAATGGGCCTCAGTCTGGCCTGTGCAAAAAAGAAAAACTAATTAAGTATTTACCTTTAACCCTCCTGTATAAAATGGTGCAAGGCATGCCAACAGTTAGTGATTAATTATAGCAGTCTGGAACATGGCTGTTCCACTGGGAACATGTGTAGAGGAAACAAGTGGCTGAAAGTGCTGGGCTCATGAAAGTCTGCCACCACACCAAAATTCAAAGGGTTATGCCACAAGAGTCTAAAAAAAAAAAAAAATAGTTTAAAATAGAAGAAATTTGGACTATTTTACTCTCTTGAAGCCAGCAACTTTGACATTGCTTAATTAAACCCAGATGACGGGTGAGGAGCTTAGACACATACATACACTGCTCACATGTCTAAAATGTATTTTACTTGGCTCCGCATTAGACGTTGCATTGAACGACCACCATGAACAACGATCCATGAACAACCACCTCTACAGAGCATATAGTTGGATCAAAGAGAACCCTGACTACATATGTACTGTACAGATGCACTAACATACATTTGATCTGTCTCAAAACCACTTCACTGAAAGCAGGAGAAAATGATAATGTAATTGCAAGAGATTAAACATATGGAATTGTCAAATTAGTTCAATATAGGTCAAAATACTGAAACTAATGGAAACAGAAAGATCACTTAATGACTTTAAATATGGTTCTTTGTGCATGAGGCAGTGATACTCTGGCATTCAGCAATTGTGGTTTATACTGTACTTCTTTGTATATGTTTTCTTGTTCAACATGTGTGTTAAATTGCTTTATGATTCCTGGGCCTTGTCGTACTTTCTAGACAAGAAAATTTCCATGAGAAATAACATATAAACACATATTTGCATAATAATGAGTAGCAACGTAAATTGCACAGGTCATGTCCTGTCTGATCAAAGCTAAGACAGAAGATTAATTCACAAGATATATTATCAGCTATTTTGCCAATCTATACATGTCCTTTCTGTTTTTATAAAAACAAAAAAAAAACCCTAAGCTTATGACTCAGTCCTGTGTTTGTGGAGATTGTAACGGGGCAAAGCATAGGACCTCTTTCAGCCTGGCTCTCCCAAATGTGCTTGGATAACGTACATAAACCAATGGTGCATTGACAGGATGGAGGAAAATGATCCCTTACACTCATTGCCATGAGGCTCATGTCCTTGTCCTCTTGGTCAGAACTCTCCAGTAAATCCTCCAAGTTGTTTGAGGACAGCAAAAGCTCCTAAAATAAGCAAAACACAGAAAAGCGATCAGACGGAAAAGTGGAAACACCCACAAGCAGAAGAGCCCAACTGTATTGCCGGTGGCTTGAATGTGAGCTGCTGTGATGATGACAAGAACAGCTTTTCCTCTAAGTGCCTTACACTCTGACCCAATCCTCTCTGTCCCAATCAGATGATTGATTTCCTAATTAATTGCTGTATCATATAGCAGGTTGTGTAACTTCTTTCTGTTGCTAGGAGGTACTACAGATGTTTAAGGTGCAATGCGAATACAGATGTGAATTTGCCAGAAAGTTTCACAGTTTCATCTGTGAAGAGTACAGGTGTGAATCGTGACTGGGATCCTGTAGGATGCGGCAAAAAAAAAAAGTTTTTATTCCTTTATGGAGATTGCCTCACTTCTGGAACTTGAGTGGGTAGGAAGTGTTGGGGTTTCTGAGCAGCTCCATCACATCGTGATAAATACACGTCACACTGATCTCTGGCTGCATCAGGATCCCCCATCAGGAATGCCACCTGTTTCAGATCGCCCTAGACATATTCAACACACACACACACACACAAATGAGAGGCCATGCAAATATTAGTTCTTACTGTATATCACAATATACTTGCCTCCGCTTTGCCGGTGAGTTCAATGTGTAAATTTGTGACTAGGCCTCTGAGGCAATGCATTGCATGAGATCATCTTAACAGACATCCTACCTAGATTTCATGCAGTATTAACTCTCTTTTTTTCATATGTTTACCTTTTCTGCAGCTGTCCAAATCTTTTTATTTTCCTAACTATCATTAAATTATTTCATCCATCACTCAAATGTAGCATTCAACACTTAGTCCCTAATGGTGGTGGAGGTTCCAAAATAATCCACTCAAAGATCTATCCTAGCCAGCTGCTTTAAGTGAATTATTGGCATACTAATCAATACCAGACATGAGCACCAGGTACATGTCACTCAGCCCACAACTATTTAGCACAAGGTATAGCCTGAATATGAGAATAACATAAAATATTTAGTCCCATGCACTCACTCGAGCACTTGGCCCAAATGCGCAACAATTTTGGGTTCAGTCGAGATATTGCAGCTGCATTGTTCTGAATAATTGGTATTTAATACACACTTAATTATTCGTGTTTCTTTATTCTTGTTTGTTCATTCTGTATTTTCTAACCTTGTTTTTTATTTCCTTTTTCTCAGGCTTAAAGGCAAGTGGTTGAGTTTAAAGGGTGGCCAAGCACATTTGAAACCCTGTCTTTGATGCATCTACCTGTCAACTTTGGAGGCTTGAACTACATGCAGGTGTAATAATATGAATGGGGTCATCTTAAAAAAACAAACAAACACCTAAGTATGTGTGTAAAACAACTCTGAATATACATAACTTTCCCCACATACACAATATGGCCAAAAGTATGTGGACATCTGATCATCACACCCATATGTGGTCCTTCCCCAAAAAGTTATAGAATATCTTCTGTTATAGAAGGGGGTACCGACACTGTGTTAATGCCCATGGTTTTGGAATGGGCACAAATGACTGTGCTAGTCGTGTCCACATCCTCTTGACCACATAGTGTACTGTATATACTGAGGTAACTTTTGGACATAAGTCGTCAACTTAGTATGGTCTGCACTGAAGATCACTTAAAGCAAACCCCAGAGCACTGTTTTTAAGTAAAAACAACTTTCACACTTGAATAAACAAATGTGAAATTGCCGTTAGAGTAGTCTGGGACTGTGGATCACAATGCGAAATGATTTGGGGTTGTCCACTTCTCTAACATGCTCTAACATCAATTTCAAGCCTTTTGTGAGCTGTAACAACTGAGCTAGCAATGTATTACATTGATGAAATGAATCCTGGAATACGGATATTATACTATTCATATAATGGCCTGTCAAAGCTGCGTGTTCTAATCCGCAAAACACAATATAAAGCTATTGAACTTTACACCTAATAATGTGAACAAGTTGTATTTACCTATGCGTGTAAGCTTGTAACAGTAAAAAGTAGAGCTCTGTTTGGTTTTCCAGGGAGATTACATGATGGAAAATGCAGCATGTTGTTTTTATAAGTGCAACTACAGATGTTTCTGATGTCCCTGACGGGACACCTACTTGTATTTTTAATTTTTATTCCTCGTAAACATGTTGGGGAGTGGGTTGTCTGTAGGGACAACTCTGGGGAAGTCTTCATGAGTCATGTGGTACAGAAAGGTAGGATTAATTACTGTACATGACTGACTTTCACTCAACTATCAAGTGGGTTAAAGACACCTTTTTCCATTATTTGGTTTGTTGTAAAGAATTACAGTCTGATCACAGCTTGAACTTAATCAGCCTAAAAGAACTGAACTTTTACCTCAAATGGTATTTCAAAGCCCTCAATGATTCCTCCCACTATGATAAGCCCATCAGTGGTGATTCCCAGACCCTCCTTGTAGGCCCAGTCAACACTTTCCACCATGGCGCAGTCCACATAAAGTGCTAACCGGCCTGTCGACACACTCACTGCCACCCGATGCCAATTCCCATCAGACAACACAGCCACAGGAAACCTAAAATAAATCAGACATAACTATGAACTAGAATTATTATGACCACATATTAAATACATAGCTTTCTTGGTATGTAATACCAAATGATGTTTATATAGCAAACAAAATATGCTGTAAGCACATTTGAAAACACACTGAGGATATTAATGCACTACCATGATAGATTACATGATAGATACACTCGTATCAAATGACTTCACAATGTGAATACCTCATTTTAAACGTAAATGAGTAATGTTCAGCAATCTGCTATTTCCGTGGTCGGGTGATCAACGTGCCAGCTCTGTGGGGTCTGACATTCAAAATCTGCTGGTACACTGGGATTTCTTAATAATGTATTCATTCTAACCCTATCCTTACAATTATGCTGCTCTTTGTGAAGTTGCCACATCCACATGTACACCTTAAATTTCGCACTTGCAATAGGATTAAACCAAGAACACCACATTTTTACTAAGTGCTAATTCATTTGCAATGTTGACTTTTCTTTCTTGATACCTTGTATCGTTTTCATTTCCTTTACACTTTACAGACCTGGCATAATAGTCTTACAACCTCTCCCTACTCGTCTATCTTCTCTGGACACCATTTCTGAGGCGTCCACCCTGCTGGAAAGTGTTTGTGAAAAGTTCAGACTGACTCGTAATGGCGCTGCTGTGTGCTAATAAAGGTGAAGGACTGGGCGCTGATGCGGATCTGAAGGAGGATGTGACCGTCTGGGCAGATGAGCGTAAAGAGGCTACGGTCTTCATGCTGAGAACTGCGTAGCTGGAGCAGCAGGCTGAACTCATCGTTAAATCTGGAAACACAATATATGTAAAACAATAAAGCAATAAACGCATTTAGTTCTATACTGTTAAAGCCCTTCTCAACAATATTAATTATATTAATATCGAGCGTATCAGTGCTACTTTTGGAGGTCTGACTAATTTTACAGGAATATTATAGTATGATGGACAGTTTATTACAGTTAAATATTTTTCACAGCATGGTTAGTACTACAACAAAACCGTCATTGCACACTCTCCTGATTCGGTCTCAAACGGCTCTCTTTGCTTGTTCATACAACATTATATACATTTTCACACAACTGCTTTACTAATACAAGTAATTTAAAAGTAATAAGCAGAAAATCTATACCTAGGAATCAATTAGTAGTTGCCTGTAAGTTACTGTAAAGTAGAACGACCATTTCTTTCATTGTGGAGCTAAGCATTTTCAGGATTCTGTTAACTGAATTAATGAGAAATGAAGCAGTTGTTCTGTAAGAGCAGGCTAACTGTATTTACCTGTGGCCAAACACTTGGCCTAAGGGTAGGGAGAGAGTGGAGTACTGTCCTACATGCAGAACTGGACATCTCTGATTTTCCAACACTACAGAGGCATTATTGCTGTTGGCCACCTGCCATAGTTGATCCAGAAGATTGATGCCTTCTGCACAGAGAGAGAGAGAGAGAGCGAGAGAGAGAGCGAGAGAGAGAGCGAGAGAGAGAGAGAGAGAGAGAGAGAGCAGATATAAACCATGGCATCAACAACACGGATATCCAGGAAACATGGCTGTACGATGACTGAATCCTTTCCTGAGGTAGCTTAAATCACAAGTTGTCATGTCAGCTTAATAAATGCTGGCAACATCTGTTTTCAGAGTAAGCTCAGGTGCATATGAAAGATTAGAACCTATAAACGCTGCTATATTAAACAGTGGGGTCTGTTCCATGTAGGCCTCTAAGAATTCATTTGTGTTGTGGAGTCTGTGTGCTGCCTTTCAGGAAATTGCTTTAATAAAAAAGAGAAACAGGGATCAGAACCCTTATTAAATGTCGAGCCGTATTTTTTTAAAATCATACTCAGCGGGACTCATTTTACTCATTCCATTTCCACACACAATAATTTGTGTTTGAGTGTAGATGAGATGGAGAGAGTGGACATACACTATACACACTTGCGACTCTCGAACACAAGGCTAGCTGTGCTCAAGCAGGGCAGCATGGTAGTAAAGGTGTTAAATAAATCATTGTGGCCTCCCAGGTGCTGCCAGGAACGCTGCATTTAATCCAGCATGGAGAAAGCAACTCTGCCTAAACAGAACAGCAAGAGCAGAAAACACACCTGCCAAGCCTGACAGATGAGAGTGGGGTTTGCTCACCATGGTGGGCCAGGCAATTCCTGCCTCATGTCATGCTGCTTGGACTCGACTAGCAGAAAATTCCAGTTCTGATTACAGCGGGCGTTGTTTACGTTTACACATCGCTTACGTTCACGCTTAGGTGTGTTTTGCTTTTCGTTTGAACGGATTACTTTACACAGGACACACAAACAGACACTGATTAGTACCTACTAAAAATAAAGCAACCTGTTGGGAATGATGTGTTTTAAAGCCGGCACTGTAGAGCACTGGGATGAAAATATTCACTATATAATTATAGCTTACTTTTCTCTGACTTCACGTCACGTCTCAAGGGAAATTGGAAAAAACAGCAACAAACGTACACCCGGTAGGCCTAAATTGAAAACTACTCTGGCCCAGAACCAGGTAAATCAATTAAAGCCTGTCACTGGTGTGTTGGATGAAAAGAAGGGGGAAATTAAATGGGCTAAGTGAGAATAGCAGAACATGAACATGATTTGCACCCTGTGGAAGGAGCTTGATATACTGTACATAACTGCTCCTATACAGCTTAAAAGCCTTTCCATTGGCATTCCTGTTCATTTTTTTTTTTTTTTTTGGTGGTGGTGGGGGGGTTCACATACAATAGTCTCTAGAATTTACATCACCTGTTTCTTTTTCCAATCTTTAACTGTTTAGTGCGCCTGGGCCACTGTAACCTCAGATTCCTGTTGTTGGCTGACAAGAGAGGAACCCAATCTTCTGCTATTGTAGCCCATCCACCTTAAGGTTTGCCATGTTGTGCATTCTGAGATGCTTTTCTGCTCACCACAGTTGTAAAGAGTGGTTATTTGAGTTACTGTGGCCTTCCTCTCAGCTTGAAGCAGCCTGGTCATTCTCCTCTGACCTCTCACAACGACAAGTCTTTTCTGTCGCCACTCGCTGCATGTTTTTTGTTTTTCACACCAGTCTGTGCAAACTCTAGAGACTGTTGTTTCTGAAATACTCAAACCAGCCTGTCTTACACCAACAACCATGCCATGGTCTACTGTAAGTCAGTGAAAGCACATTTTCCCAGTCATTCTTGTTTGATGTGAACATTACCTGGAGCTCTTGTATCTGCACGCTTTTATGCAATGTGCTGCTGCAGCGTAACTGGCTAACTGGATAATGGTATGAATGAACAGGTGTACAGATGTTCCTAATGAAGTGGATGGTAAGTGTATTTATGAGTAGGAAATTTGCATTTGATTTGCGTCAAGTTGTTTTGCATGACTGTGACCCTAGATTACATTAGAATACATCAAATTCATTCCAATGAGATTACACTCATTTAAACAACAATATAGCAGTTATATAAAAAGAGGTTAAGAAAGCAAATGAATGAAAAAGCAAAGGTGTGAGAAAGATAGGTGGCACAGTAGTAAAGATGTTAAAGGTCTTATTACGGAAGAAACGGACTGATGCGCTTTCTTCTACTCTGAGACAAAACAGACGCAAAACTGACAACACAAACAACGTAAACCAGACACTTGAAGTTGTTTAGCTGAAGCATGTGTGTTTAAACCCCTTCGCTCCAACCTGAGTTGGAAGTCCTGGGTCAGTCTTTGTTTCAAAACATAAAGCCCATGCTCAAGGTCATTTCTCTGTGATACCAGGGGCACGCAAAACATCTCAAAAGGGACTGCGGGGCCTTTTGTTGCCTGTTTTTATTAGTCAAGCATTCACTGAGTGGTCCTGTGCAGCAGTCTGGGAGAGCATGCGCGATGCCAAGTAGAACATTCCTCGAAGACACATCATGTCTGCAAGCAGCCTTCCTCTGTGCACACACACTGTGCACTGAGATTCAGTAAAGCATAGATGAAAAACAACACAGACATTTACCACACTTGTGAAAATGGAAAAGACAACACCTCAGTACATGGTGTGTGTCAGTACTGAAAAACAAACGAGGTATTCAGAGATTAAACACCATTAGCAGAATCTTAATGCGGCATTCCTTCTCCTATGTAAATGTGACTGTACGTGAAATAAACACTTTCCTTCCCAAATGATGTATTTTTGATCAACGTAAACACAGGAGTGGACAAATCATAAATCCATTAGTTATCCCACTGGGCAAGTGAAAGCTCCAATGTGTTGCCCAGTCACATGTTTTGGTTGCCAGGAATCCTAACTAGCTAAAACAATGTTAGCTAGCGAATAGCTGACTTAATTTAATAATGTATGATGAGATACTTAGCTAGGTAAGTTCATTAATTCTGATACAAATGTGTAATTTTCGGAATGTGAATACAAGTTCGCAGGTAGAGATAGAGCTGGAAGACTGGAGTCTGGTTCTGTACTGACTTTGACTCAATTGCCATGTCTCAGATTACTTGCCATTTGTACTTACACTTGTCTTGATGTTGGTAATTGGTCTCACTAAATATCGTTTTGGACTTGACTGAGAGTTTGTACAAATAATCTTCGTGTTGTCTTTTTTTTTTTTTGCATACACAAAGTTTGACAAGGAGTAATGCCTTCTTGTTCATGCTTCAGTGCAATACAAGCATGAAGCCAACTAGTTGAAGTAAAAACTTGGCCTCGAAAGGGATTTGAAGGTTTTTAATTTTGACTTGGTCTTGCTTTTATTTGGACTTGATATCGACGTGGCCTCAACCCATTGATTCCGTCTCAGCTAGCCTGAGTGTAGTCAGGGTAGTGTAGTGTATTCTAAGAGAGTGTCTGAGGTAAGACATTGTATTTGTGACCTTGAGAATAAGTCAGCAATTCATTGGCTATAGACTTTTTGGCTATGAGCTATGGTGTTTTCTCCTCACATCACGCATTTATTTTTTCAACACGTTTAACCATGATGAGACTGAATACTGCGCTAGAGTAATAGGACACTTAATTGTGCTCAGTTTTTCCACATATCTGACACGTCCTGATTCAGAAATTCAAGCAAGCTATTTAATTCAATTAGTAACGGTTTTTGATTGCACTTTGATGTGTGTAGTGCAGAAGGTGACAGGATTCAGGACAAGGACAGTATTAGTGTGTTGCACCACTGCGAAGTTCATTTTGGTTAAATACACATACCAACAGAAGAATTTTGTGTTGTGCAGAGTTTATTCTTTCTAAGGTTGTTGTTGAGTAAAAAAAAACAAAAAAAAACCCCAGTGACTGCTAGCCTACTTGTCTATTGGGCATCTAAGAATAAAAAAAAAAACTAAGAAATTGGACATCTTCTACCGATTTGTTCACACCAAAACAGCCTATATAGATAAGCACTTTAGCTATTCCTCCACAGTTCTGCATCTGTTGGGCATGAGCTGGATTGTACCCTGAGAAAGGGCTTTGCAGACAAATTGGTCATTAAACCAGAGCAGTTTCAGACAGATGGGGACTGTTTTGGAGTGTATCCTGTTAGTAATTACAGCATCGATTGCTGCATTTCTTCTCAGTCTTTCAAACCTCATTGTACTTTAACATTCTCAAATGAACATTAAGCCACAAACACAGCCCCTATTAATGCCAACGTCATACTGATGTATGCCCTAGAGCAGAGTCCCTGATCATTCACATCTGTTTGAGCCTCATCAGACAAAACAGGTCTGCCAAATGGTCGCATGCATTAACAAGTCAAATAATGCTTGAGCATTCTGTTTACATCTTTGCAACACAAAGAATCTGAAGTCAAATTCAACCCGATGTTTAATGTTTAATGTGTGCAATCTCTGTTCATCCACAGGATTTAAGTCAACTCCTCTTTAATAATTAATTACGTAGGAAGAGGAATCCATCACTGACCCCTGGTGAGGAAAGATTGGAGTCCACGGGAGCGTCAATCCAAACCATGAAAGCGACCTCCTTGCAGGCAAGTCATAAATAAGAGACCAAAGACAATATTTGAGATCAAAAGCAGAAGCAGGAGCTCAAGATAAAAACGGGAAGAAAAACAAGAC
Organism: Ictalurus furcatus; assembly: GCF_023375685.1. Classification (NCBI taxonomy): domain Eukaryota; kingdom Metazoa; phylum Chordata; class Actinopteri; order Siluriformes; family Ictaluridae; genus Ictalurus; species Ictalurus furcatus. The sequence continues at coordinate 3,565,534 of NC_071272.1, forward strand.
TGATTCAAACCAGTGACCATTAAATTAGAATTAATAATAGCTCATATACAACAGGAGCCATAAACAAACAACATTTACATTACTAGAAAGTGAATCTGCTAACCAGTAATATTTGAGACTAGGATTTTAAAACAATTCAAGAAATGTATCTATAACTTAAACCTTGACTTGACTTGTATTTATAATAATACTATGACTTATACTACCTTTCTCTTCCATGTAGATATTATAGGTAAACAGTACTGTGGCAAAGGGGACTTGGTTAAGTGCCAGCTGTGAATGGGAGAAGGAGTAACAGAAAACTAGTGGGTAATCAATTTGGGAACAAGTGTACCTTTTTAAGTTCTTGTTTTATTTTATTTATTTATTTATTTTTGTGTGGAAAGTACCTGTGCTAAATCTCAGAGAAAGACAACAACAACAAAAAAAACTGCATAAATGAAACCCACCACACTCTCTCACCCACCTGCCTCCAGTGTCCTTATTCCCATCATTCTCACTACAATTCATTAAGCTAGTCTCTGCACATTTGAGACCCCAATTATGATGAGACTTGGACTTGACTTGAGTAGCATTTGTACAGTATTTGACTGCATTGGAGGACAAATCATAAATTCATTAGCTAGTCCCCCGGGCAAGTAGAGGCTCCACTGTATTTCTGCATGTGACTGCATGTTGTGCACGCATAAAAGTTGTAAAACAGTCGTGTCCTATTTCTATCTCCCTTCTTATTGCTGATTCTGAAGAAATGTTCCAAATCTCTAGCCCTGACAGAGAGCCATACCTATGAACTACAGAGATCGTACTGCCAGATGTGGCCTGCTTGCTCCATGGGAGGTGTTGAATATCACAGGCATTCATGATGGATTGCATATGTGTTGTGCTGAAGTATCATTCATACTGGATTTACCTACGTAGGTGTTATGTACGTACACAAACGTCATTGGATGGCGCTGGATTACGTTAATAATTTACACTGATCCTCCTTATCGAACGTAGAAAGAAGCACTAATAATAAACACCAATCATTTCATCTCAACGTCATCCAGTGATGCTTGTGTACACAGCTGCACATGGCAAGTTATATATAAACAATTTGAAATTATGCACATTTAATTCATATTCTTTCATATAGAGCATGTTTGATTTAGTTTATCTCTACGTGTTAATTAATACATTAACTAACAAACATCGTACTAACATGTACTTACGGTGGTCGTTATTCACGCATGAATTCATAAGACTTATGTAGTAGTTAGGGTTAGTTCTTCATAAGTTTGTGATTAGTACATGGCTTAACTCATCATTAATTCATATTTAAGTAAGTATTAATTCAGGTATCAGTGCAGGATTATTCATGTACTGTTACTGTAAAGTGTTACCACACTCGGATACAGGCATTGCTTGGGGTGTTCACTGTCATTAAAAAAGCACAAATAGTTATGATCTGGTGTAACATTTCACAAATAGATTTGCAATGAGCCAATTTTATAGATAATCTTTACAGATAATGGACACCATCCTAAGCACCTCCAGCCAGAACATGTTTTGTTCAACTCCAGCCCAGCCAATGGTACCTCAGCCTGACAATAAAAGTTGTGCAGCTGTTGATTAATGGGAACACCAATGTGGACTGTGGATAGAACCTCAAGGGCTAGGTTAAATCTCAATGACTTCATACTCTAATTGATATGGTGATTAAGTTGGACAATCCTATGTTAGAACACAGCTCTTCCATGGATGTGTCTACTCTTCTCCACAGTTTTTCTGAAGGACCAGCTCTTTGAAGCAGAAGAAAACCAGTTGTGTGTCAGTTACAGAGAGAGTTTCCTGGCACGATTGATGGGCTGTAAAGGAATGAACTCCAGGTCCCAAAAATAGCCTCATTGAAGAGTAGGGGTTGAAAAAATAGAGCTTGTCCGAGATAGGTATGTGTATAACATTAGAGGCCATATTAAACCCATATGTAATTTCACTGAGAACGAAGACAAAAGCCAGTTGCCATCTTGATACGTTATACACATCCCTGTTTTGCCACTATGTTCACATAGTTCATATGGTTCTTATATGTCAGACAGGATGACTTTCCTTTTGGACAGTTATATAAAACATGCTACTAAATATCGAACAAGGCATCAGGTAGAACACAGAATATATTATCTGCGAATACACACAATACCAGCATTTGAGGTATTTCGTCACAATGAAATAAGAAGCAAAATTTACGTACAGCTGTATAGCAGTGCTTTATCCGAAGAGAAACAAAACCTGCTCTTCTCCACTGCAATCCTACTCAGTCCAGGCTAACTAATATACCTAACTAATGCGCCTCATGTCAAATCAACTAGATAACTTTATAAAGAATGAGCCTAGTAACCTAAGTGCATGAATATGCATTTGTGTTTTTCATGGCCAATATATAAACCAGAAAAACATAAACACACACCCATGATTAATACTAAGTATGTTACTCATTTTGGCAATAGCTGAACTGTGTTTCTTCTAAACCAGGTTCTTGGTAGTATACACCACTCTTTTTAATGACGTAAATTTCTGTAAACTAAAAACATTTTACTTAACAGTGAATACATATTGAGGTTTTTACCACCTTTGGTTGTGAGCATTGGAGCTAGCGTGATGTTGAGTTTGTCACTCGGCCCTTTACGGTGTCCCCTCCGTTGATTGAAATTGTCTGATTTCCAGTGACAAGTAAAGGAATTATCAGCTTCCACTCTGAGCCCCCCCTCATCTGGACTCCATTTCCTGATTCAGATGAAATTGTGACAGTCTCCCTCTTCAGGATCATGTTACTGTAATAGGCTAGGAAAAGCCAGCAGCTAAGACAATTATACCACAATTAAAGAGGTTGCAACAAGAAAGAAGGCAGTCAGCCCTAAGAATTAATGGATTAAAGGCTTTCAGCACATGCTGGATGCACAATCCACAGATTTGTCCACAGTCCAAAAAAGGTGACGGGATTTACTTATATCCCATTATACTTTGTTATTAACTGAATACAGGGCTTAATTTTTGTACATACTTTTCTTACTGTTACCTCCTGTCTCCTGTCAACAACTAGGATATTTGTCAGTAATATGCTAAAATAATTGCTTTTTCCTGTACATCTGCTCAAACTGGTCTCATTTGAACAGCCCTCGAGCTGAAGCATGGTCTAGCAGAACAGACATTTCTTTTAAGCACTCGTCATCTGGAAAATGCTATGTGAGGTTTATGTGTCCTCACTTTGGGGGCCTGTAAGGAAGAAGAGGCAAGGTCTAAGTATATCCATCAGACTGTAAAAGACATGAGATGGAAATATTTGCAGAGAACAATATAATTTCCCCTTAAAGCCTCTGGAAGAGCAGTGGAGCCAAGATGGACAGTTTGTGTGACATGGGTATATAGGGTACCAGAGTCTGCATGTACATTAGGGACAAAGGATACATACAGTACTACATGTCTGTTGTAACTGTTTGACTAGGCTTACTGGAATACTTTGAAGAACTGCTTCATACTACAGCGTTCTTTGCAACATACCTTCACATACATAGATTTATTTACTCGTTGCAAAAAGAATGAAAACTATATGTTAATAAGGAAATAACTAAAGAATAAAAGACATCAGGGTGTGCTGTTATAGGAAAATAATCAATGACAGGGTGGTGTGATGCACCCCAATGCAAAGTGGAGTTATTGTTCCCACCCCGAAGTTGAATATTTTCCAGAAACAGCATGTCCCGAAGTGTTTCATTCTTCTTACAGTATACTACTTTATTAAAGATCATGTTGTACCTTCTATCCATTTACAGTTACGTTTCATGTTGTTGAATGTCCACGAGTCAATTTAGTCTGTAATCACTTATGTTATGGCAGCTATAAACAACTTTCGTGTCATCTCACCATAGTGGCGTCCTGAAGTCCTATGTCTTTAAGACTTTCCCATGGTGCAAAATTACTTACAACTTCAAAGTTCTAGAGACTCCTTCCATAAATGTTAAATAAATGTCTCTTTACAGAAGGCTTCACCATATAAACGATTATTATTTTCACAACTCTGCTTATTATTAGGCCTGGATTAAGGAAACCTTTGATTTGAATCACAGTCCGCACTACTGTCACAGCTGTGCTGTTACAGAAACTTAAACAGCACCTTCAGACGGAAGAGATTCTCACCTCTTCTTGGTAAGAAAATACATGTCAATCTTTAGTATTACAAATACAATAACTTTCGTCTTTGCCCTTTGTTTTAACAACCCCTTCTAAAAATCTTTCTTTAATCCCTGGCAAACCTTGAAGCACTCAAGATCTTCGCTATAAGGAGCTGCTCCAGGTAAAGACGTATAGCTGGAGAGCCAGTCGACACATGCCTGAGCTAAAGAACCAGCTTATTAGGACATTCGACTAAAAAAACAATGTTGCACTGATGGAAACTGCTCTAGGTCAAATACTCCATGGTATATTGTAGGGCTGATTAGAGGTAATCACACGGTAATTTTAGGGCAGACGTCTTTGAACAATACCTGTACGTTAGTGCACTGTCAAAAAACTGTACATCTTAGAGTACTTTGCTAGAGGGAAGAGTAAGCAATATGGATTGTAACCCGCTTAAATATAATATTAACCCTTGTGCGTCCTTATGGACATTTTTGTCTTTTTCATTTATTTATTTTTTAAATCATTTTGTCTGTGTTAATGCAAACATCATACATTTTCTAAAAGGTGTGTATTTTTATTGGAATTTTAATATTTCAGCCTCACTTCCTTTCATAAATCTATTTTAAACTAGATACACAAAATAGTCACACTCAGGACCTTAAGGACAAAAATATCCCCATTGAAACCCATTCAAACTGCAATATTTAATCCCTATGACATTTAAGCATAAAATCATGCGTTCTGTGTTAACAGACTTTTATTTCGTTGACAAGTGTTTCAAAACATTGATTTTTTTTTTATTCTGAAATGTGTAGTAATATTTCTATGGCAGTTTTTTGACATGGACATTTTGACCCTACGTCCAGAGGTTAAATGGATGGTGCTGGCTATGAACTATACCTCTAAATATGCTGATGTTATACAAACAAACATCAGGTGTAGATGTCAGATATTGGATATTATAGAAACAAATGGTTTCTGTAATCATGAGCTAAGCCTCATGAAGTGCCGGATAGAAACGAATAGCCCCAAAGCAGACCAGACATATATAGCTACAGCAAATGTTACATTCAACAAACATGATCTATGGCTGTCTCCATCTAAACAGGCAAAAAAAAAATAAATCACCACCAAATATTTCACATGATTGTATGGATGTGTCCGCAGATTCCCTTAAAGGAAAACCAAGTGGTGGAAAATTACAAACTATTTCGGTGTTTCTGAGAAGCCCAGCCGTGTGTTAGTGATTTAACAGATGCATGTAAGAGGAAGCTGAGGATGCGAGGTGCATTTTACTGGTTTCCAGGGTAGAAGCAGAGCTGAGCTTCCTCTCTCCTTCTGCACACACAAGAGGAGGAACAGGACTGAGAGCATGCACCATCTGGACAGCCTGCACCAAACGTCAGGCTCATAAAACAAATTTGCCCAGGCCATGTCCTCATGGAAAATAAACAGACGAAAAACATTACATGCTTTAATCTTGGATAATCAAAAATGACACTTCTCTAAAGGTATTTTTCTCAAGACCTTTACTAACCATAACTCTAGTGGCTAAAGGCACGGTAAGCCATTTGTATGTTTAACAGCCATGCAGGTTGACTTTAATAGGTCTGTAGATTACAATGTACCTGCATATAATGGACTCTTGACCTCTACTAAAAGTGAAAGTTGACATGAAACGTGACAAAACATAACGCTTGCCAGTGAAAGAGGAAAATGGCGGACCAGACCAGCGTATTTCCCTGCAGTACGCTCGCCTGTAATGTACATACATAATAAACCAACCAATTTTTATGACCACTATTGTTTGAAGCAATATTGGTTGTGTTTAACTTCACTGCGATTCGTGACAGGTCGTACTGTGCATGAAATCAGTGCTTGTAACATGGGTGAGCTACATCAGATGAGAAAACCAGCGTTAGCACCGAGCAGACCTCTGGGGCAAGATGTTATAAAGTGTGCAAGAATTTGGAAATAAAAAGAGTGCGGAAATGCACTACGCAATCTGAACACAACTACCAAACCTGAAAAAACAGAAGGCAGAGCAGAACAGAGCAGAACACTGGCATTTCAATAGCTTTTCAAGCAAGAAACTGCAAATGTCAATTAACAAACTCTTTATCTTTTCTGCCACTGCAATCTGTGGCATAAAATGCGGGAAGTTTCTTTGAGAAGGATGAGTATTGAAGACTTTCTGCAATCAAGGAAACACTGTAATGTAAAAAATGAGCTTGACGTGCATTGAAGGGACTGACTGTAGAAGGTATAATAAAAATGTTAAGACATCTACGTTACTGGATAAACACCATATAGCTTTTCCTCCAAAATGCAGAACACATGCATACAAGGCCAAGAAGTGGAAGATGAGGATTATGGAGAGGATAATGTGTGTGAACCACGGTGACCTTGTTTCCTACGCCAAGGCTGAGAAAAAGAAGAAAAATGTGTCTCCATTTTCCAATTCCCAAATTTTTGGGTTAGGTTCAGGTCTTTTGTGTGGTTTTTGAAATGTCGTTGGTCTGGAAATTTTGCTGAAACCTTGCAACCCTGGTTAACGACATTAGTGAGAATTATGACAGGAAACACACCTTCTGTATAGAACACAGTTGAACAAAGGTACATATAAAATCACATATGTATCACATTTTTATGTGAATCTCTAAAGAATAGTGTAATTGAAGATAGGAATTTCAATCAATTCAGATGCAGGTTGTTTTTTTTTAACCTGCTGCTCAGATGAACGTTTGCTCAGAAGAAACAGTGCTGAAGCTCATAGGATTGGATGAGAAGAAAGAAGCTGGTGAGCGACCGACTGTTTATAGCTGCTGTAACAAGTGATAAGTGGACATTCACAGACATTCTATAACATTACACGTAACTATAAACAAATAAAAAGAATGACATGCCGTTTCTTAATTGATAAAATAGCACCTTGTTGTTGATAATTTTCCTAATTAACAGTACATCCCATTGTGTTTTATTCCATAATTAAGATGCCTCTTAGCATACTCTTGCCTCACTGCCCTTGTCCCATGTAGTGCCATGCTAATCAGAAGGCTAGCTCAGCTTTGAGGAATGGAATCTGATGAATACCAGCTGCCTTGTCTGAGCAGTAAAGCTCTGTTTGCTTAGGAAAGTTTCAGATGACTGAAAACCAGTTAAATCCCAGGCCAGAACTCCACGTTGCCCTCAAAAGTTACCACCAGTGCTCATTAGGGTCAGTCTTGTCATGCAAGAAGCCACGCAAAGGGCATGACAACATCATAAACGCTCTGACAAGCCTGTTTAAATCCATATAAAAGCCCTTTTACATTTGTATGGAGTGTACCCTGTGGCTCAACCTTTTAGGTTCAGCCTCTCTAGAGAGCAAATAAATATCTGCGCATGGGCAGACTGATCTACATGGGAGAGACGTGCAGCTAACTTTTTTTCAGCTTCATTGCTGCACTAGTGACGGGCACTGCACCGACTAGGAGTAAAACATACAAACCATTTACAACCCTCGTCTTTCACTTCTTCTCTCCAAATGGCATTACATCATGGCTGAAGGAGAATGATTTGGACAGAAATGTTTTCTTGCACAATGGTGTTAATTACTGAAATAACACATTCCTGCCTATATAAAGTCATACCTAAGAGGATAATTGAATTAGCCACAATACTCACTGACTAGTACAAATAAAGATGGCGACTAAGTCAGCAAATCTGAACAAAAGCCTGCAGCAATGTATACTTAACCAAACAGCATTTTGCACGAACTTGCTGCAGACGCTATAGTATTGACTTATGCAAGGCACAATCTCACCTAGCATGACAGTAATTGGAGTCTGATAGTAAGATGACTGTGTGCATGAATCCAGACAGGTTATATCATCTCCCTTAACCCAGCTTAATGACAGGCAATACCCATGACACAGACTACTTATCTAGATAGATTCGATACCTTCAACAACAAATAACAAAAAAGAGATGGAGACCAAGGATTTGGAATATGAAACAGACTTAAACGCATTGGAAATTGATTTAATTGGAATTATATGGCATTAATCCATATTATATGTCATAAATACAAAATAGCACATAATATTAAAGTGTGTGCGGGGGTGGGGGGGAGGGGGTTGCTTATGCAATCGTATATTTACAAATAAGATCGCACAAGTGCTCACCCCCATTGTTGTGCCAACCAGTTGCCATCAAAAGTTACATAATTAGTTGAATGGAGTCCATCTGTGTGCAATTATAGGGTTCTGTGCCCTCAATTTAAACACACCTGTTCCTGGAAGCTTGTTCCCTGGGGTTTGTAAAAGAACATACCTAAACACACAGTGTCATGAAGACCAAGGAGCAAATCAAGTCTGGGGCAAAGTTCTGGAAAACATCCTACAGAGGACCACTAAATTTATTATTCAGTAAAAAATGGAAAGAATATGGCACAACCACAACGCTGCCTAGAGGAGGCCGTTAGGAAGGCGTTAGTCAGAGAAGCAACCGAAAGATACACGTGTAGAGTCATGACATACTGTATAATCCCAATAAAGTTTATTTCAATTCAAGCTGTAACACTACACAGTGTGGATAAGTAAAAGGGGGTGAATACGTATGCAGAAGGCATTGTAGAACAGGGTTGTCTATGGTTATGCTAGTTTTCTTCCCCCTCAGTCAGCACACTTGCCTCTCTTTGGGCAAAACAATGTGACAAGAAAGGTTACCCGTAGACTGTTAGTAAGCATGAGCTTTCATTCAAATGTGGCACCAGTGCATCAACATGGCACAGTATGGTTTCTACAGCATGGGCTATATTTAGTCTAACAGTAATTGTGTGGCTGAACGGAAGGTTGGAAGGTGGATAGAACGGGTTAACAACTAGACGTCAATCACGATCAACAACTGTCCTCTTACGCAGCTGATCTGAATATTGTGAGCATGATGGATGCATTGGAGAAGGGTCTTAAAGGCAAATAAAGGGTAGGTAAACTAAATACCAGCTTAAGATGGGTAACATGTCCTGACAGAAGGCTCAGACCTGAGGAATTTCAGACCAAGCACATGGTGCACAGGTAAGATCCGAGAACAATGCGAGAAAGAACAACAAAGAACAGAAAACAAATATAGAACCGTCATCTCTGCAGTTTTCTACAGACCAGTGAACAAAAGAGATGCTGAAGATGTAAGAATAGAGTCTTAGTGGTTGTAAGCAAACAGAACATATTCTTGTGAGTCAATGCATCAATACAGGTAATGTTTTTTTTTGTTTTTTTTTATTCTAGCAAAAAAGTGGGAAAATCATGTTTGGGATAAAATATATCGTTGGGTGGTTTTTTTTGGTGCCTATAACATACAGGTCTTGTCTATAAATATAACCATAAATATATTTAAGAAAAAGGATATACAATTTTATTTATTTTGTAGTCTTGACTTGCCTATCTTCCTGGAAAGATCATGGATAAGGCGCCAGTATTACCATGCAAGGCTAAAAACAGCCGGTGTGCCTAAAAATGTAAAAAACCTTGTTAGATAAGTGTGATTTCCTCAAGCAATGAATGCCATGCTTCGATCAAGTTGTTGTTTAGCTACATGCCATACTGAAATGGAAGCAAGTCTAATCAATTCACTTTGTAATCAGATACCAGCTTTCAAAATGTCTGCAAATTTCTCCCTTGTCCGTGCAGGTTGTAAAATACTAGAATGTTACTTGTGGTTGAGATACATGCAAAAAAGAAACATATTTCTATTCATGAACGTCTAGTGTTGCTCATATACATTGTGTATTTGATATGACACGTTTGATAAATGTTTAGCATTTTAGACTTCAATGTACAGTTAAGTGTTATCCTATTACTATGTAGGTCAACATGCAGCTCCACACATAGTGAGTAATCTACATGACGAATCCATTAAAAATAAACATGAATGGCCTGTTTGACCACTTCTGGCTCTTTATTCTCGGTCGTGATGTCAGCGAAAGGCTACCGTTTGGGTAGAAGAGGTGCACACAGGTTAACATTCCCAAGTGTGTGTGCCAGAAGAAACAGGTTCATTGTGAACTGTGAACAGTCCGAGTGTGTTTAACAACCTCGCCAAAACATGATGTCATCTGGCATGGAATACATGCAGGAGTGGTGGGATCATTATACCAGTCACAGCTGCCTCTCTTCATTTTTTTAATAAGATGAATTACAATGTTATTATAGTTTTAAGGTTTCCCAGTGGGATGATTGGTGCCAAATAGACAGAGTGTGCTATTTATATAAATTCTACAACAGGTCTGCCCTTGTCTGAATGCCACTACTCCTAATCCTCTTCAAGTGTTTTATTGTACACGTGTATTACTTTCTTGAAGTAAGAAAGACTGAATGAAAGAGGGAGAAACAGACAGAAACGGAAATAATGGAGATGGAGTTGGAAACACGCAACTGAGACCAACACCACACCATAAGGCACACAAATGACTACAGGTGTTTTCAGAATGTTACTATGGTTGCTGCAATGCTGTTTGGACTAACAGAAAGAAAATGGACCCCAACATGTTATTACAGCCATCTGTACAGGATTTACAAGATGTGCATGCTGCAACAAGTATACCAGGCTTCCAAATAGGAAATGTTCTCTTTTACATCCGAAGCCAAATTGGCCAAATGCCACTTCTGACAGTTCAGACTAAGCAGAGCTCATCATATGTCAACACTCCGGGTCGGTTTCTACTCCGAGAATCTGATTGCGCAATGCCAGTGTTTACACAAGTCTGAAATCCGAGCCAACAAAATGCTTCTGTCTAATTTTACATTTTCACTTGAACTATATACTGTATGGATTCCATAAATTTGAGATAAATTTTTAAAAAATAAATAAATAAATAAATAAATAAACCAGAAATGAACAGTATTTTACTAGGAACAAATACGCAACCAAGAATAGAAATGTTAATTTGAAATTAACATTAACTGTCACTGGTTAACTATTTCATAAAAGTTTTTAGATCAACATCATATCTTACATGATTTCATTCAGTGTATTCTTTACCACAGTGCAGTGCAGCCCAAGCTTCAATCTTACATAGCTCCAGTTGTTGCACTGCACTCACGAGAATTAGCTAGCTAACCCAGACTAGAGATGAGCATTTAGCCAACTAGCATATCTTTTTTTTTTTTTTTTTTTAAACAGGAAACCTGCTGACTCTACTGACTACATGTAACATTAAATGAATAATTATGATAAATTATTATGGTCTATTTCATAGCTCAAATGCTATTAGGAAGTTACAGAGCACAATATTAATAATAGACTAATTAACATTTTAACATTAACACTAAATTAAAATGAACACTTTTGTAGTGTTTATGTATATCATGCTTTGACACTTTTGTATTAGTCTGTGAACTCAGTCTTTGAATGCAAAGCACTATTAAAAGCACTTAAAACTACTAGTACTACTATGGGTGGGAGAAAGAGTTATAAATATAAGAAAAAGCTTGAATGAAGTCCCAGGACTCTCTCGCAAGACTCTCTCGATAAGAAACAATACTGTATCTACTGAAAAAAACTAAAACAAACAAACAGTAAATATGTAGCATTTGAAAACATATTTAGTGACTATGGAAATCTCTTTTTATGGGAATAACTTCCATCAAACACTTTCCTTGACTTCTGATCAGCGCTGAACAGCTGTTAGAAGGTCTCTTTCTTCCACACAAAGTTCTTTCAGTTCATGCAGAAATTCGTGTTGTCTTGCTTGAACGGTCTGCATCACATCACAAGACTGAGGTCAGGACTCTGGCTCTGTTCATTTACACCTGTGTTTGGATTACTGGTATGCTCTGTGATGCCCCAGCCTGATCATTTTAAATCGTATACATGATGACATTTTGCTGTGTAATTACCTGAAACCGCTTGATAATTGCTGCTTCCTCAATGATTGCAAGCTGTCCAGACCCTGAGGTGGTAAAGCAGCTATCAATGTACCCCCTCTACCATGCTTTGAAGTTCGTACATGGTTTTTGTGCTGTGGTTTGAGTTTGAGTAATGCTGTGTACATGTGCTCAGATGTCCATTTTAGAATGGAATGGGATGAAACGAGACGGAACGGACCAGAATTGAACAGGATTGGGAATGGGATTGTGATGGGACTGGGTGGGGTGGAATAGTACAAAACAGAATAGAATATAATAGATCTCTGCCATACACATGCAATTCTCACTAGTGGCAATGTCTTGTTAGTGGGCAAGCTAATGATTTACCAAATAATGATGGCGGATAGTCTGTCCCCCTCTCACCATATTGGTGATGGACATGGCACTTGAATGCGTAGACTGTGAGACATCTGAAGTTCACCTTAAAATGGACCATTGGCTAACTCTGTGTGGGGCGGGAATGAGCGGGGTTATAAATTACACTACATCAATTTGAGTTTAATTTGTATTATTATGCATATAATAATTTAAATCCATAGGCATTCTTGTACCATATCTACAGTGCAACATACGGTACCTGATATAACTCATGGTATGTCATTGAATGCTTCAGAGCAAAACTCCTGCAGTGTGAGTAATATATGATGTGTCAAATGCTACAGAAAGAATTTCTTACACCCACTCAGATGTAAGCTGAATTTACATTACGTCATCTTTCAGTGGTGTTAAACATGGCACTTCAACCAGTCACTAGAGGGCCTCAGAGACATTTTGGTTTCACTTTTGACTTCCTTATAGGAAGTCCACCTTTATACAGTATATAGTCACTGATACTATAAAAATATATAATATACAAATATATATAAATATATATTCTAGATTCATTACACATAAAGTGAAATATTTCAAGCCTTTTTTAGTTTTATTCTTGATGCTTACGGCTTACAGCTCATGGAAATAAAGAATCCAGTATCTCAAAATATTAGAATTTATAATACAGAAATGTTGACCTGAGAAGAGCTCTAATCAGCCAATTAACTCAAAACACCTGCAAAGGTTTCCTGAGCCTTTAATCTCTCTGTCTGGTTCAGTACACACAACCACAATCAATTTTCAGATGAAAGAAAATGCTGCATTTCATTTGGAAATCAAGGTCCCAGAGTCTGGAGGAAGAGTGGAGAAGCATAGAATCCAAGCTGCTTGAAGTCCAGTGTGACGTTTCCACAGTCAGTGATGATTTGGGGAGACATGTCATCTGCTGGTGTTGGTCCACTGTGCTTTCTCAAGTCGAGAGTCAATGCAGCGTCTACCAGGAGATTTTAAAGCACGTCATGCTTCCATCTGCTGACAAGCTTTATGGAGATGCTGATTTCCTTTTCCAGCAGGACCTGCCCCCAGTGCCAAAACTACTAGTAACTGGTTTGCTGACATTGGCAATACTGTGCTTGATTGGCCAGCCAACTCGCCATAGACAATATATGAGAGACACCAGACCCAACAATACAGACGAGCTGAAGGCTCCTATCAAAGCATCCTGGGCTTCCAGAACAACTCAGTAGTGCCACAGGCTGATCGCCTCCATGCCACACCGCATTGTTGCAGTAATTCGTGTAAAAGGAGCCCTGACCGAATATTGAGTGCATAAATTAACATACTTTCAGAAGGTCGACATTTTGAAGAAATTTAAGAAATCTGAAAAGGACTGACATTTATGAACAGAATAAAACAGAAGAAAACATGTTGAGCTTCTTTTGTTCTTTAATATGCGGTCAAACCAAAAGACGTGCAGCATGTGATGATCACATGTGTTTTGTGAAAAGGATCAGGTGGTTTTGATCTATTCTTGAGCTCCTAAGATGTGACAACAATACTCATGGTCAATATCTTCGAAGTCATCAAATCTTTTATGTTTCGCTGAGGCAAACGGCAATACTGTTAAATACAGGTGGTGTATTTTATATAGCCTGTCGGAAAACTAAAGCACCTACAGTATATCAAGAGTGAAACAATGGTGAAATATTGTAACCTAACCTAATTTAACGTGAAGAATACATTTGAGGTTAATTTACATTATAAGCATATATAAAGCAAAAATAAATAATTAAAATCCATAGGCGTACATGTACCATGTTTACAAGTATATGGTACCTGATATAACTCATGGTATGACAAAGAATAATTCAAAACAAAACTCCTGCAGCGTCAGTAATACATGACGTGTCAAAAGCTAAGGAAAGAATTTCTTACAGCCACTCAGATGCAAGCAGGGCTGAATTTACGTGACGTCAACTGTCATCATTCATACTGTATATAGATCAACTCAAGAAAAACATGACCCTCAGTAGATATGACCGGTTTTACGGGATAAAAATCCAAATTAATTAGTGGCTACCTCACATACTTGACTCCTCAGGGACTATTATATGTCTACTGGTTAAGAACATGCTGTGTTTTAAGAGTTTTAAGAGTTTTCATGCAATTCAGTCTAAACTGTATGCGATGAAGTCATTCAGTATTAACTGAGTGTCTGGATTAATCCATTGAGTTTTTTAAAAATCTATTCTACCATAAAATCTGTGTATCTAAAGTCCATGATTAAAGACTCAGTGTTTCCTGATGTGCAGTGTTGAAGCAAATTTACCCACCATATGTGTCAGATCTGTTCAGCATGTGTTACAATACACGTAATGTACATGGGGGTGTGGGGTTTTGGGGTTGGGGTGACGCTTTATGATGCTTTATGTTCTTGGTGCTCCAGCTTGTTAAACTATGATCAGATGATGTGCAATACTTAGTGGGCACTTTTCAATAAAGAGGCTGTGTAGTGAATCTGAAAGAGACAAGCTGCTTTAAATGTTGTTGTTTTTTTGTTTTTTTTTAAAGGCATGAACTCCAAAATTTGTCCAAAAGAGATTTGTGCAGGGTTTTTTTTTTTTTTAAACTACAGAGTAGTAAAAAAAAAAAAAAAAAATTCAACTATCAACCCCCCCCCCCAACTCACATTTAATTATGAAAGTACAGTAGTTACATTTTTTTAGCCATCGTTATCCAGCGACTCCTGCTTATATGGCATCAACTTCCTTATATGGCATCAACTTTCTCAGGCGCATTCTAGATACAAGGTCGATCAGGTCACATGACCAACTACATCATCCACATATAAAGCGTTCATATGACATCAGGGCAATCTTATGATTTCATTTATAACATAACTTTAGGGAATAAAAACTCAATAGAGTGTTGCCAACTACATATGATGACTTTCAAGACTGCATTAGTGACTATTTTTTTTTTTTTTTAAAAAGGATAGGTGATATGCTAATATTCACAGCGAAATCATGCATATGCTAATTGGTCCATAACGTCATCATTAGCATGTGAACGCTGCTCTTTTAGTATTAAGAGAATGAGGTCTTACTATACCTGTCTGCAGCATCCCGGAACCCAGCTCCACTTCCGGCCACTCAGTCGGCAAAATGACAGTTGGACTTGAACTGACGCATTTAGCCAAAGAAAAAACAAAAACAGCCCACAATGTGGTTTTCGGTGCCATAATGAGCGTTGACCAAATGCGGAAAATAAACACTTTGAGAGTAAAAAAAAAACAAACAACAAAAAAAAAACGGTTAGCAACATTAGCTATCTTGACAACTCCATCTTCTGACACAGCGCCTATTTTAATTGATTTTTAAACGTATTGAAATTGTTCTGTATAAAATGCGGACACAAAAAAAAATAGCCTTAATAAGTTATTTTCAATAATGCCTTGCTACTACATTTTATTTAACGTAATAAAATTACGTTATTAAACTTTTCAGGTCGTCTATCACTGTTTCACCCTCACTGAGCTGGCAGCTGTACAGGCTCGCGCGACCAGTCCTTGCGCAGCGCGCGCCTTTTCAGGAGCCGTCATCAGCTCGCGAGCGGCTCCACCCACCACATTACTTCCGACCAATGAGCAGCGAGTCCGCTAGATTTCCCCGCCCACCATGGCTATCCGTGAAGAGGATGTACAACGGTCAAACGGTCATGACACAAAAGAAATAAAAAATAAAAGATAATAAACTAGAAGGCAAGACACTACAGGTAAATAGGGACATTTTAAAAACAATAGATATCACAATTATTTTTTGGCATTATACTTTTGTATCAGAAAAATACATTTATTTATGCAAATCTCATCTAATTAAATATGCATATTAAATAAAACCTAAAATCTAGTGTTTTGATGGTAGAATTAAAATATTTATTTATATTTATATTTTTACAGAAAAGTCATTTATTTTTTGTTTAATCAATAAAACACTATACACTGTTATAAAAAAAAATATGCCTATTAAAAAAAAATGCAATGTAATTCCAAAAATAATCAAAATATTGGGAGGTTATGCTATAATATCTTCTAATTAAGGATAGAAATGAACATTTAATATTTAATGAATGCAGGTCATCTAGAAAGCCGTGATTTTTGTTTCTGAATATTAAAAAAAAAAATGCATAACGTGATTTTTAAAAAATTCCTGTCTAATAAACACTTCTGAAGTAAATATACATCAGGAAAACAAGCTTTTCAGGGATATATGACATGACATGATTGTGCCAGTTATGTAAGCAGAGCTTGTGGTGGGCTCTGTGAACAAACACAGCTAAATATAATTTCTTCTGTTGTGTTTTGACATTTTTATTGCTACGGTTTAAGAGAAAACGTTATACTGTAGACGCAGTTCCTCCAAATAGCCGGGGGGAAAAAATGACATCGTTCCTACCTGTAGTGCCTTACCTTAAACCAACGAAAGAAACAAAAAGTCCTTTCATAAAGTTTTTATTAATTGATTTATTTTTGAATATTCTCTTTTCAGTTCAGTGGTACAAAATGGTAATGAATGGTAAATAAGCAGACAGCCTATGAACAGTGGTGGTGTCTGATCTGCTTAAAAACTTAGTTTAGTCCCATGCTTTCATAGCCTGAATGTAATTTTCTCTTTTGTTCAACACCTCTTTTACACAAATGGTCTAAAATGAGTTTCTCTAATTTACTCCCACAAACATTTTTTTTTTTTTAATTGAAGACTGTATAAAAAAGGCAGTGAACCTCTCATAGGAATCAAACCTAAAATATGTCAAACATATATTTGTACATGCACATGTCATCGTAACATGCAAACATAACACAATGTCCACAGGTCAACTGAACAAGGTACAGCATGAGGATGAGAAAACGGTGCTGTGTTAAATTTGGCACCTGGCAGAAAGTTTGATTATAATAATTAGTTGTAGATTTTTCATAGGAATGGCTTTAGAATAGTTACAGATGTACTAGGTGCACAAATCGCATCTCCCCTTCAGAAAGGGAGAATAGAAGGTAAAACGTCGTCAACGATGGATCGATGTGAGGTTGATTAGTTTGGGGGGGGGGGGGTGTCTTTAAATCATCCACCAATTATTAATTAGACGGAAAACACTTTATGGACTGTACTGAGGCGAACAACACAAATTCAAAATCACTTTTGAAGACAGGACAATGGCATGCATTTGTCCTGTTTATACACTTGTTAACAACTACTTGGCCTCGCTGCATTTCCAATAAACTGCATGTCACGTACAGCATTCATTACTTTAATGTATAAACTGAACAGAATAGTCTTGGTCCCAGATAGGTAGAGTCTAGGAAATAAAGCTACAGAGGACGAGGAGCGATTATAAAGTGTCGCCTTGTTGCATAGCCCTGCTGTACTGTTTCTCAACAGTCATCTCATCCCTGCACTTACAGGACACAGGAAGCTTGTCCAAGGAATACCATCTACACTCACAAACAACTTTATTAGGAACATCTGTACCCCTGCTCATTCATGCACTTACCCAGGCAGTCAGCCGGTCACGTGTCAGCGGTGCAATGTATAAAATCATGCAGATACAAGGCAAGAGTTTCAGTAAATGTTCACATCAAACATCAGAATGGGGGAAACATGTGATCTCAGTGACGCTGACAGAGGCACGGTCGTTAGTGTCAGTTGGGGTAGTGTGAGTATTTCAGAAACGGCTGATCTAGAGTTTACACAAGGCGACACTGAGTGACAGTTCTATAGCTGGAAACACTTTGTTGATGACAAAGCTCAGAGAAGAATGGTCAAACTGATAGGTAGGCTGTGGAAGCACTAATAACTACTCTTTACAACCGCTTTGTGCAGAAAAGCATCTCAGAATGCAAAACATGCAAAATCTTGAGGCTGATGGGCTACAACAACAGAACACCACATCAGGTTCTTGTTCTTGGCTGACAGGAATGGAACCTGATGTGGTGTTCTTCAGTTGTACCCAAACCGCCTCATGCGTCACCACGTTGTGCCTTCTGAGATGCCTTTTCTGCACACCATGCTTGTAAAGAGTGGTTATTTGAGTTACCATAGACTTCCTGTCAGTCTGAACAAGTCAAGACCTTTCTACCTACAAGACCTTTCTACCTATAGAACTCTCACTCATTGGATATTTCTTAACCATTCTGTATAAATTCTAGACACTGTTTAGAATGAAAACAACAGGGGATCAGCAGTTTCTAAAATAGTCAAACCAGCCCATCCAGCACCAACAACCATGCCACACTCAGAGTCACTGAGGTCAATGTTTTTCCCCCCAAACTGATATCTGATGTGAACATTAACCGAAGCTCTTGACCTGTATCGCATTATTGTATGCATCATGCTGCTGCCACAGGATTGGCTGATTGCAGAACTGCATGAATATGCAAGTGTACAGGTGTTCCTATTAAAAGTGGCTGGTGAGTGTGTGTTACAAATAAACATCATTTTGTCTTAATGGACAATGATAAGGTGTTTGGAAGCTATCAAAATCACCCAGTATTACAAAAGAACCACATCTTTCTTGTTTACTAAGAAAGGGTTAAGCAATTATATTCATTAATTATTATGTCAATAATATATAATAAGAATAGAGTTTAGTTTATTATTATGCATATATATATATATATATATATATATATATATATATATATATATATATATATACACACACACATACATGGAATGTAATTTATTATTCCTATCGAAACATATTAAGTCTCTCTTGACTCCATGTAATTAATTCAGTCTAATACTAGAAAGGCAAGAGCTCTTGTACTCTTTGGCAAAATAAAATGTACATCACACACTGCAATGTTACAACACCACCAACACCATGTGTAAAAACTCCTAACATGCATTCAATTCAGACGTAGTGAAAACGCAGTGACATTTCAGTGTCTTTAGTTCGTAGTTACAGTACCTTCTCGAAGCTACGTTGCTGATCGCCCCTGCAGTTTACAGATTTCTTACTAACATGTCTAAATAATTTCACACAAACAACTATTAAAATCTCACGTATATTCTCTCTTTTGTGCAACGCCATCATCTCTGTCTTCATAACATGCTATGATACATATAAGGAACAAAAGATCTGTGACATTTTACCTACTGTGTACAGTATCCAGTATTTGCCTTTCTCAGGTTATAATGCCTCACGATACATTATACCCATACAGTAATTAACCTCAAAGGTTAGGCACTTGGTATTTTACCACTTTGCGGGTAATATAGTATTTAAAAAAAAAAAAAAAAACAAAGTAGACCTTACAGGACACCCAGCTACACACGTCATGTACAAGGTACAAAAAGGAATGCTATGAAAAGATGCTCACTCTACTAGAATCTCTTATAAAACTAATTACAATTTGGCGTGTTTTTTTTTTTGTTGTTGTTGTTGTTTTTTTTAGCTACTGGGAGCATTTTATCTGTGCCACTTACAAGAGGAAGAAACAGCATAAAGCAGCAGCGGGGAAAGAATTGTTAAGACAAAGAAGTCTGGACAAAACCAAGGATGTATAACCTTTTTTACGAACTAAAGAGAGGCCCAGGTTCTTAACAATACCATATGGATGAGCAGAAGTCCTGCACTTTCATTATAGATTGTGCTTTCTAATCAAACATGGCTGTATCTCTCTGCCCTCTGCCCCTCTGCCGAGTTTAGCCCTATTAATATGATTCCAGAGAGCGGAGAGCAGAGTTTGTTAGCACTGAGGACATAACTGAACTATTTCTCCTCTTCAGTGGCAGACAGTGCTCACCTTGGGTTATCAAATTCATCATGGCACTCATATTGTCACAATCTGTGTTGAGAGAACCATCTCGACAAGACAGAGTGTCGTCATGCCACATTCATGAAAAAATTAATAACTATCCGGTCTTCTAGCTCTCCTCAAGCTTCCATTCTATCTTCACACAGGCATGACTCAAATGTATGACTATCTTGAGGCAAAGATGATAAAACTCATCCTGCACTTTTGTAAAGACACATTTAAGACATATACTGGTCACCATTTCGTCAGCACCAGTCATCTTTCTCTGTATCCTGATAGCTTGGGGAAATCCTGGCACTGGAGCCCAGAGATGTACTAACGCCCAGGGTGAAGTGGTACCCGTTTGGCACTCCACTCCGGCTCTGCTGAAGCATGGACGGCACCACCCCAGTGGATGAATGGGTGGCAGAGACTGTCCTTGGAAAACGTCCTGAGCTGTAGGTGCTCAAAGCATCGTGGAAATCTTCGGCCTCTGACAGGTGGGGGTCTCGCTGCAAGGGGCCGAGGTTGGGGTCAGATCCGATCCGAGTGACAGGCACAGGAGATGGTTGGTGAGTGATGCCGAGCAGGGCGTCGTGCTCCGACTGTCCTCGGCTTAGGTAGGTGGGGACTGGTCTGGATGAGCGGGTGGCTGCCATCTGCAGTGTGGAGGAGCTGGTAGACTTAAAGGACACTGCAGGCCTTGGGGTGAGTGGCGTCTGAGGGAGCTGTCTCCTTCCACGACACGGTGTACTGGAGCCTGAGGTGAAGACCACCGGGCTGCCCTTAGCGGAGTTAACGCCCTGCTAAATGAAATATAATACAGCAAAGACTAAACACCAGATAGAGGTTGGGAGAGCCAAGATACAAGATAGATAAATATATATCGACAGACAGACATATCAAACGAAGAACCTTTTATTTTTCTAAATGGAATGTCTTTGTAACAATATAGGTAGTTCGTTTGGTAAGTACCGTTTTGAATCTGTTGGGTTCTTGTGGATCTCCTGGTGATGTAGATCTGCTTGGCCCAGGTGATCGGCTGTGACAGTGCTCTATGGTTCCATAGCGATCGCAGGAATAGTAACGCTGCTTTCTGTCAGTGGCCAAGGACGACTGGTGCTTCCTCTCATGAGAGCGACCTCGGTCCCGCTCCCGTTCGCGCGCCCGTTCCCGTGGCTCATTGCTCAGATCCGCCGTTGTGTCTGAAAAAGTTCAGATTACTTAGACATGCTGCTTCATTATTACATTAGATTCAAACACAGCTGCCTCCTATCCACAAAATGAATAGCGTGAACAGAAGAGTAAATGAAAGCATCAGAGTGATTTTTCCTATCAGTCGTGCTACTTTCTCTTCCTGCTTCTCTAGAGAAACACCTGCACAAGGTTGGGAGCTGTTTCTGTCCACTGTGCATATATATATATATGACCCATGACCCATCTCAACTTACTGAACCGTGACATATCCATACAATATGATGCCTTTCAAGTCCACTATGCTTTTCTTATTTGTGTGTGACTCAATTAAACGTCTTATACTGTATGTGCATTTTCTTACCCACAGAGCCAGGCTGTTCCTCACTGATAGCTCGGTCCAGGGATTTATGCTTCTTGTCTCTGCGGCGGTGACATCGATGATGATGATGATGTTGGTGCGCTCTGTCTCGCTCTTTCTCCTGAGTCTGTACCGCTGGGGGCCGCTCCAATGCATATTCCCTCAAATTCAACTCTGTCCCTCCTCTCTGCGAAGCCAAAGAGGAGGCTGAGCGCCGCATGGGACTGCCGTCCATGATGGGCTTTGAGATGGAGAAAAGAAAAAGAGGAAAGACAGGATGAGAGCTCTAAAACCTGAGTGAAATGTCACTTTAGAAAAGACAGTAGAGTAAAATATCACCAGAATGTAACCAACCAGCTCACAAGACCAGTGGTTTGCTAAACACTTTCAATGCAGGGTCTACGCCTATCATTCACACACACACACACACACACACACACACACAAACACACACAGAAATACATATCTTCTAGAACAGGAGAAGAACACCATCATTGTCTGATGTAAACACTCGGTTGTGTGAATGCTGTCATCGAGATGCTTCTTAACCTTCTCAGTTGCTATAAGAAAGTATCCAAAGCCAAGGAGTGACAATAGCACAAAGAAAGAAGAACTGCTAATAAATGTGCTATACAGTATGTCTTTTACTGTAGAACTGAAAAACACACCTGATGACATGTCTGTAAGCTTTACTCAGTTGTTCATCTTCTAAAAGTCTCGTTTTAAAACTTTTGTGTTAAAATCTTCACATTACCTTGCAAGCACAACTAAAGACCAGTGTTTGCTGACTTATTCTTATTAGTGCTGATCCAATGCTTGATAACAATATGTTGGCTTATTGCACTAAGGTTTTATTCACAGCCAAGTTCAAGTTTTCAAAAACTCTTCACACTTCAATCTGAACAAGCCTGGCTAAACTGTTCATTTCAGGTCCAAAATGCACTACTACAACACTGCAGACACATCTAAAATTTCAAGGCTTCAAAACACTTATTTTCTTCTATTAAGTACACCACATCAACCACAAAGCAATGCACAGCTATCAATAATATTGGTAGCATACACTCGGTGCACTATCTGATATATTTTAACGTTGTGGTAAACATTTTTGGCTCTTGAGCCATGTCATGGTTAAGGGTCTTTACTGAACTTCATGGCTATGTTACCAGGAACTTAATGCTCCCAGTAGAGTCAACCTTGGGGAACAGATCTAAGAGCAGAGGTCAACTAAAGAACAATCCTAAAAAGCCCATGAATTGTACAAAAAGACTAAGTATATCCTGTCCAGATTAGGGTTATCAAGATACCCTCCTGCAGACAGGTCTGAGGGTGGTGTCGGCAAGTAGTGTCTGGTGACCAGACCACCAACGTAACCCGGGAGCCGTCTTGTTTATACGCACCAACTGCATGAAGAACAGTGGGGGTCATTGTAATGCCGGATATGCAGCAGGTATGTGATGGACAGTCTTAGACAGACTTGAACCTTGCAATGAAAACTGGCTTTGGGAACATGTGATGTCACTTTGTTGGTAATGCATGAGTCTGAGTTAGTATCTGAGATGGACAGACATAGACTAGATATAGTCGTCCTTACATCCGCACACTGTACAGGCTCCAGTATCAAACTTCTTCATTAGGAGTGGGCGCTCTCCTACTCCAGAGTTCTACTCCTCTAGAGTTACTACTCAGGTTTAGGAATACTCACAAGTTGAAAAGAGGTTCGCCTCTATGAGATTGCAAGTCTCAGAAAGGAAAACTCTTACTTAGGGAGGATGAAGGATGTCTCAAGATACTACCTACTGAGTCCATAGTGTTTCTGGGGGACTTGAGTGCTCATGTTGGCAATGATGGTAATACTTGGAGAAGTATCAACCCAAGCAGTGACCTGTAGGACTCCTGTGCAATCCATGGATTGTCAATAGCAAACCCTTCAGAACTTTGTTCAGAAACAAAGTTGCTCATAAGTGTAATTGGTTCCATAGAACCTTAGGCCAAAGGTAAATGATTGAGTCGTGATTGTATCATCAGAATTGAAGCCATATGTTTTGGACACTTGGCTAACGAGAGGGACATTGCTTTCAGCTGATCGCTCATTGGTGATGAGTTGGAATTGTTACACAAGGGGCTGGCCAGATTTACCTTGTAAACCCAGGAAGGCCTTCCAGATTGCTTGATAAAAGCTTCGGTGTGAGACTCCCACCTTAGAAAGGACTTCTCCCTTATACCAAGTGAGGCCAGGGACATTGAGTCTGAATGGGCCATGCTCAGTGATAGAGGCAGCTGCGAGAAGCTGTGACCAGAAGGCTGATAGTGCAAGTCTTTGCAGTAAGCCTATGATGCACTAGTGGATCCAATGGGGAGGGAAGATGTTAAGTTGAAAAGAAAGCATTACAAATAATGCTCGTGGAGGCCTTTCCTCATTCAACGGAAAGGTATGGGAGAGCCAGAGAGGCTACAGCAAAAGTAGTTCCAGATAAGAAAGGTGACTTTTAGGTGTGGATATTGCAATGGAAGGAGCACTCTGAGCAATTCTTTAACCCAGTGAACAGTGTTTCTCAGGTGTGTTGGAGTCCATCTTTGTGGCTGAGGTTATTAGGGCAGCTAGAAATCTTCATAGTGGCAAGGGTGCAGGGGTAGAAGAGATACGGCTGGAGATATTGAATGCATTGGCAGTGGGTTTTGTGGGTAACAAGCTTCTTCATTGTTGCGTAGAGATCTGGGATAACGCCTTTGGACTGGTAAACTGAGACGGTGGTGTCCCAACCCCCCCCCCCCTTTTTTTTTTTTAAATGGGAGGATCAGAGTTAAAGCCTTCCAGGAAACATCTTCACCAAGGTTCTGAAGATGAGATTCTGACTTGCAATTTACAGTTTAATCCCCATGGAAATTTAACAGATATGCTTAATGTGTGAAGAGTTTTGAAAAAAGCTTAGCTTTGTTTTGTAAAACGTTTGTTGTTTACAATTCAAATTGTTCAAAACTGTAATACAGACAAAATGATTCAATAGTTCTACACTCAACAGTGAAACAAAACCTTCTATAGCTGTGCGGTTCCTCTGGGCACATCATACCCAGTAGTCATTTTCTATGCTTACTGGTATGGGGGACCCTAATCTTATATACGATACACTTGCATCGAGTTTTGTCAATAAATTAGATCTTGTGACCTCCGTAAAAGTCCCTCAAACTGGGGACATTGCAAGCTGAGGATGTGAGAAGAACTGCATCGTTACCGCTGCCTAAACATAAGCCATAATGGTATATTACACACACATACACCCACAACACACACACACATGCACACATACACGATTCATAACATCCCCAAAACGCAGAATACATACCTATGTATTTTATGTGTTAATACTATGGCTATAAAGCACTAGAATCTTTACAAATATTTTTTTTTTTGGAGCTTTATGTGTTCTGACATGACCAGGCTATTTATATCTCTGAATCAGTGTATGGGACAAGCCAAGAAAGCGTGGACTGGAATGGGCAAAGCACACACAGGCCAACACAGAAGTGATATGAGTGAGAGAGAAGAGAGAAGTAAAGGGGAAGACAGAGGTAGAGATTGAGAAGGGCTTGGAACATTGGTACATACTGCTAGGTATATCCCGGTGGTGTGGCGCAACTGGCTCCGCTGTAGGACAGGAAGAGGACACACAGTTGAGGAGAGCAAGGGAAAACATACAGCCAACATTGACTCATTCAGCATCAGAGAGACAGTGGATTATAGAAATGAGACAGCAGAGGAGTGAAGGAAGCGTAGAGATGATAATATGCGATGATTCAATACTAGATTAAGATTAGAATATGAATAGACAGATAGATAACAAGAGAGAACGATAACAAGAGAAATTGGCAATATGATTACAATGGGATTAATCAAGTGGAAGGAGGTATGGGGACGGGGCGGTGGAGAAGAACAGAGGAGGAGGAACAAAAGTGTCTAGGGAGTACAAAGGCTCTGGACAGGGTAGGTGGGCTGTTAGAAAAGTGGGAAACATTGAGACAAGAAAAGACAGGAACAGACAAGACACAATACAATATGATACAACACAAGTGACACATGATAAGACAGAAGACAATGGCAGAGACAGAAATAGTCTTCTGTACTTACAACAAATGTTAAGAGAAAGTAAAAAAGAATAAAAACTGAAAAGACAACAGAATGCAAACAACTTAGGGGAAATTTGCGTAATTAATTACCAGTACAACAACATTATTTGCATTTAAATGTCACTTAAAAGCACACTAGGTTATTACACATCCACATTGCCTAATACCTACTATTACGTATACAGTACATTCCAATTTGTCCAAAACCGATCTGTGATTCAATATTTACAATATGGCCACATGAATGTTTCGCAGGTAGCTGCAAATGCATCTATACGGAGATCTGTAGCAATCTGTATTGAATTTTTTTCCTTCCACACTGCGAGTTTCTCTCTCGTTATCTTTCTTCATTTGTTGTTTTTCTTTACTCTGTGCTTCCCTGAAATTTCCGTCGTAATGAAGGAAGTGAGACTGTCATGTTCCAGAGAAAAGGATGTGTTTTTTTTGTGCTTGTTTGTCACAGTAAGTGACACAGGAAGTGTGACCTCCCACTCCACAATGCTTCAAATAAAACAAACAAATAAATAAATAACAATAAAATCTAGATCATATTACATTGAATTTTTGGCTACTTTAAATCTATGTTTCATCATCATATATCGAGGTGCTCGTTGTATCGTCCTTGGAAGGAAAGATGCACCAAACTAATACCAAAGAGTCTGTTTACAATAAATGATTTAGAGTATGGAGTGTTGCATCTAGCACTACAAGACTTCTCTTCATTGATCTGCGGGGGGAAAAAAATCTGCCTTCCTAAACAGAAAATTCAATCAGGCAAAGAGAGAAAACAATTTTACCACAAAAAACAAGGACATGACGGCTTTTTTTTTCTTCAGATGCATGCTAAATAATTGTAAGAAAACAGAGAGCCAAATTATCTGGTGCTTAGTTACTTAATAATTGTCCCTCCATTTATTTACAACCTGAGAGATCCACCCACTTGGTTTATATTGGTTCTTTATCTGAAAAAGCCAAAAATCATAATTTGTGGGCGTCCCTTGTATTGCCATAGCAATTAAACCATGGCTCCTGGCACCGCTGTATTTTATTGGTCCATGCATCCATTCATCCATCCGTCCATCCATCCATCCATCCGTCCATCATATCCAACCTGATCCGATCGTCCATCGTCCCAACTTATGAATAAAATCGATGTTCACGATTCATTTTTTCCCCTTTTCCCTCTTATTCCTTTATCTGTGAACCTCTCCGAAATAAATCCCCCTTGTGAAAAATCACAGTCTCGAAAACAAATAAATGCTGACAGACTGAGTAATGAATGAGAATGAAACAATGAGAGGCTTACCTGGAAGCCTGCACTAAGTCTGGGCATTGAAGCTGCCCTCCCGTGGCCCTCCAGTGTGGAGAAGCCCCCTACATCAGAATTATTCTCCATATCCGTCATCTCTACTAATTCCTGTAAGATCCACACAGTGCACACAAACATATGCACAGACAAGTACACATGCATCACAACACACACAATACAGAGATATACACATCACTATGGTTTGACGAAGACGTAAATGGGTGATGTGCCTGCTCGAGTAATCAACAAACGCCATTTCGGTGCACTTCTCAGACGAGAAAGTGTTTCAGGAGAGACTACACAGAAGCTACAGACATTCGGGTTTACGGTGAACTACAGACCGTGAGCTTCCTTGGTTCTATATAAGAGTCTGGATTATTCATCAATTATGACTGTGAGGAAAAATACATTGGATTACAATAATGCACAAACGTGATTTATTATAGATAACACCTGAAAGGCTATACTGTGGGTCACTGAACTATACAGTACATAGTGAGCTATAGTATAATGGGCTACAGTGGGGTTACATGGAGGTATCATTGTACTTATTGTGCTATAATTGTAATTGTATACTTGGTTATACCATGGGATACAAGGGGTTTACAGTGGATTAGAGCAGGCTTAATGGATCTGTAGTGGACTACAGTGTTGCTATAGAGGGCTATAAGAGTATATAATAGGTTATTATGGGTTAGAATCGAGAAGAAATGTCTTCACTGGAGCTACAAAAGGCTACGGACCAGAATGCTGGTAAGCCATAAAAGATTTAAGCTGGTTGTACACAACCAATCAGAGTACTCCAATACCTGAGATTCAGTTTTTGGCACATCTTCTGAATGGATGGAATTCCTGCCCTTCTGAAGAGTCTCTGCTGAAGGTGAATTCATCATGGTACTGCTTTTTCTGCGATCACGTGTCAAAACATACACACGTAGAAAGTACACAGATTGTTTTGCGACATTTTATCAATAGTTATCGAAACGTCCTAATTTTAAAAAACGAATAATAAAGAACAGTCATGAAGCCGAGCATGCTTGAGATGCATGAGGTACTCACACTGGCTCTCCATTGGTCATGAATGGGGTTGTGGGCGGGAACTCGGGATGTGGAGATGAATCGGTTTGAGAAGGAGGTGGCAGTTTGGCACTCTTGAATGATGGCTCTTCGTGTTCGTGTATGTGGGTGAGGGGCAACATGGGCTTGAAGAGAGACCCCATTTTACTCTGCAAGGTACAGTAGGGAAGACGTCTGCTTTAGTACTGCTTAACACCGTTTGTGGTTCAAACAACGAGAAAGATCCTTGTAAAGCATTATAACCCTTTATCCTCCATAATATTCATCCCATTAGTGCAGGCCTCAGTTCCCTTAGAAGTAATTTCAATCTATTCTTTTCGTGCCATTTTTCTTAAACGTATATAAATGTACATAATAATGAAAGCTTTCTTCAAGCGTCATGCGAAATGGGTGGAAGAGTACCAGTGCGCCTGAAGTGGGCTGCTGCTCCTGGAGTCTTTTGGCCCGGTTCTGCTTGTAGTAATCAAAGATCATGAGCGCAGCATACACCTTCCCAACCGTCAACTCCTTATCTGATATACACAGAGAAGTTGCAATGTGAGGCGTGGCATGCTTCTGTTTGGTTACTTAACCTCATTCAATAGCAATCAAGGCTGACAGAGGGTCAGATGATGTGAATTCAATAGGGGTGTGACACAATGGCGCTATCTGTATCCGTATCTCTTTAGTGCTCCAACTATCCGTATCTGTACCTGTATTTTTAGGACTTAAACCGTGCTACCACTAGATCCCCAGAAACACTGGAAAACCAAGAAGTAGAAATCACCATCAACATATTTGTGTGAATTCTGCATCGGACAGTTCCTCAACCTCAGCTACATCACTCGAGTTCATAATTAGTCTCAACTACAGATGTGCACGGGACCGTTTTTTAATCTCACGCATGCGGTTATTATTTTATATTTGCAACCTGCCTGCGATGTTTTCGAACAAATTTAGTTGGTTCGATTTCCTAAAATATAAACAAACTAGTAGCCGAAATTCAACCGCCGCAACCCTGAACAGGCAATTACTAAGGATGCTGAGAAACGCACAGCGTTGCCTCGTGAGCTTCCTGTCTAACTGCTTGCTCACACCTGCTTCAAAATAAAACCCCCCCACTCATGTGAGGATTCCCTGTTCGGATGCCAATCTGAAATTGGCTATTAGTGTTATAATGTGTTACAAATACTACTCAGTGCATTATGTTAATAATTTATAATGTATTCTAAACACTGCTAGAGAGTGTAATGCGTTACTATATATCGGTGTGTATAATGTCTTATGAATGCATTATAACATTATGAACATGTTCATAGTGATGCAAAGAAGCGTCTAGCAAAAAAAAACAAAGACAAACTGCACCTCATATTTGTATGTAACACATTATTTGTTCACAACGAATAATATATTCGTATTTGGTTCCACCCGTAAAATGCAAACTTTTTAAAATAGTGGAAGCAAATAAAATCGTTAATCAAAGTTTATACAGTTTGCCCAGATTGCTTAATAAGTGAAGGTATGAAAAGCGAGCTTGTTAGTGACTTCATGCAATCAGAAATGAAAATGAGCAACAAGTATCGTGAAACCTAGCACTACGTGCCACTAGAGGGCAGCAAATGTACACAAAACTACTGAATATTATTTATTTATTTATTTATTTATTTTTGAAACTCACACAGAGCATTTTCAGAGCAGCCGTACATATTCCAGGTTCAATTTTCATATTTCATTGGTGTAGTCAATACAGATTCACCTCCCAGAATGCAAAGGGGCGGACTTACGTTTATGAGGTGTTACCAGCAAGTCCACAGTTTTTGATGGCAGGCTGGGCCACACTTTATTAATCTCCCTCCTCAAGTGAATATCACAGAGACGCTGGGCAAGAACACCTGAA
Organism: Ictalurus furcatus; assembly: GCF_023375685.1. Lineage (NCBI taxonomy): Eukaryota > Metazoa > Chordata > Actinopteri > Siluriformes > Ictaluridae > Ictalurus > Ictalurus furcatus. Next base: position 3,595,645 of record NC_071272.1, read on the forward strand.
AGACAAGTATTTACCGTTCATGATTTTCATTTACGACATGATGGCTCATCAATTAATCCAGTTAAAAATGGGGGTCCATTGGTAAGACTAGAAACGTGGGCGTTGAAGAGCAGAAGAGGGCATGGACATGAAAAGTCAGAGGGGACGGTAAAAGCAAAGATGCTCCATAGTTGAGCCGAGCAGCCGCGAAGTAAGCACGCACCTGATGCCAGTTTGATATCCAGGGCGGTGCGGATGAGAGCCATCAAAGTGGACGTGAAGTGGACTGTGTTGTCATCAGCAATGGGCATGTTCATCCTCACCAAGCGCTGCAGACAGTTGTATATAGGATCACGTGTGAGACGTGACAAAGCAAAAAGCTGAACACTGCTGACTGAGTGTGCGTTGTGCTGGCTGAGAGGACTCTGATTTGATTCTGAAAGCAAAATCTACAGATTTGTACGCATTTGATAGAATTGATTTTTTTATACACACGTTTATGTGAATTCTCATTCTCAACTCCAGCACACCACATGACCCGCCAGGCCATTTTGGGGGGGAAAAAAAAAAAAGGGTTGATGAGAAAAAATGATATCGTGCAGATGCTGTATAGGGATAATAAGCTTCAGTATCTGGAAGATAGCTGAATATGCTCGACATACAATGGACAGTGCATCTGCTCTAGCATGGATAGGCGGCGCATATTTTTTACCATTTCATCTCGAGCTTCGATTCTAGTCTTCTGAAACCTGACCGTATGCTTTGAGCGAGTTCAATTCATAAAACAATAGCCCCTGATCAGGGACATGTTGATTTAAGCTTCTTTCATACAGAAAGCACTTGATCTCTCTCTGTGTAAACGCAGCTGCCCACACAGGCCACAGATTACTGTCCATGTACATTTCGCTTTCACAGTGGGATGGTTAGTCCGAAATCGAACGACTAGATGCATGAAGCATGTGAGGGGGTTTGCCCATAATGACTGCCTTTTTTTTTTTTTTTTTTTTGCGCTTTCAGAGAGATAGGAGAGAGTGAGGTGGGCAAGAAGAGCTTTCTCTAAGCAGAAAGAATGAAGGTAACCACAGAGACAAGGAAGAGAAGGACACACTGTGGAACACACGTAGGCCAGGGCATAGATACACACACACACACACACACACACACACACACACACACACACACTGGAGGCGTAGCACAATAGCCAATAGCACTACGTGAATCTTTTTCTGCTGCAAACATTCGTATCAGTATCTGTATTCAGATTAACCCAAAAACTGGGCGTGGCCAAAACCAGAAGAGATGTGCACTGGATTGTTTTTAGAAACAGACATGTGTTCACCCCCGAAGAAGTAAAAACCCCCTGCTCACGTGACCTTTTTTGTTTCGTCCCACAGGATCCCAGTCTCGATGTACACCTCTAGTCACAACCAGATTAAAAACAACAACAACAACAACAACACCCTATAGTGCGCCTCTTATTCATATCTCCATTTGTATTTGTTTAGAACACATTACCCATTCATTCTGAATAATGCATTTGTATTCAATTACATCCCTCGTGCATACACACACATTGTCTAGTCATTAGAACCACGTGAACTCTCAACTAACCAGACTTATATCCACTGTAACACAACTAAAGGTTACTTAGACAGCAGAAAAGCAAGAGACATGGGTGTACTGTACTGTGCTACATGGTGATTAAAGCTGGGAGATGCAGACAGCAGCAGACAGTCCAGCACCGCCTTTATTAGACTCGGGCCCGCCTGGGAAGATGTTTCCACAACAACAAACAAGAAAAAAAAAAGAACAAGAAAGAAAGCGCGATTTATGTGTGTGTGTTTGGGGGGATGCAGAGCGAGGGGGTGGCATGTCTCGCTTCACTGAACACACATTTACAGCACACTTTTTTCCTCCTTTCATCCCAATCAATTCACTTCTCTTAAGCGAGGGCGGGGTGAGGTGTGTACACAAACACTTGCGCAAACACCAAGCACACACACGGATATAGGCAGTGGAGAGATGCCTGATAGACAGACACGTGTATCTCAGACAGATGGACGACTAAAATCTAGAGAATCTGCAGCTGGACCAAATGACTGACAGATGTTTCTCTATCGAATGACCCGACTGACTTCGCTATCATTTCCTTTATCAATATTTGAAGATGTCAGAAGAGCATTTAGCTTGAAATACTAAGGCAACACTTAGATAACATTCGTTAGTGATAGAAATCGTATCCATGTCACCGATGTCAGTATTAACTCCTTGCTGTAAGTACTCTTACAGGAACACAACTCTCAATACGTATCTATGAGAATATTTAACGATGTATAAAGTATTATGCTGAGTGACACAATGAAAAAAAAAACATTGTGAGTTCGAATCCCGATGATGCCAGAGCTAACCGTGGCCCGGAGCCAAGTGAGCAAAATTGGCCGTGCTCCCTGTTTGTGAGGGGAGGCATACTCTCTCTTCCCTGTCAATCACACCGACAATCACCAATCATGGGTGTCTGTGAGCTCATGTATGTGGAAGAGGGCAGATAGCGATTTCTTCCGAGTGTGTTATGCTACCCCATGATATAGTATATCGATAGCTAGATAAGATTATGAAAAAATGAACTTAGAATAGCCATGCCTATCAATATTCAAAGGGTTTAATTGGATTTTTTCATGCTTTAAATAATACTTTAATCGTATCATCAACTGTAATAAACTGCACTATATCACAATATGAAAATTGACCACATTTTCAACAGTTATGATGGCATATTAAAGCAAAGCCAACAGGTACACAGCACAAAAAAACAAGAAAAGTACTGACACACCTACAGCACAGGAAGCCCGACAGCAACACTATCCAGTAAGAGAAGCGCACGTACACAAAAGACAGGCACAGTGAGTGTGATTGGGCAAGACAGGAAGAGGGCGGGTCTACCTTGTAGGCAACTCGCGATGGACATTTCTTTCCCAAACCTAGCGGAGGGGACATGTGACGTAGCATTTCGTACATATCGAGGTAGGATATGCGCCCACTTCACAGAGGTGGCAGCCACAGTTCAAAGGTCAAAGATCACACAAAAGGGAAGGACGGCGAGTGGGAGGAACATAGTGGAAAAATGAAAGAAAACAAAATGAAAACATAATCAGAGTGGAGAAACAGTCATTATAAGAGTCATTATTATTTTGGGGGTAGAAACTGTGTGGCTGTGAGACAGCATCTTTGCCCAAGAAGGAGCACAGATGAATTTGCGATGCAAAACTCACATAATGAGGCTGTAAATAGGAGGGCAAGGGTCAGATGGTGAACAGGGCAACAGCCCTGTCCTTCTCTTTCTGCATGGCATGCTTTGAAAGTTGATTAACCAACCAGATCCATAGGAAGAAAGCTCACGCAGTGGTGACAGTGGTGGTTTTGTCTAAATAGTCAATTCTCAGCAACACTTTCTAAGAAGGCCATATATATATAATGAACTACGAAGACATCCCTAACATGTTATAATGCACCCATAATGGCATATTTATTTATTTATGAAAATGCACTGCACTTTATAGACACGTTTGTAATACATTATTATTCGTTAGCATAAATGCATTATAAGTTAACAACCGCAGTGGACTGTTTATTATTCAGTAATAGACATTTTATGCCTACTGATAATTACAGTTTAATAATTACAATTCTTAGGCTTGATACAATTGTGAGAAAAGTCTCACTTTATTTAGAGGTCACAAAAAATAAATAAATAAATACATATATACAATAAATGTGTAAAATGTAAATAAAAACAGAACGCAATGATTTGCAAATCTCATAAACCCGTATGTTATTCACAATAGAACATAGAAAACATATCGGATGTGTAAACTGAGGAAATGTAGCATTTTAAGGAAAAGACGAGGTAATATTGAATTCGATGGCCGCAACACGTCTCAAAAAAGTTGGGACGGGGGCGACAAAAGGCTGGAAAAGTAAGTGTTACTAAACAGAAACAGCTGCGGGTTAATTGCCAACAGGTCAGTAACATGATTGGGTATAAAAAGAGTATCTTAGAGAGGTCTTTCAGAAGTAAAGATTCAAAATGACCTAATATTTTTCCTTTAAATGCTACATTTCCTCAGTTTAAACATTTGACATGTTTCCTATGTTCTATTATGAATAACATATGGGTTTATGAGATTTGCAAATCATTGCATTCTGTTTCTATTTACATTTTACAGTGTCCCAACTTTTTTGAAATTGGGGTTTTATATATATATATATATATGAATGAATGATGTGCTTATAATAAAGCATTACATTCACAACTATTTATAATGCATAATATACACTGCTATGAACTGCAACTAGAACAACATAGCATTTATGAATGGAATGATTTTAGATATAGCCTTCATAGAAATTGCATGTGCATCAATGACATAACGGATCGGCACCAGTCGAGTGACTCACTATGCAGCGTGGCTTTGTTTCCTGTAGTTTCCATGGTTACCGGTATTTAGATTAGTGAAGAGGGGAGAGGGATGGGTGTACTCATTCACTAGCATTAACCAGGCAATTTTACGAGCGTTGATTATTAGCACTACAGCACTGCCCTTTGTAGGGGGGAAGCGTGTAGGTTTGCAAACCTTGTATGCCACCCTATTAGGGCAGTTCTTTCCTAAGCCAAGAGGGGGCGAAATGACACGTAACAAATTGTACATATCCATATAGCGTATCCTTCCGCTGCAAGAAACAGATGCAGGTTAAACCACAATACAGTCGATACAGAAGCTTTGTAGAATAAATGCATACAGAGTTGACTGGCTTGAATGGCAACATTGTTGAAGCTTTTCTGTTATGTAACGCCATGTGGGCTCAATACAGCTGGATTAATCTCTCAATGCTGACAGGGAAAAGATGCTTTAAACCGTTACGGTTGTCATGCAGAACGTCAGATTTATGTGCGTCAACGGTGACATATCCCTGCTGTTTTACTTTAGTTTCATACTCTTGACAAGGTCACTACAGTTTTCTTAAGGATGGACGGTCTGTGAGTGACACGTACCAGGCAGCAGGGTCGTAATCTGCCCAGACGCGGATGAACTCGTCCAGATGGTGAGGTCCGAGGATGGAAGCATCTCGTGTCAAGTACTCAAAGTTGTCCATGATGACAGCCACGAACAAATTCAGCATCTAAAATGGAGTACGGAAGGATGAAGGAATAAGGAGCATCTGTCAATATCTATCGAAAGCTTGACAAGGAAACGGTTTAGCAACGCGTCATATCACAAGATCTCATCAATGGCATAATAAGAATGATGTAGCAGAAACGATTCTACGGACACTTAAAGCAGATAGACAGCTGTTTGTGAGTTCAACTTAAAAAAAAAATAATTAAAAAATCATATCTTTAATGGTCTTCTGGGATTATGCCATGTGTCCTCCGAATACCAAACATGATAAACATTAGATTCGTTTAATCTGAAAAACAGTTCTGGCCTCAGTCCCTTTGTGTACTTGTACTTTGATTGGACAATGTGTGCTTAGTCTATCTACATTTCATTAATAATCCAGAAAAATAATCCACCTCAATCGTAACTATATTTCAGCAAAACCTTTTTCAAACACTGCTGATGATGTGTTCCAGATGTTCCCAATGACTTCAGCCAAAATGGAGATCAAATCTATGGAGCAGGTTTGGGGGAGGGGTGGGGGTTGGGTGGTCTGCATGAATCTACAGTCTGGGCTGGAAAGAAATCATCCCCAGCATCACTTTTTCATACCCATCTGTGTGTCTTTATTATGACCAGTGTTGGGGCTGTTGCACCAAAAAAGAATCCACCTTAAGCTATTTGTTAACAGCGAATAATCTGCACATAATATTTCTTGATGCATGACTGCTTGTTTGTACAAACCAGGAAGGAGCACAGGAAGATGAAGGAGACGAAATAGAAGTACGCAAAATCACTGCCACACCCATTGTCATTGGAGCCTGAGAGCTTGTCGCATTTCTTGCCACCCAAACACGACAGCATAATCTCATGCCACGCCTCACCCGTGGCGCTCCTGTTGTTCAAAATAGACACAAAATTGAAAAAAAATATATCATTCTAACTTACATCCACAAAGAAATTAGATCTAGAATATTGGACCAAAGTACGTTCGGAAATATACAGCACAAGCTGTAGTCTAACATCTATGGAACCCAAACACTAACAAAAAAAAAATGCTGAAAAGGTTTTTACCTGAAGAGTAGCATGAGTGCCTGAAAGAAGGTCTGGAAGTTGTTGTGTTGGTTGATTGCTGATTCGTCATTCAACTCAATGTTTCCAAACACCTAACACAAAGACAGGACTTGATTATGACAGGACAGCGAGACCCTACATGCATCTCAAATGCTGGACAGGACCGAGGCTGCACTGAAACCGCTGCAGGGGCTACATAAATAATTCACAGAACCTGTAAGCCAGGCCACATTCTCCAGTTTCTCATCTCAAAATATCTCTGAAATATAGGAATGCATAATATCCTGGGAGCACAGGATATAAGCATTGAAGTGTTATGACTACGACTAGTTGTGTTGATATCGTCAGTATGTTGCTGAATTGTTGTGATCTACTATATGTCCATTACTCAGTCATACGATATATATTTATACAATAATATACCACAGCACTGTTGCATTCCTGAATCCGATTGGTCAGAAGTCCTCGATTCGTTTTCAATAACACCAGTTCCGACAGTAAGTTCAAATGAACATGCTCGTTCTAAAATATATTCCCGTCAGTTCAAACCACAGGACTTGTATTATCGACGCTCTACATAACCTAACGCTAATAATAAACAAATTTTAAAAATGTGTTCTTAGTTAACAAAGAAAAACATGTAATTGTCGATATAGTGGCGCTTTCTTTAAGGAGACGTTTATTTAACATTTATGTTATATAGAGGAACAAAAGAAGAGCTGGGTGAGGGAACGACTGCTTATAGCTGCTATTACTGGGATATAATATCCTGGGATATAATAGAAATTAAACACTTAGGCATATGCTGATGTTGAATAATAATCAACTTTGGGGTGGTATGAGTAACACGGCTTTACATCAGGCCTCATTACTTCACCACGTCTTTGATTATTTCCCAATAACAGTTCCTTATATAAACTACTATAAATAGGGGGGAAATTTTAATTTCTCAATCCCTTTATCACCCCTAAAAATGATTTATTACTATGAATTTGCAGTTTGTTTACTAGACTAGGTAATCTAGGTAGCTAGCTAACATGAATAGATTAAATGTTTGAAATCCATGCTTTCATGATTAAAACATAAGGTCACGCAGCAACCTGTGTTTACTGTCATTGTACATTGCTTGTACTCCTTTTGTGAAACTGTATAGAATTTTACTTTAGGTGACCAGCACAGGCTAGTCAGCTAGTTAACTGCTAGCATATTAGCTCACAGGTAAGAACATGTATGATTGCATTATCGATGCAACTTGTCATATTAGCCCAAACTATCAAAAAATACACCATAACAACCAACATTTGTTTAACACTAACATTACCTTAGCTAGCTTATGTGGCTAAATGTCTCCAGTTTCCAGGTGACTAGCACACGCTAGTTAGCATACATGTAAAAAAAAATAAGTATGATTGTATTATGGATGAACAGCTATCTAAATACACCATAAGAACCAAAATCACTAGCATTAACTCGGTTAGATAGCTATCTGGCTTAGCATGCAGGTTCTGTGACTAAAAATGTTGGCACACTTTGGACTATTATGGTTCAAGATGTGGAGCCTATTTAAAAATAAACACGTGATAAATAATTCCTGAGAGAGAGTGTTTTATGGAAGTGCTGTGAAAGTAAATGGAAATGTAAAAGGTATTAAATGGGAAAATGTGAACTGAGTGCTGTTATAAAAAAAATATGATTCATAACTAGCCATCCAAGAGAAGTTTGCAATTTAAAAATGCAGCTTTTAATTGCTTTAAAAAACGAACACATTTACAAATCTAACAGCATTCCATACAGTACCAAAACATAGAGAAACCCTCAATTTGGCGACGCTGCATAGGAGACCTGCTCAGTTGAGAATCGGAGCAGACTTTCAAAGATGAATCATAATTAAGTAAAGGGTTCAGTGCCATATCTCAGCATACGGGTGATTATACAGCTCACTGATTACGCAGCTCTTCTCATTGCATATGATGCAATTAAGCATTGATTTACAATGCCATCCTAACCGACTGAATAGCAGGCACCCTAGTTTCAAACACAATATAAGAGATTGCCTGTGCACTGCTAAACGAGCAATCAAACTCGAAGCCTGGATCTATACAGTAGAATGACGAGACTGCCTTCCTGCTATACTGGCTGTGCCACCAAGACGCGTTCGCTTACACAAACCCCAATACGTCCAGCGGTCTTCTTTTTAATTAAAATACGGTAGGAATTAAGAAGCTGTTAACTTGTTCTTATCTCTATTTTTGAACTTTCACACCTCCTGAGTAGCAGATGTGTGGCCTGTGTTTTAAAGAAGGGTTCAGTCCTGTGTCTCAGGATGTTGGTGATTATACAGTTCGCTGATTACGCTGCTTCTCTGAAATGCAATGAGCATTGATTTACAATTCCATCCTAATCGACTGAACAGCAGGCTTCCAGAAACCAATAAGCAAGATGCTCTTAATTTCATTCGGTCCGAACTGAAGTACAGGCAATGGATGAAGTAACAGATGTACCATCGTTATTATTTCATTAATCAGCTCCATTACAATTATTATCCAGACAAGAATTATTTAATTACCGAAGAGCACACTTAAAGAATGGCGCTTTATTACAAAAGGCTGTTTACAGCCAAATGAAGACGAGTGCAAATACATTCTTTTTTGCTTTCATATAATAATGCATCCTATTAAACAAAAATTAACATGACCCCTGGCGAGATATTTCATTCCCTTCGACCAGGATAAAGAATTTCAGAGTTAACAGCTTTAGAGCTGTAAATCACAATTGTGTCGACGACCCGGTGGTGAAACTACAGATGCCTCGTAAGTTACCAGAGGCCAAGAAATGTCCAAAAACATCCTGTTTCAGGCGGTGGCTGTTTTCAGCATTGAATTCATTTGTGATGTCACACTGCTCAGTATTGGCTTAATGGTTCATGCCAAAGTAGACACTCAGGGCTTTAAAAATGTGCAGTAATTCACAAGTATTTCTTTTTTTGTTACCTACCCTACATGGTTTAAATATTATAACTTTATTGTGGCAATTGTATACGGTGTTTTACTCTCAAAAAAGCTTTGGCTGTGCTGTCCGTTTTATCTCTGTACCAGTGTTATAGTGGAGTAGTGTGAATTGTTTGTCAAGATACTCTACACACAGAAACCCAACAGTGTCCTGACTAATCTTATAACAGACTTGTGGCAATAAAATAATTCATTTCCATTCATTCCATCGGAACGCCAGTGTACTGCTAGAAAGAGTTAAGGAAACGTGGAGGCGGAGCTAATTTCAGGGCCAGAAATTTTTCAGTAGAAGGCTGAAACAAAAAGACTAGCCGGATCCACCGCATGGCAATAGGTGTGTGGACTCAGTTTTATTAACTCTTTAAACCCCTGGCTTATTTTTCAGTTACTCATCATAAAGCATATTGTTCCATTACTACAGAGAAAGTAAATGTATGTACTTACATACAAGTTTGGGGGTTTTAATGAGTTAGAAATAAAAAAAAAAACAAACAAACTATGTTGTAGAATAGAAAATAATGGATTTCACAGGGATTATTTCCGAAATTGAATTCAAAAGTGAATTTGAATTAAGTAAAAGTGAATAAACGAATAAAAATGGTTCGTTTATTACGAAATTATGTCCTCTTCTTGATATTTTCTTCGTTTTAGAAAGCGACCTTTTTTTTTTTGACCTTCCATGGTACTGCTAATGTTCACTCTGTCTGTGGCAGGATAAAATGCATCCCAATGACTCACCTGCATCCCAATGATGGCGTAGATAAAGAAGAGCATGGCAATGAGCAGACACACATAGGGCAGTGCCTATAAGACAATAAACAGCTTTTTTAATATCAGAAAATGGTGGCAAGGCTAGCCATATACTTTAATACATATACATCACATAAACTGAGCTGAATTATCCAGAAACTATGAGTGGAACGTAATTACACTGTCAGTATCTGTATTTATTTAGTGCTCCAAATGTCCATATCTGCAGCTGTATTCCAATTTAAACTCAAAGTGGGTGTGGCCTAATTTTTTATTTATTTATTTATTTCATTTTTCATTTAATGAACCCTACCACTATGCCACCAGAAACTCTGAACACTGCAAAATATTAAAAGAAACCCACAGGTAGAAAGGCGGACACTGTCAGCATGTGTATTCTGACTCCGACAGTTCCTCAACCTCAACTGCATCACTTGAGTTGATAGTTGGTCTCAACTAGAGATGTGTGTAGGATTGTTGGTTTGTTTTTGTTTTTTTTAATTCTATCAAATCTAGTTAGCTCTATTTCCTAAAATATAAACAAACTATTAGCGTAATTGAAACTACTGCAATCTTGACCAGGCAGTTACTAAAGATGCGGAAATTGCATTGCGCAACGCCACACTTTCATAGCAATAAACGTGGTCTTTCTTTCATACCTCTCTTCAAGCTTCATATCATACCTCTCAGTCTGACATGAATGAAAATAAAAACCCTCCACCTTGCATATTTGTATTTGGTTACACCCCAACCAGACATGATTAACAAAATATTGACGGGAAAAAAAACAAAACACATAATTCAGTTAACCTTTCTACACCCTGCAGGCTTTTATTTCATTCAAAACTCTAACATGACTGAGTGACAACATGACAGAGTAAAAAAATTGAATGAAATAAAAATAAAGGTCAACGATTAACAAAAGACTATGACTTGCATCAGAACTCATAAATAATCATGAATAATAAATAAGACCAGCTCGTGCTTTGTAATTATTTTCAAAGAAGTAATGACTGTCACTCATCTCAGCAGATGTCAAACATCTAAACTGTTATTACTATAATAAGTGCTCATATGTTTTAAAAAAAACAAACAAAACAACAACAACAACAAAAAAAACCAAGTAGTGCAAAAGAAGTGTAATTGATTTAGCTGGCTAGCATTTAAAAGAGCATATATTTTAGCTTGCTAGCAATTGTTTTTGAAACTTTTGAATTTCAGGCATTCAATTCAGACATCTGAGAAGGGCGGATATCAAAAGGTCCAAACCTTAAAAGACTGGACAAAGGTCCAGAGCAGGATACGGATGGTGTAGCCTTGCCTCAGGAGCTTGATGAGTCGAGCCGCTCGAAACAGCCTCAGAAAGCTAAGGTTAATCAGCTTGTTCTGCTGAGAAAGAACAATCCACATAGACCATATTAGCCTGTACTCGTGTTAGTCCTACTGGCCACTCGGTCGGTGTCTTTCAACCTATTATACGTTACAGCAAGCATTTCCAAAATCGAAATCAGCAGATTTCAATTTCCTTTCTAGAGGAGAAATGATTCCTACTGGCCACCTTCATGCACTTTAGTGGCGCTGATTGTTAAAATGATGGATCTTAAAATGAGCTGAAATCATGCATATGTCATTATCAGTCGTGGCTTATATAGTATTGGCTCCACAGTATAAGAAACCAACATTGTTATGTATTTAAAAAAAAAAAAAAGGTTCATTCTCACAACCGTGCAGTAAGATTTAAAAATCTACTGCTAATGATGGGTGTTCAGGCAAAGGCTGCTAAATGGACACTCAATAGGTTGAACTTTAGTTGACAGAAACATAAATCAAATCATTACTAAATAGAACATTAACCTGCCCTGAAAGTAAAAGTGCATATTTTAGGAATAGTTTTTCTTGTGGATGTAGTGATGCACTAACTGTGCGCTACTATAATTTTAGCGGTCGGGTGTTCATATACTTTTGGCCATATGGTGTATTTGGATAGGATTGGGTTTTCATTCCAACCAAGCAAGGAGCAAACCTGATTCCCAGCTTAAATGAATAAGTCTCAGTCTTCAAATGCAAATAATATGCTTTAGGATTTCTAGAACTTTTCAGATTTTTCCAAAAGTGTTTCAGATTTGTACATGTCCAGGTGGGTGTGGCCTTGTATTATAATAAACATGCTTGACTGACATGCCTCTGAACAAGACCTCCATTCTACCACGCTAGTCAAGCAGAGATAAACACAACAATACATGCATGGAGAATCGGAATTATTCAACCCGAACAAATTATGGACTTGGAAGCATAGGCTATGCTTGCTAGGTTATCTTTTGCTCACTAGGGGTGCATGGAGCCTAGTTAAGTTGCGTAAGTATAGTGAGGCTTTAATATTGAAATTGCGCACGTTGGTATTCAGACGAAAGAGTTAAGTTCTTGCGTGGGAGTTGCATATGTGGGGTTGTGGGTTCCAAAAAAATAAATAAAGAAATAAAGAAAGAAAGAAAATGTGTATCCCAGTAACTCGTGATTCTGAGCTCTGACTTAAGCGCATTTTTCTTCTGCGATACTGGTATGATCGGTGAGCAGTCCAGCGTCACCGGTTGACAGTTTAATGCAACCACAATATGTCAAGCTGCTATTCAAGACCATTATTAAATACACACATGACACTGTTAATTAATATCAACACAGTCACGCCCAGAAAATCGTCTTAAGCATGTGACGTGCGTAACCCGACTCTGAATACGTGTAACTTTCCCCTCATAAATATCGTCCTCAACTCGGAATATGGCCCTTGGATTTTTTGCGAGCAATCGCAAAGAGACCATTTAAGCAGGAATGCATAGTTTGGTTAAAAGCAACATTAGCCTTGTGAGTAATGGGGATAAAACTTCAGCGAAGATTAGGACGGCCCAATTGACATTCAAAGCATCCAAATACTGTCTATCTCTATGTAGACAATATGAAAAAACACTAGTGATTATTTGTATTTTGCACGTTCATATTGGGTATCCATAAGACTACACAACATTAGCTTTAGGTTTCCTGAAAGCTTTAATAAAAGACATAATCGTGTAGTGGAGTTGAATCAGTTTGATCATGCGCATCGCTAAACGATACCCTAACACCACAAATTCACTGCAAAAACTGTCATCTTAGCAAGTGAATATATCCTTAATTTAGTCAGATTTATCCAGTATTCATTATTACAAGACTACAATAAACCAAATACAAGCTTATTAAACCTAGACATTTTTACTCATTTTCACCCTTACACGTTCCTATTATAGTGGCAGATCATTTCTGCATCTTTCTACGAATGAGTGCTTACAAATAGCAAAGTGATTTGCCAATAGAACAAGAATATTTCAAGCTTCAGTTTAGTAAAAAAAAAAAAAAAAGCCTAGAAACAGCTTTATTTAAAATATTACTGCTATTATAACTTGCTAAGATGAGTGTTTGTTTTGCAGCGTTGGAACTGTCTTAAAAGCAAACAGACACATACCGGTGATTATCCAGATATATGTAAACAGGCAGGACAGATGGACAGAAGCAGAGCAGGACAAATAAAGCCACTTACCGTCTGCAGAGTCCATTTGGGAGAGAAGGGGACAGGTGCCAACAGAGATTTAGCATGGAAACAGAGTGACAGTGAAATCATTAGGAGGGGCGAGAGTCTACTCTGACACACTGAGACGCGACTGTCAACACTCATTGGGGAGATGTGTGCACTGCAGAGCTTCATCGGATGAATTTCCTCTTCTAGATTTGCCCGAATGAACACGTGAGTAAAATAAGACTTGAAATAGGAATTACGCTTCAGGCCTTTTGTTAAATGTAAGTCGTAGTAATTACGTGTGCGTTGATTTGGTACGATTCAGAGGTGAAATTACGATTTGTGTATTACAGTTTGCTGGGTGCTCTACAAACAGAGCCTAAGTCTGACCGTTGCTTCCGTGGATGATCTCTCCTAGATACTGTAGGCTTGTACCAAAGAGCTGCTGCTGTATTCATAATGACGGTCCTGTTCTCATTCTAGGACTGTAGTTTATAATATGTTTATACGTAACACTTTCATCACACTTCCTACTGTTTCTCTTCACTCTTCGACACTGTATACTCTAATGATGTATTGATTTATTATGAAGAGGTTGGGATTCTTCCTCACGTCGTCTCAGGGAGTTTTTCCTTGTCATTATCAGCTCTGGCAAGGAAACCTACATCCGGATATCTTTAAAACGGCTTTGTGACATTATCTAATGTTAAAGAACGCTTTTCAAATCAAATTGAATGGGATTTTGCTCTCGGGTGGAGTTTGAGGGCGAGTTGTTCTGAGCACGTTCTTCCATCTTGCCTCCTCGGTCTTGTCTTACTCTCATTAATCCGCAGTGAGAAAGAGAAAGTTGCGGACACACAAACACACACAGACACATACAAAACACTGAATGCCCGAATATAAACACAGCGTCAGATGATCCTGTGCTCCATGAGTAAACCTGTACAGAGATGACCATCTCGACTGCTTACCTTAATTTCAGTAAACAGGATGTCCGTGATACTGCCCAGTACTGTTACAAAGTCGAATATGTTCCAGGCTTCCCTCAGATAGTTCTGGATGCAATTGAAGAGAGGATCAGAGCAAAAATGGGAGAAACAGAGTTCGTTACTGTAGTACTACAACTTCAAAATCAATCCCTGAAAACAATGTTTTAAATGGAGGTCAAAACACACACACACACATACACACACATACAGTATAACCTTTTCGTACATTGGATCATCCATGACAGGCTGATCTGTCAGGAGATGCAGTCATGTCTACCGGCCTCTTCTGAATGCCACAGTGATTTGTCGAGTAGCGGCTGCAGACGGCTTAGAACAACAGCAGCGAGGCTGCACCATCTGCCGCCAGCTCAGAACAGGTGGAGGTAAGTGCATTGTGCAGGGGCCAGAGTCATTTAATAAATGAGGCTACTTAATGGAAACGGAGCCTGAGACGGGCCCTGCTGCTGCAGGCACTGAGAGCACAGATTTATGTGCCACTATTAGTGCCCTTGCTTATCCATCATCATCGTATGCTTCCACCCTCAGTATTGAATAAAATAGTACTTGATCCAGCACATCCGATTATTAGCATTTTATCTCATGTATTGACGGTTAATCGTGCTCACAACTAGTCCCAAGATCCCCAGTAAAAGTCACGCAATGCTAACGCGTGCACAAGATTTACGTAGGCTGTTTAATCACACTTTTAATGCGTTATTTTTTTTTAGTCAAATTAATAAAATAATGCCAGCGTTTTTTTTGTTAATTTCATGTGCTCTCCTGTAAAGAAAACTTGCCTACAGTTTAAAGGATAAGCTGACCAAGCACTCACTGCTACACTTACAGCTCATCTGATAATTTATCCATAAAAAATGCCATTCCTGAGATAAGTAATGTCTCCAGTTAAGACGCCTTCTCATATGAAGAAAAAAACAACTTTCTTGCAGACTGTAGAGGGTTATTATCCATCCAGCCATCCATCCATCTGTACAGTTTATCCTACACAGGGTCGTGCGGAGCCTGGAGCCTATCCCAGGGAACTCGGGGTATGAGGCGGGGGACGCCCTGGACGGGGTGCCAACCCACCGCAGGCACAATCGCACACACATTCACATACTACAGACAATTTGGAAATGCAATCGGACTACTATGCATGTCTTTGGACTGGAGTAGCCGAGAAAAACACAGAGCAGAGGCAGGAATTAAACCCCCAACCCTGGAGGTGTGCGGCAGATGTGCCAACCACTAACTCACTGCACCCCCCGTAAAGGAAAATTACTGTTATTACTAATAATGTGGCCTTCCATGTTTTTTTTAGTATATCCTAAAACATTAATTTTCATCCTAAAACATTATTTTACAATGTCCAAGGTCAGAATTGCGCTTAACCAAGACAGGCCTGTCTTCTGCTCAAACTCCATTTCCTTGCAACTGTCTGAATAGCGCTTAAGTCTGTATTTATGCCTGAGGTCTGAATACTGAATACTGATTTTCTGTATTTAAGCCCCACGTAACTGAACTCTGAATGCGGCCCCTGATGTCTAAATGAGTTCCATGCCTGAACCTCTGATGTCTTTTTTTATCAATGATGATTTTACCTCCTGATTTGTGAGTAAAAAAAGTAAAGCTGACCAAAATCCAGACACTGTGCTGTGTGTGTTCGAGTGTTTCTCACCAGCAGCCCAAAAGCGATGATCTTTAGGATACATTCCAGGGTGAAAAGGGCAGTGAAGATGATGTTCAGCCACTTCAGCATGTCCTCATAAGCCTTCGATTCGGTATAGAACTGAAAACAACAAAGCAGCGACAGCAGCCATCTCGCACATAAGCACTGGTTTACTTGGTTTCCCATGGGTTATGCTGTAAAATGGGATTTTTAAAACCCTAAAATTGTATATTTATAGCACGATATTTATAGCATTAGATTTTAACTAGGTAGTAATGAGGTGTATTAAGCTCCTAATATAAAACATAATGAGATGTCATTTTCCTGATGTATGAATAGTCTTCTTTCTTTGTATTAGCAAGTCATTATTAATTTTATGAACCCATTAAAATACATAGCCTCTTTGGCAAACGTATCAATGCCACAGCATAAATAACAGACATAAATAATACAAGTCAGTTGAACATTTCTCCAAGCAAACAACTGAGTAATAAAAAGCAGGACACTCTGCCTGTTTCCAACTGAACGGCGATGTGCTGGTACGTTTTAAAAGGAATACGTTGCCAAAATATTTTCATTAGAAGCTTCATGCTGTTGTCTTACTGTTTCTGTACTGAACTTGCTATAGACTCCAAAAGGAAGAGCAATCCTGGGCTTTTCAATTGAGAAAGCCACATAAAGTTCTCCGATAGCCTAACTGCACCTGTGATCAAAATGCTACCTAGCTAGCAACTGGATTTATGAACAAATGTATCTGCTATTGATTAATTCGTATTTATTCATGCAGATTTTTTTGACACAATGTTGGCAGAGGCTTTCAAGACAATTTCTATTAAACACATGAATACAGAAATACATGAATACGCAAAGAAATTAGCTAAAAACCCTTTTAGATCAATACTTGGATTTCATCTTCCGTCCGTTCTCCGTTTTTTTTTTTTTTTAAACATATAAACTACACTCTATTGTGCTGTGCTGTCAATAATTAATGAATGAGCTTGGCAACATGGCTCGGTCAGCAGTAAAATAAAACCATATGCTTAAAGGGTTCAGTTCTAACTGTGAAGATAAGGATGCTAACTACAATGTTAGGTAGTGTATAGGAGAGAAGGCATACGCTTACCTTCATCATGAGCACCACAGTATTGATTGCAATCATAGTCAGGATGGAATATTCAAACGGCGTTGAAACCACGAACTTCCACATCTTGTACTGGAAGGACTGCTTATCCTGGGGCATGTAGCGAGTCAGGGGCTTGGCATTAATGGCAAAGTCAATGCACGCCCGCTGTGGTTAAGAAAACAAAACCAGCCTTAATCTTCTCATCGCAAAGCCTTAAAGGCACTTGAGTAAGACTCCTCATTAAGAGCAGCTTCAGGAGTGTGTCAGGATTCAGCATCGTTTACGACATCGGCTCTTGATCTAACACTGTTTAATTATCAGAGAAGCGGCCCGATGTCCCTAGAGCTCTCGGAATCAAAACTAATCAAAGTGTGAGAGACAGGAAGCAAACATCAAACTAGGGTCTGCACCCACCAGAGAAACTTCTTAGAGCATGTTTAAACAGCTAATACCACAGCCTGACGGCCTTCCTGATAATAAGCCAATTCATCCAGAGGTGGAAAAGAAAAAAAAAAAAACCCTCTGCTGAAGGCATGAAGTGAAGGGATAGAGTGAAACAGAGAATGGTAAAAGAATGAATCAGGAAGAGATAACAAAAAGAGTGAGGAAAAATCGTCCGTGGAAATCAGTGTTCATGTAGAAGGGATATGGGCGGACAGGGGTGTTGCCCCTGCTCTCACTTGGAATAGAAATACTCTAAAGGGTTTATCACCCTGAAGACATGCGAGAACACAGCAGACAGACACTGTCATCACATTCACATAATGAAAGTACCATAATACCAGCTACAAGTGTGTGGGATTATGCTTTGTACCTCATTCTTCTCCAAGCTGCACTCAGACATGGCTTTGTCCCCTTGCTCCTGGAACGTGATGATGATCAAGGCGACGAAAATGTTGACGAAGAAAAACGGGAAGACCACAAAGTAGACCACATAAAAGATGGATGTCTCCATGCGGTAGCCTGGGCTTGGACCTTGGTCTTCATACGTGGCATCTACAGAGTGTTTCAGCACCCTGCATACAAAAAAACAACAGTGGGCAATAAACAAAAATATTGTAAGATCATGGCGTTGGTGAATGTCGGTGACCAGATATGCTCTTAGCATTTTCGGAGATGGGGTAATAACTGCAAAAAGAGCAGAGTAACTGGAAAAAGGGGTTGAGTCAGAATGAATAGAGTTTCAAAGAGTCCGGTGAATAAAAATTTGACTCACCTCATACAGTACATCCCATAATCACACCCATCCATCCATGCATTAGCTGTACCTTTTATCCTACACAGGGTTGCGAGGAGACTGGAGCCTATCCCACGGAACTCAGGGCACAAGGCGGGTGAACACCCTGGACGGGGTGCCGACTCATCACAGGGCACACACACACACACACTCACACACCCATTCACACACTACGGACAATTTAGAGATGCCAATCAGCTTAAAACGCATGTCTTTGGACTCGGGGAGGAAAACGAGAGTACCCGGAGGAAACCCCCGAAGCACGGGGAGAACATGCAAACTCCGCGCACACACACAGGGCGGCAACAGGAATTGAACCCCCATACAACATGCAACATACAACATACAAAGACGTTCCACAATTGTGTACATCCATCTTCGTGCCAACAGTTTGGCATGGATGTGATTTTCAGACGTCCACAAACTTTTGACCATATAGCGTATGTCGCACTTTTAAGCTTTTCATTTGACTCACCCTCACAGATTCAAATCAACTCCTCTCAGACATAAGACACACTTTGAAGTGGTTATGGTTTTTTTGTTTTGTTTTGTTTTTTTTTCCATAGTGGCATTTCACATTACCACTTTTGACTAGCGCCTTGAACTCTGAACAGAGTCATCTGTTTTGGTATGAATATACGATGATATGATTAGCTGCCTTGAGGTAAATAATTTAGACAAATAAATGCGATTGGCTGCAACAAGCCATAACAGAGGATCATGTTAAAACACTGGAGTCAGTCAACGTAAGCCAGTTACAAAGCAATGGAACTGGAGAATCCTCATATGCAACTATATCAATGCTGACACATGCTTTTCAATCGATTTATATACAACATACACCATACAAGACCCTGTGTAAGCTGTTCCTAAGGAGATAATAACACATTCGAATGAGCAGATTAATATAATCTAGGCGCTGACGTTACTGTCCAATCAGAATCGAGAATTCAACAGCGATGTTTTATAAAATAAAAAAATCTTTAATATAGTGTCGACTTCTGTATGAAAAACAAACAAATTAATATTCTGGCAAGGTTAAGTGCCAGACTCAGATATTTAAACTGCATTACCACATCTCTAAGCGAGTGCAGATGGATTAACACGCCTAGGGATTATTGCTTGTTTCCCCCCCCCCCCAGATTGGTGGTATCATTTCTTTCAATATTTCAAGCGTGAACTGTTTTTTTTTTTTTCTTTGAAAGCGGATTTAAAGTGAGTGAGAAAATGTGAATTCAATAATAATAATTTTAAAAAAAGAACAAGAAGAAACGGGATGGGAAAGACAAACGGGGATAGAGAGGGATTCTGAACGAGTACACGAATGTAGGACAACCGTGAAAGAAAAAAAAAGATAAAAACAAAATACCATGGAATAGTGTAAAGGAAACGGCTCTGCATTGCGTAACATGAATGCATATACAGAACATCAGCTCAAATACAGTAAGTCTCACTCTATAGCAGACATATGGGCATGAACAATGCGGTCCACTTTCTTTTCAAACTAGAAATGAACAGAAAGTTTTTGAATGAAAAAAAAAAAAAGAAACGTTCGATATCTTGAATTCGAGAATCTGCAGTATTTCTAAATCACTATAATCTGAGCAAATTTCGGATATTGAGCATGCTAACTCCATTGTACAACAGGTCAGATTTTCCTCGAGCATTATCTCTTTCATTGAAGTACACGTTCAGACGACAAATCAATGGTTGTGGGTAGTCCAAACTCGTGGACTCGTCCATGCCAGGTCAAATACACACTGGTATTAAAAAGGGGGACGTACATAATACTAAGAAATGCTGGAATTCCAACCATATCCCATATCCTACACGAGTTCCTGTGCGAGCCTGGAGTCTATCCCAGAGTACTACGTGGGATTCGAACCCCCGACCCTGAAGGTACACGGCACACGCTAACCGCTAACCACTATGCCTACGCTGTAAATCACGTACATGAATGAAAAGAATGAAAAATCGAAGCATTTTCACTAGAGGTCTCTGTATTTTTTTTTTTTGGACCTGACTGTACAGTCTGTACATCATCTATTTCCCTCACATATGACCTAACATAGAGAATCCCCCAGTGTTTGTGGAGCTCACAACTCTCTAGGTTATGCCATCGATGGAAGTTAATGGAATGCTCTAAGGGTGTGAGGGGGAGTGACTGGGATGTAAGTAAGCACAATACACACTACACTACTACAAGCTCTTCAAAGCTAGGAAAATGTAGACCTTCCGGGCATACGACACGGGTGTACTCACGTAGGCCAACCCTCTCCTGTGGAAACGGTGAAGAGAGTGAGGAAAGCCCACAGCACGTTGTCATAGTGAAAATCGTACTTTTTCCATTCACGTGCCTTGGCTTCCACCTTGTCTCCGTCGTAATCCAGAAACTGACCCCTGACAAACAGAGAGGAAAAGGTACACCGGTTAAAATGAATCTGATGAAACGGATTGTTGTCCTGGTAAGAAGGACGTGTGTGAGCTGCGAAAAACAGTCTGACATTTACATATTGAAAAAAAACAAAACAATTCACTTCATAAAAGCGCAAAAAGAGCAGCTATGAATACACATGTGTGTGTGTGTGTGTGTGTGTGTGTGTGTGTGTGTTTAAAGGAGAAACTCCACACCTGCACTCCTTCTCAAAGGCTTTGGATTCGTCTGTGCAGTAGAAGAACCTTCCCTTGAAGAGCTGCACGGCAATAACGGCAAAGATGAACATGAAGAGGATGTAGACAATGAGAATGTTGAGGACGTTCTTCAGAGAGTTCACCACGCAGTCAAACACCGCCTGAAGATGTGTACACACACACACACACACACACACACACGTGCCAACAAAGAGAGAATGTAGTGCTCATATAACCTAGAGTGCAAAATTGTTCGTCCCATTTGCTTTCTGAAATGTTTTATTCCTCTTGTACGACAGCAATTTGCCTACAAGTACAATTTTTACAGGTGACTGTTACACTGGACACAGGAAACTTCTAAATAATCATCTCCTCTATTACTATAGAAATGATAACACTGTATTAATGATGATAATATTAAAATGAGCACATTACTACAAAACCTGCAGGAAAAAAAAAACTCTCAAGCACGTTTGAAAAACATAGCAAAAGGGATAGCATCACCGAGAGCAAAGATCACAGAACGACTTAGCGGCTATTCGTTACTGACTAGTTTGCGATTGTTGAAAGCCAGTGTCTTCCTTCCATCCATCCAAAAAAGGACAGCTGTTTATTGAAACGCTCTGTCCATAAGATCATCTTTTTTTTGAGCTATACAGGAAGTAATGATTGCACCTTAGGCCTAAAATCCACGTCAGTGCCTCCAGGATATTGCGATGTTTTGATCGCAGATGCAGTTTTGAATGCAATATCAAGCAGACTCCTCAGTATTCGGAGGAGCTTGCGATTTTTCGAAATTACAGCAGGTTCGGGCCAAGGCGCGTCATGTGACTTCGTCACAATGCGTGTTCAGTCGAAGCCTCCTTCGATTCACGTGCGTCGAACATTGTTCACCTTTTAATTTTAATTATCCCAGGTGTGTGAGATGTATGAAATACAGTCTCTGGTACGTTCTGTTTTTTTTTTTTTTTTTTCTGACAGGACATCATGTTTGAATGTCTGCCTTTGTCAGATTTGATCATTTACCTTTTATAAGGCAGAGATGTGGGCTGGTTTGGAGCATCTGAGCACAGACTTGACCAGTGAATGACATGATATTAGTATTAACCATTTCGAGCGTATCCCCTTTTCTCATGGGACTACACGCCTCTGAATGATAACACTGGACGAATGACGTCTAAACCACAGGACGCTTCCAGTCGAGGAGCACTGATTAGCTTTAGGAGGACTGCTCGGCGATGCAAAGAGAAGATAAAGAACCGTATGGTACTGATTGAACACAGTGCAAGTGCCTTATATACTGTAGTACCTTGAGTTTAGGTAGCCTTTTGATGGTCTTCAGAGGTCGGAGCACTCGGAGGACCCTGAGGGACTTGATGGTGTTGATGTCCTTGCCTTTGGTGCCTCTGTGTTGCGAAATCAATAAGTTAGTGCATACAGACATATAAGATATAGCCTATAGAGACAGGAGGTTTGCATTCTCCTCTACACACACACACACACACATAATGCATGCACATAAGTTACTAATAATCGCCAAGTAACCAAAGTGAAAATCAATGCATTATTGACTAGGAAAAACAAGGACAAGGATGGTCTCTTTGTGAAAGTCAATCATTCACCCAAACATTCTCGAGATTAATATTAAAGACAGGAAGAAGAAAAAAAAGATGGATTACAAAGTGTAATTCTGACAAAATCTCTCAGGATGAAAAAGACAAAAAATAAATAAACACTTACATTAAATTTTGTGTGATATGTCTCAACGTATAGCCGAGTTGGCCAGATTTAGAAAGTGAAATGATATCGTCCTCTGCTAAAATTGTGACACTAACCCATAAATCAATCCTTTACAAATAATATAAGAAAAATGGTCATTATTCCAACGTTAAAGAAAAACAGTAATAAAAAAATACAATACAAAAGAAGGGTTAGGTGAAAGACTATGTACAAGCACGGAGGTCTGACTTTAACTCTATCAGACTGTTGTATTTAGAGACTGTTGTATTGTTGCTATTTCAAGTTTTGTCTTCCCCCCCCAGTTTAGTTCATGTGGATCATTTACTTCCATTATAAATCTACCTCATAGCTTGTCCCCATAGCTACCTGCTGCATTAATTGCTCCATCTTTTTTTTTTTTTCCTCCTGAGTACACAGATACAGATTTATAATTTATGCAAGAAAAACGAAAGTAGAAAATGAAGCAGTGTGTGCTATTACACTGTATGTGACTCGATTCTAAAATGTAACGTTTAAGCACGATCATGCAAAACACAAACGTATACAAAAATACAAAAAGGAAATGGGTCTAACGTGGGTCTAACAGGGTTATACATGTGCATGGACACCTGTTGCCCAGCGGTAACCTTCATTTCCTTGTACATTACTAGCGTAATATACAGGAAGAATTCATCATCAACAAAAAAAAAAGGGCAAGAAGCCAATGCAATATTTCCTGTCCTCTTTTATTTGTGTCAGGTCAATAAGTGTTGAAATCCGAAGCAAATTTCCCTATTCATGTTTGTTGGTTGTAATCTTGTTTCTATCATTAAAAAAAAAAAAAAAACCCACAAAAGATCTCCCTGTTCAGCTCTATCGTTTCTCGTTTACCCCTAGACGGGGCGTAACAACGTATAGACGTGAAAAAGCTCTGTTGTTGCACTTTTTGCTAGTACGACAGGTATATCATAACTCAGCATTGTGAATGGCTTGATCGTTTGTACTCTCCCATGAGGAGTTACATTAGGGGTAACACACTGATCAGTCCTGTACACTAACACATGTCGAAGATCAGCTCCTATTTTCCCATTGCCTCCACAGGTTCCACCCATCACGTCTGTAATACATCAATTCTGATTGGTCCGAATCATTTTCTATAATAGTCGCTATAACAATCGTGCGAGCTGCAGGTCCACAGACGGGCCTCACAAACTAAGACTAATAATAAGCAGATTTTTATAAAACAACGACAACAAACAAACATGTTATTTAACAAAGTAAAATGTGTCATTGTTGATCTGGTAAAGGAGTCTCCGGTGACAGGAAGTGTAGGATATAGGACTTTGTTTACTCGGAACATGACGAGAGACCCTTTTTGTCCACTTCAAACGAAAGTAAACAGACCAAATAGTGAGAAAAGTTTGAAACGTAACTATAAATGGTTAAAAAGTATCATAAGTCGTTCTTTCATTAATAGAAAATTTAGTTGGTGGCAAATCTGCGTTGTATTAGAGACACTTACAGGATACGGCTTTTTGCGTCTAATCCCTAATACTATTTATCTGATAATTGTTGAATTGCTGAGTGTCAGTTTGAATCAATGCTTCCATTGGTAATATTACTCGCAATTTAATAAATGCTCCAGTCTGTGAAGTCTGCTTTAAAAGAAATTATGTGTTTCCTTTGCAGGCAATGGCAGTAATAGTATCATAGCACTGCATGGCATGTATGGCGTCTTAAAGGGCCAGAAGGAAAGTAAAGGGCTTCATCACTGTTTATGCACTTATGGGGAGCAATGTCAGGAGGGAAAGGTCACGGGGTTAAAGGGTAACTATAGAGATTAAGACTGCCCCCACCTGGTCACGCTTTGTTGTGATCTGATAAGGGAAAGCGAATGATAAAAAAAAAACAAACAAACACAAAAATGTCCACATACACAAAGAGTACAGAGACAAAACACAGAAATGCATAGACGTAAGCAGCTTCACGGATCAAGATTAAGCATTAGAAGCAGACAAAGCTGTAGAAAGAGAATAACGGAAACAGAATCATACAGGAAAACACTTAGCACCAACAGTAGTTACAGGAAAAATAAAACATTACATGAAGCATAGAGTTCAGTGAGACATTTATTAAATGAATTATGCACAATGGAGTGAGCGTTATTTGATTTTGATCTAAAAAGCCGGTTATGTGCTTGCAGTTCTGATACAGAGCAACACGTTGATGCACACACACACACCAGTATCTGTACACAACACACATACACAGTGTTCAGTCCTGGTTAACCTCCTTGCATGTGATCTTTCCAGCAGAACTGATAATGATATTACAGAGCCATTGAAAGGACAGCGTGTCATTTATTTTAGGTAAAAATCTGGTGCACATGAACTAAGTGCTCACGAGATACTATCTGGGTATTACTACAGATGTATACATTTTCTAGACCGTGATCTCCTCTAGCTTTCCTAGAACAAACTCCAAGTCTACAGTTTCCATATAGAAACCTCACACTAGATTTGAGTAATCTCATTTGGCTGACGCGTTTATCCGAAGCGACTTCCGATTGAGACAAGATACAACCGAGTAGATGTTAAGGGTTACGGGTCTTGCTCAAGAAGCCAACAGTGGCAGATTTGGAGCTGGGATTTGAAGTCATGAACTTCTTCTGATCAGTAGGTCAGTGCCTCAACCAATGCCAAGGATATTTCTAGAAAATCCATCAATGCATCCATCAATACAAATACCAAACGACTTCATTTTATTAGAGGTATCAACATGCCAAAGGTAGTTGCCAAATCTCTTGCAAAGTACTTACAGCACTAGATTCTCCTGGCTTTTTTGTCTCTTGTATCTAGGGCCTTTAAGATTAAACAAATGTCTTCTTTCTTCACATGAAAACCATTTTCTTGAAATGTGGTGGAACCTGAACTTCGCATGAACAACAAAATAGACCCTTAGACATCAAAATGCCTTTTAAATGTCTTTCAGTGATAATATATCCATGATGAGTGACCAAACTAAATAGGATGGCTTTATACTTGGGACCGAGCTAAAGGTGTATGTGTATAAACTCGCAAAGATATATTTAGCTCAAGGATAATGGCAAGATTAGAAAATTGTCATTATTTTTTATTCATCATTTATTCACCTTCAGTAACCAGCATCCTAGTCAGGGGGCATCTACAACCTATATGAGGAAATCTGGGCATGAAGCAGGAACACACTCTGGATGGAATGCCAGTCCATTGCAGGGAACCATGCACACACACTCACACACACACATTTACACCTTCATTCACACCTAGGGGTAATTCAGCATAGCCAGTACCCCTAATGACATATGTTTGAACCAGCGAACCAAGAGGAAACCCATGCAGACCCAGGCGGGTCATGTGACACTCCAGAAAACATTTCAAGTTTTACCCCGATAGTGTCTGGAGCACACTTATCACGTATCTGGAGGTAATATTTGCTTCTCACTTAACATCCTCAGCTCTGTGTATGTGGTGCTCACCATGAAACATTTATACCACGTCCTTTAAATGGCTCGGTATTATAAATAAAACCTATTATAAAACCTATAACATTTGCTTTATGCAATGTGCAATGACAAGACAAAAAAATCTCATGCAACCTACATCAGGTTTTGTTCATTCACAATGACGATGAAGTCAGAAAATCGACAATATATACGATGACATTTTTTTTTCCCGTGATAATTAAAGAAACCAGGCTGTGGACGTATGATGAAATGAACACTATGAATGATCGTCACACACCAGATGGCAGTGTCGTGGAAACACAATGAAAAGACACAGGGTTTTTCATTGCCTGAGGTTAACACTTTCTAACCCATGCGCACACACACACACACACACACACACACACACACACACACACACTTGGATACATATATATATATATATATATAAATATATACAGGCATCTAAAGAAAACAGGCAGTAACCAATGCATACCCCATGAAGCTCCTGAAAGCAACACAAACAAGGAAAGAGAAAGGAGAAGGCACAGTAAAGACAGAGAAAGGCAGAAAGAGGAGGGGAAAGCCAAGAAAGAACGCTTACTATGAAAATAACAGAAACATATGAAGAGGCAGAGTTCTAGCCACAGCAGTGTACTTTCAGACAAAGGCAGGAAGGAAAACGATACAACAAAATGCCGGGCACACATTTTACCATATGCTTACGCAGAACAAAGATTTCTGATGCACATTTAAGCCATTAGCTGTCTCATGAGTGTCCCACAGCTCACGATATAACCAGCTTTCACACTAATTGAGTGCTTTTCATTGCTTTCAGGTCTCGCTCGCCTTTAAAAAGCACTTCCGCAACACTAAGAGGATTCGGCCTATATTTAAACCAGACATCATCAAATCACACACACTTCATTAATGCTGTTAATGTGTATGTGGGTGAGGGTATTATTATGTATACAGACATATTGTTGTGTTAGGTTTATGTGCTACAGGAGCATGAAAAGTTGTGGGTTACTGTCGTCATTTTTATTTTTGCTACACAACAGTCTCAATATACAGTCATGTATGTTGTGTGTGCATTTGTTTGTGTTTTTGAATGCGTGTGTGAGTATTTGCTTTTATCTGAGTGTATTCGTGTCTGGGAAAGTACTGGAGAGTAAATGAGTCTGGGGGACGTGTCGATTGGCACGTGAGTGTATTTGTTTGTGACCCCAGGTAACATCACTGATGGTGGGTCTAGGTGTAAGATGTAGGTTCGTGATCATCAGTCTGGTTCAGGCAGTGACAGCCAGGAACAGACTGGTTGACTACCAAGAATAGAGTGGTGACAGCTGGAGAGACAGGGGATAGCTAGGAAAGATGGCGAATGTGAGGCAGGTAGGGTTAGCGACCTGACCACCATCTTCTCATAGGAACACCCACAAGAAGCTCCAGATCTACTCATTGAGAGATAACCCAGTTGGCCATGCTGTCTGAGTGACAGGGATGGCATTACTCTCTCTCCCCTCAACCAGAGCAACTCTAGCCAGTTGTGGGTATTGATGAGCTCATGTATGTGAAAGACGGCTGATAGGGCTCTCCTCCTGCATGAGCAGCACTTGCGACTAGGTAGCTTCACATGTCTAAGAGGAGTCATATTTTAGCCTTCACCCAGCTCGTTGATAGATGTGATAGGGAAGAGCTGGCTGGTGGGTGGGAATTGCAAACAAAATAATGATATTAATAATAAAAACATATGGTCCCAAAACCCGTAAGCTAGTTTAGGTGGGATTGGACTGGCACTACATCCCAGGGAAAGCAGGAATGTACTACTCATCCTGGACTACTACAGTGGGTGCAGTCTTAACATCTCTGCTGGGTCCAAACACTGGAATGGCATAAGCCTGAGAAGGGGATATTACTGGTTGCACCATTTCGGTGATCCTGTTTACATTCACCATGAACATCTGTTTGGCAAAACCTGTTGAGGTGCAGTGTAGAGGCCCAGTGATGAAGTGTGGGAGTAGTCAACCACCCATCAGGGACTTCATATATGATCTGACTGCGACATCAACAACATCTGTCCTAGAAAGCAGATCCCATTGGCCCATGGAGCTTCAAGCCAGTAAAATCTAGATCCCTGGTTTTGAATAGATGAAAAGATCACCAGCAGGTACCACTTCACTCTTGACAGCACTCCTGAAACGTAGCCTGTGAAAGGCTTGGGAAAACTGTTTGACTTTAGCTGGGAGGGATTTAGCGTCCTTTCAGGCAATCAAGCAGGAACTGGAAGCCTGATTATCTGCAGCAGATAAATCAGGCTTAATGGGTTAGTCCAAGTCCAAGACCTGGATATACCAACATGGCATTCTTCCAAGGATCCTATGGCCCCTTCAAAACAGTCAAACGCTTTAAGGAGAAGGGAAGTATGTTCCTGTGGAAGTGGCTCGGATTGCCTCGAGTCCTGTACGGCTGTAACGACCGAAGCTCTCCATCAATAGTCTGAATGAAGAATTCATAATGACCCATGCTGCAATATTGAGAGTCCTGAGACCCAAAGGTTTCCCAAACTGGTATAAAGGTGAGGACAGGAAGTGGTGGATGTGTCGGGGTGTATCGTAAGATATGTGTTTGAAAAATAAAGGAGGGGTATGTGAGTGACAGAATTGGTTTACATGTATGTGAGTATATTTGTCTGTGTACCCGTGTGTATCTGTGTCTGGTATTTACACATATTACGGAATGTTTGTATATATTTGCCCGTGTGTGAGTGAATTGTGTCTGTGTGTGTACGAGTCCATGCTCCCTGGTGAGAGAGCAATTTTAAACTCATTTGAGTAAATAAGCATGGCCTCTTGTGTAGTGGTGAGAATTAAAACTACTGTAAGATGGGGGGAAAATCTGTGTGTCTCGTTGACATCCTGAGCTGCTTCAGAAGCGCTGCTAGGTTCGGTCCCTCTTTCCTCTGGGAGGCACAGACAGATATGACAGTAAACCAGAAAAGCTAGCTCAGGTGTGCGTCAACAATACACATAATCCCCAAACACATTTAACACTCTTTCTTTCAACAGGAAGCAGCAGACACACACCCATCCCACTTCTCCAGCACTCCATCTGCCACCAGCCGCTGGAGAGGCAGCAGTCAAATCTTATTTTCATCATTTTCAGCCCAGTGCTTTTTGCTGGATTGAAGTTGACAGACTGGATTTTCTCCTTTTAGCTGCTTCTCTGACAAATCTGAAAAGAAGTGTGTACTCACGAGCAGGCAAAAGCCACCAGGGCACCGCTGACCACAATGAAGTCGAGAATATTCCACAGGTCTCTGAAGTACGAGCCCGGGTGTAGAAGCAGCCCGAGGTCAATCATCTAAAAAAAAAAGTATTACAGAAAGGTCAAAGGTGACAAAGAATCAGAGTCCTTTCCCCTGATAATATCCATTGTAAGAGTTATGAATCAGTTGTAATATTTGTACGTGTATGTAACAGAGATCTTTATGTGTAAATCATTTTCAATAATACCTTTATCACCATTTCAAATGTGAACACACCAGTGAAGATGTAATCTAAATATTTTAGCACCTGGAAGAAAAAGAACAGAAGTGTAAACAATGCCACATAATTCCACATTCAAATTCAAGGGAGCTTCAAATCTCAAGATAAATGCTATAGGCTTACATTTTTTTCGCCCTACGATCATTAAAAACATATGCAATAAGCATGGCGCTTTAACCCAATATCGGCAATCTAATGCACTGTACTTGGTAAACATTCCTATTTAGATTTAAATCTCGCATCTTTTTACCCCCAGTGAACTTTCTGTCTTCCCCATGAGAACACACTGGCATCAAGGCCAGGCAAAGTACTTGGACTCACACCATCCTGGAGGAATACCGATTACAGAGCCTTGCATAAATATCACCCTTTTTAAACGTTTCCACATTTTATAGTGCTACAGCTATATCGAACTGAAATGGATGGAATTTGGATGACATCATGAATGTACACAAAATAGTCCACGATTTTATAATGGCGGAAAAAATCGACATACTTTGCAGTAGGTGGAAAAGCAACACTGCTCATCACCATGAGAACACCATCCCCACGGTGAAGCATGGTGGTGGTAGCAGCATGTCGAACTCTACCTTCAGCCTCTTGGTTGGTTCTTTTTAAAGTCACTGACTTTACTCGGAAGGCCTCCTCTATGGAGAGCCGTGGTTGTGCCATATTCTTTACATTCTATAATAATAGATTTAATGGTACTTTATGGGATGTTCAAAGGTTGGGATCATTTTTTTTTTTTTTTATAACTAACCCTGACTCATTTCCAGAACTTTGTACTAGACTTGTTAGCTTGTTCATGTTAAATGTTAAAGTACGTTCTCTAACAAACTGAAGGGCCTTCCAAGAAAGAGGTATATTATGGAAGTTCTGATGGCAACTGGTTAAACCAGAACTATATTTTTAACATATATGATATGCAATAGGGGGCCCGGTGGCTTAGTGATTAGCATGTTTGCCTCACACCTCCAGGGTTGGGGGTTCAAATCCCGCCTCCGCCCTTTGTGTATGTTCTCCCCGTGCTTTGGGGGTTTCCTCTGAGTACTCCGGTTTCCTCCCCCAGTCCAAAGACATGCTTTGTAGGCTGATTAGCATTTCCAAATTGTTTGTAGTGTGTGAATGGGTGTGTGAATGTGTAAAAATGTGCCCTGTGATGAGTTGGCACCCCGTTCAGGGTGTCCCCTGCCTTGTGCCTCACATTCCCTGGGATGGGCTCCAGGTTTCCCATGACCCTGTATAGCAGCATGGTAAAGCAGTACGGTAAATGGATGGATGCAATCATTTTCAAGAGAAATTCAGTATTATGGGTTATTTTGTCTAGATTCACGATATATAATCTCAATCCCAAAGTCCCATTTCGATTCCACGCTGTAACAGTACAAAAAGTTCAAGGGCGGTGGATACTTACTCAAGGCACTATATGTAAAAATCTAGTCTTGCGTGTGTATATGTGTGTGTGTGTATATGTGTGTGTCTCATGGTCTCACGTTATTCCGAAAAGCACCAGCATTCACAGGGTCTTCTGCAGCCAGTGCGATGCTGCTCATGGTAATCACCACAAGAATGCACATCTCAAAGTAACGCATGTTCACCACGTAGTGACACAACCTCCGGACACTGCAAACACACACAGATTTACATTACAGCTTCGGTGTTCATTCACTTTCACATTTGATTACACATATAAAAGGCTTGGTAATGAACCGGATAAACTGTTGATTTAAGTATGAAGGTGGAGCAGGAGACTCATACAGCGTATTCGATCAGGACCTTCAAGTAGCTTCGGATGATTTAAGCTGCTACACACTTCCCTGCCAAATTTACCGTCGATACTTACGGATTGGACTGACCAAACACAAACATGGAGCTGTAGGGTAAAATGTGTTTGGGAGCATTCTGATTCAGCTCATCCAGCTCCATCTTTTCCTCATTCAGGAGCAAGCTCTCACCATCTATGTTGTTCACTGCCAAGAACAGAACCATCGTTAGTGCATCATCACACTACACAGGTAAAAGCAGTGTATCTTTAATAAACACACTGCACTACTGTGGTAATAAATATCCCCATTAAAAGTGCTGGAATACTGACTGGGAATGATGGTGGTGTCTCCTGGTGGGGCAGTGATGGTAACAGGGATGCTGACTGCAGTTGATTTAGCCTTGGTGCTGTTTTTTAGGTTATCTGAGTCCTCTTGTCTCTCAGTAGGAGATGGTGCAGGACTTGAACTCAAACCATCACCCTCTGCATCCGTAAGCCTGTCCCTGGAAAACCACCACAGGATCTGTGCACTTAACAAATCATTGTATTACATCTTACGGAAGGAATAAAACACTTCAGGATGTGCTGTTATAGGAAAACAATGAGTGACAGGGTGGTGTGATGAGGCCCGAGTTACTGTTACAACCACAAAGGTGGTATATAACCACATATACTGAAATATTTTATTCCTTTTATTGTAAATGCAGATACGTTTGCCAAAGCTAACATCTGCTGAATTGAAGAATGAGAAATCATAACTTTTCAGCCATTTTTAGTTATGTTCGACGTTGTAGAATGTCCGCAAAACAAATTAGGCCCTGTTATCGCTGTTGTTACAATAATGTATTAGAAAGACCGCACTAATATAAACCTTTAATTTGCCGTACAGCATTAACGCGATGACACTTCTATGCGCTATTTAAAAAGTGTTTTCTGTTTATTTTAAAATATTTGAGAATACATTTGAATAAATAATTCAATTTTCACCTGAGTAAGATTCAGCCACGGAAGCTATACTTTTACTTAAGGATAATTGTTCTGTACTTTTTCACTTATGATTCCTGGTTATTATTATTATTATTATTATTATTATTATTATTATTATTGTAGTTGTTGTTATTGTGGCTGACCTGTGGCTTGGTGTATCTCTCTCTTTGTTGTCCCTGCTCTCCTCCTTGTCAAATGTGGTTTGGGTTTTGACGCGAGGCCTGTGTCTCCTCCTCTCACCATTCCCTGTTTCACCCTCTCTGTGCCCTCTCGGATTTCGCTCTCCTTTCACTCCATTACTGCCATCACCATCAGTCTCTCTTGACCGTTGAGAATGGTGGTGACGGTGCTCCCTATCATCATCGCCATCCTCCGCCTGGTTCCTGTGTGCTCCATCCTGATGCCCTCTGTGTTCACCACTGCGGTGGTGCCGATGGCGGCGTCCTTCTCCTGCGTCACCATTCTCTCCACGGCACCGGTGGTGTTTGTGTGGAAGTGCCTCCTCCGGGGTGTCCCTGCCCTCCGGAGGGTGCGATTTCTCCACCAGCAAGGGCCGATCGTGGTGCGCCTTCATGTCAGGCTGCAGGTGTAGCGCTGAGGACATGCGCAGCCGATCCTCAGGCTCCAGCTCGTTGAAGAGTGCTTCACTGCTGTTGCGTAAGTTGTGGCGACGTAGTTGCGAAGTTCGCTGCTCCCAGATAGACATCTTCTGCAGAGAGCGCTGCTGCTCCTTGCTGGGGGTAGTAGGAAAACAGAGAGTAACGTCAGGTAGAAGAATCAACAAACTACAATTGGGGTATGGGGAGACAACTCTCATCCATGGGAAGACCATCTTTTTCCGTTCATATTCATTTACGTACTGCATCGTCCAGGAGCAGCTCGTGACCATAGATTTGGTGGGGCAGGACGACATTAATAACAACCGAGAGCCTGATGGTGAGCCTCAAACTAAATTAGATTAAGAGGGTATCTCAGCTGAATTATGTTATAGGCTACTATCTACGATGTTTAGAGTAACCACATAATTAGCAGTTGAGAGTCGACAACATACAATCTAGCAGCTCATTTTGAGCAGATTAAGACGTTTATTCAACTGTGTTTAATTGACATGCTTCCCAAGACAAACCTAGAAGAGCTAATAATGTGGGCATTGGTGCATACGCATATCTAATATACAGACATTATCCAAGCCACAATACTCCTTTCCTCCTCCCAGTCTTTGCCATACCTTAGATCAGTGGTCACCAATCCTCCTCCTTGAGATCTACCGTCCTGCAGGTTTCATCTCCAACCATAATCTAATACACGTTTTAGTTGATCAATAACGTCTTAAGGTAATAATTAGATGGTCAGGTGGGCACGATCATGGTTGGAGCTAAAGACTTCAGGAAGATAGATCTCCAGGAACAGGGCTGGCGACCACTGCCTCAGATAGATAAAATACAAATATAGACAGATAGTTATATGCAGATATAGATATAGAATATAGAGATAGATATTATGGAAATTGTTCTGTTCATAGACACACTATCTGCACTTAATTCCAATTCTTGGCTATAAAACAAGACTTCAGTGGTCACAGAGTTGTTTTTTTTTTTTTTTTTAAGACAATTAGGTGTGAAAACAGGGTCTGGCAACCATCTTATTAACTGTCATGTCTGCTACTCCTCACAGGAGCATGGGGCAGCATGATTCCTGTCCCAATGTCCCCTCTAGTATAAACGTACAGTGTTACGGTCCCTATTTTTGACCACTACATGCAATAAGAACTCGACCGAGATAAGTGGGGCAGTGTACGTGCTGCCACATGACTGTGCAACATCTACAAAGGTGAGCAACGCAATGGAAGATATAGCATATAGCGGTCCAATAATATCCGCCTTTTTTTAAATTGTTACTCAAAAGAGCTACTTAGTATTTCAACTAATAAATGGAGCTGTAAATGAGGATTTTATGAAGACTAACGTTTGATAAATGGCTGATATATGCCCTACCTGCCCCTATTTACGAGCCGCCTCTGGCATTATTTCAACAACACAGACAGACACAATGGGACAGAGAAAAATTATAAAGCTAAGGTGGGTAAAAATGCAAGCGATGCATGACAGTTGCTAAGTCTAGAAGTGAAAAGATCGTCCTCATGGATGGAATCATTCACATTTCATACTGTAATTCATGTCATTCATGCTGCTATATCAAACCACAGCATACACACTGTGACCCAAGCGTGGCTGTTGTGGAGCTGTTTGCTTATCGAGGCCCAAAGAAATGCTGATGATTGATTTAAATGGCCCAAAAGGCAGGGCTAATGCTTCACTATTGCTTTTCCGAGCCATAATCGCTGTTATCTTGGCATGGAATTTGAAGCACCCTACAGCACCATCACCTAATTGCTACCCTAGAGGCTGACAAACACTTGTTAACAAGTGCCATACATGTTCTTGGCCATATTTCATATACCAAAATGAGCATAGAGACCATTTCTGTATTTACAGTGCACTGTATATACACAGAAAGGGACAAGCAAAATGCAAACAACCCTGGTTATAAACAAAACATGTTCTTCGTCTACTCCAGGAGATGTCATCTTTAATTAGAATATATTTTATTTTATGAATTTAAAGGAGATGCAGCATTAGTAAAAAGCTAGTGCAGTATGGATGCTGAATAGGACCTCAGTAGGAAGTCCTGTATGGTAACTATACCTCACAAAGCGATGGACAGGGGTGTAGACATAAAACCTGTGAGCAACACAGAGAACCACACAGCACAGAAGGTCAGACATGACGGATAGACATGATGCTAGCACAAACACTGAAGAGAGAACAGGGAAAAGTGGTACACAAACAAACAAAAAAACAAAGGTGATAACAAAGATAAAGCAAAGACAGTCACACATGTTTAAAAGCCTGAAGGCAGGAAGTCAGGAAATCCAGACAGTTTTTTAAATATTGAAAACTGACCAGTAGGGAAAACAAAGACCTGAAGTGCAGAGCTGTGTCGGAGTTTCCATATACATAATTCATTGTGTTAGTAATAAAAACAGGGTTGAAATGAACTCTTGCTTTTAACTATAATGTTCATTAAGTCTTATTTTAATACATAGCATAGTTACACATTAGAGCTGACTCTGTACTGCAGCCTATATGGATTATCAGTGTTTTTCCCTCATCCTAATTGACAACAGCTTGTGCTTAATAGCATTTTCATACTTGGCTAGAATATCCATACCTAGGATTATGATGATTATGTACTTGTTTGGGCGAGGGCTTGTTTTAACACAGATTAATTCCTTAAGAACTGTGGAAGATTTTATTTAAATTATTATTATTATTTATTTTTTAATTTTTTTACAAAAGACAGTTAATTAAAGTAAACTATAATTTTCATAATGAATATTTCTTTACTTTTGCTTAAAAAAAAAAACAAACAAACATGTAAAGGCGATTTTGTTCAGGTTCAGGCAAAGCTGCTTACTTAGCGTGCTTTGCATACGTATTTATAGTGTTGAACTGAAACGGATTGGGATTACACTGGGATTCAAGATTCTACACTAAATACAAATACGACTTCACAAAAATTGCAACGGAACTTAAGAAGTCACATAGTTAGATGAACAAAGTCTGCCTGTCTCAATGTAAATAGTTGTCGGAAGGCCCCAGATTTTGTTAGCGAACAAACCTATACAAACAGTAT
Source organism: Ictalurus furcatus (assembly GCF_023375685.1). Classification (NCBI taxonomy): domain Eukaryota; kingdom Metazoa; phylum Chordata; class Actinopteri; order Siluriformes; family Ictaluridae; genus Ictalurus; species Ictalurus furcatus. Next base: position 3,631,998 of record NC_071272.1, read on the forward strand.
CATGAAGACTAACGAGCTATCAAAATAAGTCTGGGACAAAGTTTTGGAAAGTATTCATCAGGGTTTTGGTTATTTGGTTATAAAAGAACAGCCCATGGAGCGCCATTAAATCCATTATTTGACAACGGAAAGAATATGGTATCCAAGATTCTTAATTCTGGAGGAGCTGGAACGATCCAGAGCTCAGACTGGACAAGCTGTTCATAGGACAACCATAGTCCAGTCACTCCACAAAGATGAACTTTATGCCTTTAATATATATATATATATGAGACCGAAATTGAACTTGGCCTTGGCACAGATGCTACATTTAACCGAAACGCAACCCTCTTTTCACCACACTGACAACATCCTTTCCACAGTGAAGCATGGTGGTGGTATCATCATGTTCTGGCAATGCTTTTCATTAGCAGGGACTGGGAAACTGGTCATGGTCAGTGTCAAGGCAAGATACATGGAGTCAAATACAGGGCCACTCTTGAAAAAAAACCATGTTTCATTCTTCAAGAGACCTCAGACTGGGGCAGAAGTTTACCTTACAACAGGACAACAACCCATGATTGAATGAATGGACCCATGGTCCAGTCAGAGCCTAAACATCAATCTGACTGAGAATTTGTGACAAGATTTCAAAACTGCTGTTTACCAACAGTCTCTATTGAGAACATGAGCAAATTTGTCAAGAAAAAGGGGCAAAAATGTCAGCAGTATGAAGCTGATAGACACATATTACAGACACTTTATAGCTGTAATTGCAGTCAAAAGTGTTTCTTCTGCTTTCACCCAAGGAGGTTGGTACTTGGGCGACGTCTTTAAATAACTGTGAGGATTTCAACTCCTTCAAATGCTAGACATATTGTATAAAATCAAATGGAAAAATTCCAATTAAGTCCATTATCCTTCCAGACCACCATTTTCAAGTGGACCAGAGAATGTTTAACACAGGTTCAAAAACTTCACACTTGAACAAATGTCGAGAACTCTAAGTATAATAACCCAAGTGTCAACAAGTTTAGTGAGAAGCATAGTAGGAACAAAAATTCCCTGCACTTGGCACCAGTCAAGCTAAAACCCGGGTTTCAGCACCACATATTCCTTGCAGCGACTGCAACAGTATTAGTGTTAGTAGTTGCAAATGCTATTATGGCTATGAGGAACACAGTGCAGAAGACAGTTTATAATGCTTATAATGGGTACCGTTACAGGAAAGGAATGAATATGGGAGAGGAAAAGAGAGACAAGAGGAGTGAAGTGACGAGTACGGTGAGGGCAATATTGTAAGATTATAAGTGAGAGCAAAACTCACAGTGAGTGAACGCTGCTGACGGAAGAGCTGCGAGAGAGCACATCTCGATTTTGCTTTACAAAACTGCACATGCAAAACAAACAAAAACAATACACAATAAGACGAAAAAACGAAATAAAACTAAATAAATAAATAAAAAAGAACCCAATGAAAACAAAAAGTGGTCTGGAAGAGGGGCATCCCCTCAGGAATGTCCATCTCACTTGTTTGTTCACCTGTACATCTCAAGACACAACACACAGATTGGTAACACTCCAGTTAAAGGCTTTAACATTCAACGGCATCAAAATGTATTAAAAAAATACAATGTCAAATTGATAAACCACATTTTATTTAAAAAAAAAAAATAATAAAAAAATCGAAAATCCTGATCCTCTACCTGAGTGTCACCAACACATCAGACTTAAAGGTTATGAAAACATTACGACACCATTCGAGAAAGAAAAATAATTCAAAATTAGGGAAAAAAAACAAAAAAAAAAAAAAGGAAAAACAAGAAGTAAATAAATGCAACATTTTTCAAATAACCACAGTGCAAAGGTGATAAAAGTGAAATGGTTGCCTGTGGCTGATCAAATCAAACAAAATGGTTTAATAAATAATACTTTTTAAAAAAATGACACGACTCACATAAAGTAGTGTCACCTTGTACAGTGAGTTAAGACACAAAATCATTCATAGAAACAAAAAATTCGACCGATATAGTAATGCACAAGATGTTACGTTAAGAACTCAGATGAGACAACTGTGGAGTGTGTCCGAGGACAAACACATACATGGACGCATAATGGACACGAAGCTGTCCGGATGGACGTGAATCGAATGGCGGCAATGTACAAGAGAAGACACGTGGACTTACGCTGCGATGGAAATGTTAGCTGCTGACATCGGGCTGACCTCCTTCACCTCCATGGCCTTCTGCAGTGCGATGCTCTTTTTGGCTGCCTCCTCTTGCTCCTCCTCGTCCTAGTAAACACAGTATGGGCTGATCACACTTACACGTGGGTAAAAATCAAACAAATCTAAATAATTCAAGCTCACAGATCTATTTCGATTACAAATTCGAAACGATAACGGCGGGATTCAAAACGTGACGACGCCAGTACGATCGCTCCACCCACCTTCGTCAGCTCCTGAGCATTGGCAAGGTTATCGACAGCGATAGCCAAGAATACATTAAGAAGAGTGTCTGGTTCGACTCAGGTTAAAGACGTATCTACATCGACACTGCATTCGTTATTAAACCTGAAATGGATCTCATATCAGAAACAGCATTTGCTATGAAAGCAGTTTTGCTCGGGCGTAAGAGGATACAGTTTCCAAAGAGAGTAAGAATGATAAAGTAAACGGAGGAGAACATCCCAAATGGGACGCCGCCCTGAGAGACAATCCCATGATACATCACTGCATTCCAGTCTTCTCCTGTCAAAATCTACACACACACACACACACACACACACACACAGTGTACTGACAACACCCAAAAGCTGGATAGTGTAAATTATTACACTGAAGAATTTGAATACAAAAATAAACGAGTTTACAAAAGGAAGATGAAATGTTTGGTATATACCTGGAAGACGGTCATTATGGCTGCGGGGAAGTTGTCAAAATTTGTAGTGGGTGTTTCGTCATCAAAATTAAACCTGTCATGAGAAACAAAATGGCGGAAAGTCTTACAAAGAAAGAGGATTACTGGAAATTTCGAAAGTATTCACACAAAGTCTAATCATACTATGGTTTATGACTGAAGGGCTGTCCAGGAAATATTCGATATACCATGCGCATCAAGTGTTAATACATGACTCACAAATTAGAGATACATTCATACTACAGGGTGTCCCAAAACTCTCTACAGCGGACGTCCACGAAGATCCGCCAAGGAAGGCGCGACCTACGTGGTGCTGGCGTACATAGTCCCATGTCTATGGAGATTTTAGGGCACACACTGTATATTTGGATTTTAATGATTGCAGTCTATCTGATCACTGTCAGTATGTATATAACATTGCCTATACAGGGCTAGACAGTCTGGTGTACAAGTGTAGCACTGTTTTTATTCCATTAGCCAGAGCCTGGGCCATAACAAGCAAAAGGTTTGTCTGAAAAAAACAATTGATGCAGGGTTTTTTTTGGACACCCTTGCACAGAAAATTGTACTGTCAAAAAATATATTGTCAATGACAAATGCACTGGAGACTGGAAATCCAGTGCCACTGTTTATTCCCTATTACTTATAACTAAATTGGGTATTACCGAACCTATTCGACCATGTCCTGCTTGCGTCAATTCCCCAAAACAAAAGCTACAAATAGTCTATAACTAATAATGTTTAAAAAAAAAAAAATGAAAAAAAAACTACAACAAATTCCATGGCCAGTCACTACAAAGCTCGTCTCATAGAAGTGGGTTATTTCAGTTTTTTTCCCCCTGGTTCATATCTCAAAGCTCACAGAAGTAACTGCCAAATCAGACTGCGGTGTGAAAACAAAAGCACACTTTGCTTACAGCTTTACAGAAGTGCTTTTCTAAAGTGAAAACGAAACCTGCACTTGATTCAAGGTAACTAATGCAGTTACTGAGTGCACTTCATTTCAAATCAAACCACCAACGTTCTAAAGAATGAGTCATTTCATTGTCACTATTTGGCCAGCGAAATAATAACTGAGCAAAATAAAAGGAAATATAGAAATATAGTATATTTGTTATCACTTTTAATGTTCAGGTAAACAAACAAACAAAAAAAAAAAACGTCTCGTGGATAAGAGCTAGGATTTACTCCATTAACCTATCCTTCAGATTTCAGAGGCGTTACGTGGACCTTCGCTTAATAACTTAGCAAATACAGGGAAGACAAGATGACGGACAACGCTTTCCACACACTCCGAAGCAGTTCAATATCTCTAACACTAGTGGCTGCTGTGTTATGAGTGAAACACATTTTCGTTTCCTCTTAGAGATTGACTCAGAATAGCTGCACCAATGCCAATTCTCTAGATTTCAGACTGAGCTAGATTCTACTAAATCAATTTCTGCCCACACTTATTCCATCTCATTAGCCGTGTATGTTTACACACCGGTTCTCATTAGAGCTATTCCAAAACCTCAGCTATATTCATCTTTTGGTGCATGGTGTAAATTCAATATTTAAACGGATCTTAATAATGTACCGTCCATGATGATGATAGGATAGTGATAATGTATATAGTCAGTGTATCAGGAAATCTCTCTTTCTTTCCTGTCTTCCACGTTCGTGTCTTCGTGAGGTAAGAAATATTTAAACACGTGTCTTGAGTCAGAGTGCATCACATGTTACGGTGGTTCGGTATGGTAGAACACCAATTCCGACTCTATTAGACAGAGAATAGAAAAGAATGTTATATACAGTATCTAGCTAGTCTACCTAATGACGCACTCATTATGAAAAAAGACTGACACATCGTATAATCGGTCCAAGTCCTGGGGCAAGGGAATCAAAATCCCTGCTGATATGGTATTTCTTCCCACTTACAAATGTTGCTCAGGGTTGGAGGCAGGATTACAGTGGAGAAGCACAGAGAAATAACTAGAGGAGATGTATGTATATGTATATGTATATATATTTATATGTAAATGTTTTAAGCAACATAGAACATAGCACATTTTGGATCTGACCACCCAATTTGTGAATGAGCAAGAATATTGGAACCTGTGACTGACAGGTGTTTTTTGTTACCCAGGTGTGTCCTGTTAGATTGATGGTTTAAACAATATATAGCTCTGAACATATACTCCTGGTTTTAGCCTTCAGTTTTACCTGTGAAGACGGCATTTGTTGTTAAAAAGGATAAGCCAACATGAAGATTAGAGAGCTGTCTATGGGAGAAAAGGAAGCCATTTTGCAATATGGCATTGCAAAAACATTGGGTATAGTCAATACAACAATTTTTGAATGTCTTGAAAAAGAAAGAAACCACTGGTGTACTGAGCAACAGACACCAAATGGGTCGGCCAAGGAAAACAACAGCTGACGACAGAAACACTGTGAGAGCTGTGAAGAAAACCCCCACAAAAACAATCAGTGATATCACCAACAACCTGGCAGGGGTGAAGGTATGACAATCCACCATTGGAAGAAGACTTTGAGAAGAGTAGTAAGCAGTAAGAAGTAAGAATCAGTAAAGCTAGATTGGAATTCGCAAAGAAATACAGAGATGCGCCACAAAAGTTCTGGAACCAAGAAGAACCTCTACCAAAGTGATGGAAAGGCCAAAGTGAGGAGAAAGAAAAGATCTACTCATGATCCAAAACATAAAAGCTCATCTGTGAAAAATGGTGGAGGTAGTGTCATGGCTTGGGCATGCATGGCTGTTTCTGGAATAAGGTCACTAATCTTTATTGATGATATAACTCATAATGGTAGCAGCAGAATAAATTCAGAAGTTTACAGGAAGATTCTGCCTGCAAATTTACAGAGAAATGCATCCAGATTAATCGGGAGGAACTTCATCATGCAGCAAGACAATGATCCAAATCACACCGCCTACTCAACAAAGGATTTTATCAGGGGGGAAATGAGAGAAGGTTTTAGACTGGCTAAGTCAATCACCAGACCCTAACCCAATTGAACAGCATTTCACCTCTTGAAGAAGAGACTGAAGGGTAAAAAAGTTTGACTTGAAGGGTTTTTGCGGTAAAAGCCTGGAAAAGCATCACAAAAGCAGAAACCAACAATTTGGTGATGTCACTGAGTCACAGGCTTGATCCAGTTATTGCAAGCAAAGAATACGCAACAAAAATATTAAGTGTTATTTACTTTAATTTACCTCAAGTCTTATCTGTTCCTATACTTTTGCTCACCCCAAAATTGGGTGGTCTGATACAAAAGGTTCTATGTTTTAGAACCTGTGAAGCTGTGCATCCTGTATTGCAGGCTTCAAAGGAGATTTTCATGCAGGCTGCGCTGTTCGTGGAAAACATTTGGAGTTAAAGGAACGAAAAGCACAATATTGCAGTGAGATATGATTATTTGATTTGATAAAATATTGAATTCCACCAATATATATATATATATATATATATATATATATGTGTGTGTATATATATATATATATATATATATATATATATATATATAGACACATTGGCAAACATTTCATTGCTGCATTGCAATGAAATTTTAGGGGAAGTTGGGTTTCCTGTGTAGTCTTAAAGCATTCGCCTGTGTTCCAAACATTCATAATTGTGAACATTTAGTGACCGAATGTTCTCTGCAGCATTTCTGTTCAATAATTCAGCCATCAAAGCTCTATTTTGGCAACCCGCCAACACAACTGGTACATAGAGCAGAAGACATTCACCCAGACCATTACACAAATGACAGTGGACAATTAAACGCGTGTTGCTACTGGCCGTTTGCCGTCATTGATAAGACAGCCCTGCCGAACAGATGGTGGCTTTGCTTGACATTGTCACTCTCATATCAGACACAGCAAATACACTTTAGCTCTAGGATAGGGCAGAGCGCAGTGGATAAACTATCATTAAAGCGTTAAAGCTACGAAAACAGTACACTTTCTCGGAATGTGAAATAAGCTAGGCTGGGTTTGAAAGAGTTTTGTTCCAGAGTGCTGCAGAGAAGACTTGAGTCTTACAGAAAAGCTCATTAAGGAAGTTATGGTTCTCAGTGGGTAGAACAAGACAAATCATAAAGCTATTTAGGAAATGTTTGGGCTCGTATATTTTTGGATTGTATTCTGTATCACTTGTAAATAACTAAGAGATAAAAACTAAAAAAAATTATTATTATTTTTTTTTTTTTTACAAAGTGTCCACTCACTGTCCTCCAAAGATCTGCATGCCCAGCAAGGCAAAAACCACAATGAAGAGGAAGAGGAGGAACAGCAAGCTGATGATGGATTTCATTGAGTTGAGCAGAGACACCACCAGATTCCTCAAAGAGTTCCAATACCTATGGAGAAATGCAGTTCTTATAGTGTATCAAGAACAATCGACTGTAACCACATAACCACAGAATATTAATTTCCCATTATACCACAGCAGAAGGTGAGTCTATAATGCAAATGACGGGTTTATATTAATTCATTATCATATGTATAGTAAAAAACACTTTCACACGAACTTGTATGGCGGTCACAAGTGTAATAGTAAACATTTTATTTTTAATCAAAATGAATACTCATTGTTATGGTGAAATTTACTGTAGCATTTATGGAAGGAGTCTCCAGTGTCAGCGCTGGATTTTTGTTCCTATCGTTAACTTTAGGGGAAAGTGAAGGAATGGCTGTTTATTGCTGCTATAACATAAGTAACAAGAAACGAACTTGTTTTGTTGACATTCCACAACATTAAATGTAACCATAAATGGATAAAATATAAAAAATATAGTTGCTGTAGTATAAGAGGAATAAAACACCACCCAGTTGTTTATTATTTTCCTATAACAGCACACCCCATTGTGTTTAATTGAAAAAAAAAAAAATTCAGGTTAATCAACCCTGACAAAGACTTACAAATGAGTTAAACTACCCCTGAACCTTAAAGCACTAACCTATGTAAATTACAGGTAAATCCTTTAATATCGCCTCATCATTGCCATCATTATAAATGTCACTATCTATGATTATACATAAATATGGAAGTTGGATACACTCCATGTCATCCTGTCATTCCATCTAGCTAGCTAAACGCTAGTAAACTGACTTGCATAAATGTAATAGCAATCAAAATATTTTCTTTATCACTAACATTAAGTGTGAGAGTTATTTAGTAGGTCAACATACTTGGTCACTTTAAATATTCGGAGCAAGCGCAGAGCCCTCAAGACGCTAATACCGAAAGAGGCTCCTGGTTGGATGACTGCCCACACCACCTCAAATATACTCCCTATGATGACCTACGCAGAGCAGAGGATACAGAAATAATGAGCTACACATATACAGTAACAGATGCTAAATACTGAAGCACAATTTGACAGTGAATAGCCACAGTATGTGAAAGTCCCTCCTGCAGTGTGAAATGGCTCCAAGTATCACAGTGGCTGCTTATGGCTGAGTAAATGAAGATGTTATGCTTCTATGATTCATCCAGCTGTGACTCACCCCAAAGTCAAAGCAGTTGAATGAGGAGTGAAAGTAGTTCCGGGGCCCCAAGCCGTACATCTTCAGAGTCATCTCAGATAGAAACAGTCCCAGGAACACAAACTCGGTCAGGTCTAACACACACACAACACGGTAACATAACATTACGTTAGCACAACGTATCCTTATGTTGTAGAATATGAAATATATTGCATAGTTATATATAGTTTAAATGAAACTGTGGATTGCTTTAAATGAAGGTGTTGATTCATTTTCAATCAAGCACGGCTCTAAAAGAATACGTTACTGTTTCTATAGTAAGAGCTAATTCACAAGGACTTGTACGGAGGGCGCTCATACGAGTAATAATAATGTGAAGTTTTCTGTGAGGAGAAGTTTATTTAGCGTTTTTGGAAGGAGTCTCCAGTGTCAGCACTTTGAGGTGACAGTCAGGAGGTAAATCTGGTAAAGAGGTGAAGTTTTCCACCATGGGAAAGCCTTCCACATGGATGATTTAGAGTTTTGCGGTTTCTCTGCTATAAGCTACATGTTTATTCGGGGTGGGGTTTTTTTTTTGTATTATTGACTTCACAAGAGAGGAAAAAAAAGAGAAGGTGTTGAGGAACTAACATTTTAAGATGTTCGAGGAACTCGTTTGATTTGTGGACATTCCACAACATTATACGTTACTATAAATGGATAAAAGGTACGACTTGTTTTAATTGCTGGCATATTGCTGTGGTATGATGTGGTGTTACTGGAAAATAATCAACTTCTGGCTGGGAACTGTAACTCCAGTTTGTGTCATGCCTCATCACGCCACCACACTGTTGATTATTTTCACATAACATCATGACCCTGGTGTGTTTTATTCCCTATGTAATGCATAACATTAGTTCAGAAGTTGTACATCTGAAATGCATGCTTCATTGTGTTTTTTTTTTGGATGATGAACCATATAAGGATGAAATACAAGGTTCAGCTCTATGGGAATATGAATAAGCTGCAGTACGTACACAGTGCTTGGGTGAGCCCCTCAGGCTGATCGTAGTGAACGATGGCCACGCACAGCGTGTTCAAGCCCACTATACACAACACAATCCAGTAGAAGCTTTGGGCTTTCACCATGCGGCGAATGAAGAAGCGCACTCGTTTCTCTTTGCGACGGAAGTACGACGAGCTGTCGTTCTTGCTGCTTTTCACGCTGGCTCGGGCAAAGGGAGAACCAGGGGGCGCTGTTGAGAGACAGTGGAGAACACTGCAAAGTTACACCTGCAGCAGGTTTTCTAATAGTTTGCTTCAGATAACGAATTTCCAGATTTCAGTCCTGAGTTAGGAGTTTTTGATTCCTGACTCTGTGTGGATATTCTATTCATCCTGTGCATATGTGGGTTTCCTCCCACCTCCCAAAACATGGCGGTAGATACATTGGCTATGGTAAATTGGTGAACCTGGCTGTAAAACAGTTACTGAAGATTCAGGAATGATGAATGAATAAATGAATAATAATATTTATTTATATTAATAGATCCAAATACTTAAAGTGCTTTATTAAATATAATACTGAAAGACTAAATATTAAATAACACTAGACCATGTTATTGAATGAATCTCTCTCTCTCTCTCTTACTCTTTATTATATATATATATGTATATATATATACCAAATGTTATGTGGAAAATTTTAGGGCCAACATATGAAAAATACAGCATATACCGTACCCTCCTAAAATATCGAAATCTTATGCAATAGGTTAATGTCAAAATGACGTATCCAAGGCCAGGAGTCGTAATATTTCAGCACAGCAAACCGGGCACTTGAACAGTACTGTAGCAGCGCTAATAAACAAGAAATTAACCGAAGTTCAGCAACTCTAGTTTTCCAAACATGAACCAGCTCGGCTTCCTTTGTTGTGGTTTATCCAATCACATGCGTTTATGTTAATGATTTAGCTAGCTAAATAGGCTAGGTACAGGACTAGAGACATTAGCTCAGAAAGCGGAACGTTTTCACAGACTTTCACAGATTTGACATATTTTTTTGTTTGATGAGCAAACTCACAACACGACCTGTTTAAAAATGACAAAACTGCGGTAAAAGTTGTAAAGTATAAAGCTTATCAGAAAAAAAAAAACACTTTAAATGATCTTTATCTATGCCCATAAAATAATTGGTTAGGCATTAAAAAGATAACCGTTTCGGTTTCATTCGTGTGCCTTTTTCACAAGAAATTTTTATGCAACTGGACCTTTTACATTTTTTTGTTGAATACCTCTAGACTAATGAATTCAAATCAGTATTTCACAACCCATTTCACATTTTGTAGGGAATTGGGAGTAAGTAGTCTGTTTCTCAGCCTATTTCATGCTACGTTCTGCAACTGGAATTCATTTTCTTATGAAATGATTATGTATCCCGGTGGAGAGGAACAGCGTTACTGATTCAGCTTTTCCTATTAGCTATTCATACAGAGGGTGGTTATTTTCCAGGGAATAGCAAATAACCAGTGTGATGCCAATCATCTCAGAGTCTGAGAAGAAATAGCAAGGCGAAGGCCTCAGATGGCCCTTCGAAAAGGCCCACCAGTGACCTAGCACAAAAGTAAACTAAATTAAAGAACAGAGGTGGGAGTAATTACATCAGACTCTTAAGTCTGACATAGAGCCCTTGATAGAGTGCCCTGGGCTGAAGTGAGTGGTTTAAAATTGAAGCGTTATATCACAGCAGGACTAATACACAGTAAATCCCACTCATGGCTCCACTTGACACAGCTAATAGGCATATAGTATCCCTAATCAAAGACCCCTGACTGACATTGCACTGGAGACCAAACAAACAAAATGGGAATTATTTTTAATAGACTTCGTATCACAGTGAATTTTAGTGACAGGTTGACTGTCACTTATTTAATGGCAATGTATAACCACCAAAATGACTCTTTGTAAAATCTGTAGTAGTTTATTTGATATGATTTACAGTTATGATATGAAAACTGCTGCAAAAGCTGCAAAAACCTAGCACTGACCTAACTGTAAGACGATAAATGATATAGTCTTAGCAATCGAAGCAGTCTGCACCTTATACGTGAAGCAGCGATCCATCGTTAATCTCTGAGCGGACATGAAAAGAAGTCTACATGGTTAGGGACGAGGTGGATCTGGAACCTTTCCCAGGAAAAATACATGCGAGGGTGGAATACACCCTGGATGGGTTGCCAGTCCATAACAGGGCATCGTGCATACACACACACACACACACATTTGCATCTAAGGGCAATTTAGTTTGTCCGATGCACCTACTGGCGTGTTTTTTGGAGGTGGGAGGAAACCAGAGAACTTGGAGGAAACCACGGGTGGAGCATGCAAAATTCTACACAGGCGGTAACCCGAGGTCAGCATCGAACCGGAGGAACCTGGAGCTGTAATCTGCAACACTACCTACCGTTCCATTAGAATACAAGTGACAAAAAAATACAGCATCTCCAATATTTCACAACCTCCGTTATATTTGATATGGTTGCTATGGTGATGTGAATGATGGTCTAGCAAACATGCTATCACTTTTTTTTTTTTGATACCTATCCAAGAAAGAGCCATTTAGATAACGAATCCAGTAATCTGAATATGATATAGTGTGCACTAGTGCTCCATATTATTATTTATGGCAGTGAGATAACTCCAAGCCTTACCAACTGAGGAAATGTCTGTGAAGTGTTCCTCACCCTCCTCGGCACCGATGAGGTCATTCTTCCCCTTCTTGACCTTGGCTCTTTTCAGCACTACACACACAGCAATGGACAGGCAAGATGTAAGAGAAAGAAAACTTTTGAGCTGAGTCTATTAAGATTTGAGTGCTTGTACACATGTGGGAACATCTGTGTTAGTGTCAGTGTATATCTTACATCCATGTAAACCTTTAATTAAAAAAATTTGAAATGAAATTGGGGGAGGGGAGTGGTTGGTAAATTGCAAAGGTTGAAAGTATCATATAGTCAAAAATAACAAAATGTATGAGATAACACTGTATAGTTAATTTACAAAAAAAAACAAAACCCTTCTTATTTAGGCCACGCCCACTTAATACAGATACTGGTACAAATATTTTGAGCACTAAACAGATACAGGTACTGATACAGATAGTGTCATTGCATTATACCTTTACAACAGAGATAGATGTGTGCATGCTGTAAGCCATATTTCACTGTGAGTCATCAGTCATTATCACTCAGTAGATCATAAGGAACACGCACGCATGACTAAGCACTAATCCCATGGCTATGATTTTACCTTCTTCCTATCTCCCTCTCAGTTCCCTCTTCTTCACTCTCTCGTCTCCAATTAGTTCTTATTTCATTCTTTGTATAATGCACATCAATCATATTTTCCATTACTGCATGCAAAATGGACGCTGAGGCACTAATCCTGTATAGTACATTAGGGTTTTGTATTTGCTTGTGTGGCTTGGGGGCGGGGCAAAGATAAAACCCTGATATCTTTACATTTCTAATCAATGCACTCTTTTATTTGAGGCCTGTAACCACCATATTGTAGAAGCATCCTTAAACTGCACTCCCCTGGGGTGTGTGTGTGTGCGCGCATGTGTGTGTGTGTGTGATGCTAATCCAATTAACCCTGTTGTCTTAATCCCTGTAATTACTTCTGGCATCCACAGCAAGCGTAATTGATAGAGATTATGGGCTTTGATAAGGCAGAACTACTGAGAGCAGAAAGTTAAGCATGTCGGTGGATGTGATGGCGAGAGAGAGAGAGAGAGAGAGAGAGAGAGAGAGAGAGAGAGAGAGAGAGAGAAAGAGAAACCAAGCCACAGTGAATGGAGAGAAAATGAGGTTTGCGAGGCATACAGAGTGAAAAAATAAAAAAAGCAATGGATGTCATCTTTACAATAGTGAAAAAGGCTATCTGGCAGGATAGGAGGCTGAGGGAGTATTTTAAGAGCTAACATTTTGCAGAGGACAATATGAAATAGAATGCTGACTCGACTAAATAGACAGAAGTGAGCGTGATTCACTTTTCACTTTAAAAAAATTGAACTTGAAGAGATCAACACGCGTTAGCCACACTCTAAGCCCCATTTTTATTTGATTCCGTTTGTATCAAACATCCAAGTTACACAAACACAGACCAAAATCTCATTTATGAATGAAGGTTCCTCAGTATATTAGTCTAGTTTATGATAGACTACTATGGTACACAAAACACCAGTGCCCGTCAATTCACCCTCCTTTTACCTGGGTTGTTCTGTTTCCTCTTGTACCACGCTCCATCCAGTGGAGATTTCTCTTCTGCGTTCTGATCTTCCTCAGCCAGCAGCACCTCCTCTGGAAAAGGCATTTTGTTGAGTGTATTAACAGCCCAAAACATCAATTTCAGCATGACATCACATTGTCAGACAGTGGCAAATAGTTGCATGCAATTGGGAAACAGCACTAATTTTCAATAAAATCACCATTTTGGATACCCAGAACCAAATTTCCCCAGATTTTATGTGTCTGGTTAATGTAAATATATAGATATGATTTAATAAAGAGAATTAGAGAATTGAGTAGTAATATTAGTCACATACCTGCCTTACAGATCCACTCCAGGTAGCCAGTCAACTCTCTCTCAATTTGTTGTTGCCTGCGTAGCTTCAGAAACTCCTGTCTCTTCTCTACACGCTCTCTTTCTTTGGCAAACTCTCTGAGAAGACACACACACACACACACACAAACAAACCCACACATTGAAGCTGATGGAAACCCATCAAACAGTATATATCAAGTGTGAGGTACTATCCTTGCAAAGAAATGTGAGAGCAGAAGTCATGTGCTGGAAAATGATAACTGTGAAGGTGAACCTCAGATCAAGCATTTGCTGGAGAAGATAAAGGAGACGGTGTTTAGAAACAGAAGGGAGCACTTCGTTCCAAAAGAGAGGAAGAGATTGAAATCCCTATGTCGCGTACTGGAGAGTCTTGACATTGCCTATATTCCCAATTGTTGTAAGGGCCATCTCAGATATTTGTATCAGAACGACAAATGACATTTTGCATCAAAACGACAAATCTGTTGTCTGGTCACTTTAATTTGTGTTACGATTTCTCACCTCCCCTCGACAAGGTTGAGTGGCTTCACCTTACCGGTTAATTCACCGATATCTAATGACCTTTATCTACTAGTCTTTGCAAAGTCCTGCCTTACAGTAGTTACACTAGGTTCTTATTGCAGACAATTACACTGTTGTCGCAAACTCATTGCCAATAAGCTGCTTGGGAACTTTGGCCCTGTTTTGGAATGGTATAATATTTATACATTGTATCCTATGCTTTAGGACCTTAGGACACTGTAGCCAATGCTCGCTAATCTCTTACTAAACACGTACAAAAGAATCTGCAGAGAGAGGTAAAGAAAGAAAGGAAGGCAGAGAAAAAGAGAAAGAGAGTTGAAATCTGTCTTACCCCGATAAGACGCCGAGAACCAGGTTGAGCATGAAGAAGGAGCCGATGATGATGAGGGGGATGAAGTACATCCAGTTCCACGCGTTGCCCAAGGCGTCATTGGTCTACACACAGAAGAGAAATTTTGCACCACCAATCTCTGACCTTCTTGATTTCGAATCTACAGTACAAGCACACCTTTTTAAATAAATGACATACAAGCATCATTTGACAGATTGAATTCTGTCCCCGAATTAAACCCCCCTTCAGTTGAAAAAGGCTGCAACAATGCCAAATGCCAAAAGTTGTTCAAAAGCACAGAGGTCCTTATGTCAGTCTTTGAAAGAAAATCTCATTTTCAGCAATGCTGCATGCATGAAACCCAGTTAAGACTAATTGTATCATTCACCCATGGAGCAAGAGTGTAATGCAAAATAAATTAAGTCATTACAACCCCTCTCCCACATGCAGTCATCACAGAAATGTGGCACCAAGAGCTTAAATGCTAGTGCTGCTGTCAGGCTCCCATGAAAACAACTGCGTAATGTAATAAAATCTGAATCATTAGGATAGCTTTAACCCCAGGCACATACCACATAACCAGTGCTGAGTCATGTTGGGAGGAGATGAAGTTTTAGGAAAAGACCAAAACATTTGCGAGTTTTCATTCAATTTTCAGACAAAGATATTAATTGAAGGTCTAACATGTAATTGAGTAAGAGTTGGAAACAAATGGAGGTATAATTTGACATGCTTTAACAATTTATAGCCTGGCATATGCTAGTACAACAGCTCCTTGCGCTAACTTCTATTGTGTTGAATGATGTAAATCAAATCTGGGCTTTACGGAAGCGTGACGTGCCATATAAAATTCGGAGACTTGGCAAGCATATGTAAAAAGGTTCTAGTCTGATGACACCAAATTTGACATTTTTGGCCTTGGTACAAATGTCTAACATTGCCAGAAACCCAAGACTGCTCATCATCTTAGGAACACCATCCCTATGGTGAAGCATGGTGGTGGTAGTATCATCTTGAGAGTCACCCTTGGCTTCTTGGTTGCTTCTCTGACTTTTGGGGGATGGCATACTCTAGGGCAAATCAAGCTTTTGTCATATTATTTATATATATATATATATATATATTTGGTAATGGATTAATGGTGCTCTGAAGGATGTTCAAAGTTTGCTATAATTTATTTTTACAACCAAACCCTGATTGATACTTTTCCAGAACTTTGTCCGAAACTTGTTTTGATAGTTTCTTGGTGTTTCTTAACGATGCTGTTTTGTTGTTTATTTTTTAAGGTTGATCTCTATCGGACTCTGGGACTTCCAGGAACATGTGGGGCGGGGGGTTGAATGCTTCTTCAAGGCACATATGGGCACCCTGTATACCTTCATTTGTTTGCACATCCACAATGAGTAAAGACTAGATCTCTCACTGTAATCTCTAACAAGGTTACCACTTTACAGAGAGATCACTTTAAAGAGATCATGGTTCACTCCTCCATGGAGAACATTTAACATCCTATCTTCTTCAATTCAAACCTAAGTTTTTAATAATCTGGAAATCTGCAGACTGGTATAGTCTTTGCATAACAATGATTTATTTGTTGATTTGGATTTAAGTTTGTGTTCGTTTTCTTGAAAGATCCATCTCTGGCCCTCTATTAAGCTCTGAGCTCAGAGACTGAGAGCAATTATTTAAAAAATAAATCCCTTTACAATTTCATTTTTACTTATGAGCTAGAAAGGCAAACTGTAATGTTAATGCTGACAACATTCTAGCAATGATCAAAGTAATGATAAAAGGACAACAAACAAACCGGTAACTGTGATGCTAAGCTACAACAGATTTCGCAATTTCAACAAAATTCAACAAAGGAGAGTTAAAGCACTACAGAGTTTAAATTCATTTGGTATTTGAAGTGGTTAAAAACAAGGGAAAACATCTCTCGGAAAAAGATTCAAGAGCAGATGAACTACCTTGGGGTGATAAAACTGCATAGAAACTATATGCTACTTTATAACACATCATATTATTATACTGTCTCTACAATTTTCTTGTGGAAGTCCTCTCGCCCACTGGCTGCCTATCTGTTCCTTTTCTTCAAAAACTGTCCCTGCTAGAGGATGTGGAGGAGGGAGAGGTGGGCGGGTGAAAACTCTTCAAACTTGCATCATCGAGCAGGTGAGGAGTCAGCTATTTGGGAAGGAAAATAAAGTTTTGGGCCCTGTTAAAAAAAGAAGGGAACAGATGTGTCCTTTATTGGCAAGGGACCACTTTTTTCTTTTTTCCCCCCACAATCCTATCGTGTGTTACAGTATCTCTGCAGTTTTGTTTTGTTTTTTTCCCTGAGCTCACCCTTTTTGATTTGAGCCTGCGCTCAGATACAGAACCTCTTTTAAAAACAAAGCGTAAGAATAGCAATAAGGTCCGGTTGGGACGAGTGTGAAGATGGACCTATATGAAAAGTCCCTCTATAGTGGCCTGATTGTTATTGAATGCGCAATGGGTCTGTCAATAGACACTTGTGCTGAGGAGGGAATTAGCTTATCTTCCTTTAAATGTCAAGGCACTATATCACCGGAGAGCGTTCAAATAAAGGCTTGATGTGTTTGTGCTTGGGAAATGCTATTCCCAGAGACGTTTCTCAGCGAGTACAAGCTTGAATCTTTTTATCACTTTCTTTTGTCACCGATAATTCACAAGGTTAGATTTAGCATATGCTCTTGAACGCATTAAAACCTGTTGGGCCTCGTAATCATAAACCAAGTGAAGAAATTCTTAGGACAAAGCAGGACTTTTGAGACTGGTTCCAGATGCAGGAAACACAAACGTCTACTGCCAAGTGCTAATAACCCGAAATTATGGAGTCCAATGAAACCCCTTAGGCACACAGTGCTCAGCATTGAATTTACAGAAGGTATTGCAAATGTTTCACAAATGGCTGAAATGAGTCTAAAAAGTAAGAACAGGTGCATTAGACTTCAGGGAAGGTGGTGAAGGGTCAAATTGACAGGTGCAGTGCTTCAGTTCGATGTTGTAGCAAATCAGACAGAAAATACTATAAGCACTGTACTGTAAAATTGATTTTATTGTCACTCCAATCTTCTTCTTGGATTAACATAATTGGGACCATCTTTAAATTTGTAACATCAAGGCATTTTAACATCCAAAAATGGGTCCTATCACTGCCAGTAGACTTACAGGGGCTTTTTAATATTACTCCTCTCAAATCTGAGAGAAGAATAGCCGACAGAATGATTTTTGATATTACTCATTATGGACTCATTATGCTTTGTCTGGGTACGCATTATACTGTAGCGTGCTACTAAAATGCACCAAAGATAGCCTGATCAAAGTGGGCCGTATTCATGGTTGAGTTAAATGCATGTGTTGATTTAAATCAATTGATAATTTGATTGAATACAGAAATTCAGACCTCAGCTCTATCTACAGACCTAAATGCTATTCACTTCCACACACGATTTTATGGAGATATGAGAGATCCTGATCCTTTCTGCTCTCCGGACCTGCGTGATCTGTTTCGGCTGTCCTACCTCTGGATGGAGCTCTCATCTACTCCAATTCCAGATTGCTGGGACTACGGCTGCTTCTAAGCCCAAACAGACTTCATATAGATCCATAATGAACTTTTTCACACTATCTGTTGTTACCCAGATGAGGACGGGTTCCCTTCTGAGTCTGGTTCCTCTCAAGGTTTCTTCCTCTTAACATCTTAGGGAGTTTTTCCTCACCACCGTCGCCACCGGCTCGCTCAGTTGGGATAAATTCGCAATTTTAATATCTGTATACTGTGTTGATAGTTCTGTAAAGCCGCTTTGAGACCATGTCTATTGTAAAAAGCGCTATATAAATAAAACTGAATTGAATTGAAAATATTCAGACAGGTGTGTGGGGTGACGTTTGCTGAAAACAGCATTGTGTTTGTTTTAAGTTACTCATGATTCTATCCTTGGACTGTTAGATGTAAGCGCTGCTGTCGAACAAATTGACGTAACCACAACTTCACACTTAAATTCATGTTTTGGTCTATAAATACTACAGAATGCCATTCAAGAGACATAGTTAGGCAATTAGGAAGAGCATCAGAGAAGACATCAGAGAATTTTAGAAATCAAAAACGTTTTTGAGCTCAATGAAGGAAATTTTATATGCATGACATTATGAATTAACTTAAAGTGAGCCATAAGCACATAGCACGTGAGTGCTCGGTCAGCTTATCCTTCAAAAACCATAGTCACATTTTCTTTACAGAAGAATGACCAAACCAGTGAACTAACAAAAATATTGGCATTGTTGATTCATTTGACAGCTCAAAATAGTGACATAAAAACTGGATTAAATAGCCTGCACACACATTACAATTTCCTTAATTTAGCCCTTAATTTACTATCTTGTGTCTTCATTAAGCTGTACGCACAGTTAACTGTTAGATCACAGGATAAAAAATAAACGACAATATAATAGGCTGTGCTGGATCAAGTGCTATTTTATAAGCTGCTGAATAACAAGGAAGGAGGTCATGTTGTTACATTAAACCACATTCACTGTGATTAATGGGCTCATTACATCTAGGACTATTCATGCAGCAACATAATTGGCAATATGCTAGACTCATATTAGATAATTATTTGATTGATTGCCATCTTCTCGTTTATATATCATCATATTCATCGCTTTTATTTTTGAATTGAAATTGTATCTTGCGTTTATGATGTATTGCGTTACAAATGACAGAAGTTTCTAAGTACTTGTGTTTAAAGGCGGTGGTCTAGACACTGTTGAGACAACTCTGATCAAGAAAGATCTGGCAACCACAGAGCCATGGTTATCACATGTGGGTGATTTTTAAGAATCGCTCAGAAAATCCACTTAAGCAGTGACTCTGAATACGAGGAACGTTCCCTACTTATATGCTGACAGAGCAACATATTCGTAAACAGCTTCAGAACTCTGTCACCTGGATTATCTTCAGCGCACTGTCATGTGAGAGAATAAAGCCTGAATAAATTTGTCTGAACCCCAGTGATTGACACATGCATTACCTGCGACACAGAGAACTCTGACCCAACACTCCACGTCACAAGACAAAAGGTCCTGCTGTACTGTGACACTCATTCTAGCTCTGCTAGAGCCCTTACATTCGTCACTGACTTGATTAAATCATGTTAACACCGTGGAGGATATGCTGTATACAATTATCAACGATCTCCCCTACTGCACAAAGGATTGCAATCACGTCCAGGGAATGTTTGCTTCGTGACTACGTATAATCCTGCAATACAGAAATGGTGAACAAATAAACCAACTAATAACAACTCGAATTGAGTTCACAATGTTACGCTACGTCAATTAAGTAAAAAGAATCAAAATATACGTATTATTTCATCTCTTTTTCGCTACTCCTGACACCGGCATAGGAGTTCTGCAAGAAAATGGACATCCATCTTGGCTAGTTCCTTGACAATATCAAGTGACCCTGACCCAGTGGAACAGCAGAGGCCAAGAAAGTGCACGTGAAAATAAAAAAGCATCGATGACGTTCATTCGAGGAGAAACCAAGAGTATTTTTCATACACTGCAAAAACTGTACTCAAAAGTACCCAAATATTTCTCTGAATGCACTGTAAATGATGCTGCCCTTTCCAAGCTCCTAACTGTGTGATGCTGGATTCAGAGCTCTTGCCTGCATTAAATAAGGAATGATGGGCTGTCATGGGATAAGAGGAATATCACACCTCGGGCCATAGGAGGTGTCAGGAGGTGTGTTTGAAAGACCATACCTCCTCCTGCTGTCACATAATATGCAATAAAAGGAGTAAAACACAGTGGGGGAAAGGGGGGGGGTGTGTTGCTACAGGAAATCAATCCACTACTCCATCAAGATGGTAACAGTACTGTAACTCTGCTTAGTGTCAAGCTGTATCACACTCCCCTGATGTGGATTATTTTCCTAGAACAACGCACGCCACCATGTTTTACTCCTAACGTATTATTCGAAGCTGTATGTAACAGCGGAAGGAGATGAAAACAATTGTTTTGTTCTCGTGTTGGTTTGGTTAGATCACTGTTTATATTGTAATATTAAGCATTCAAAAGCTTAGCCGTTATATTTATAACCAAATTTCAAAAAAAAAAAAAATGTATTCAATAATCCATAACTAAATACGTTTTAAAGGTCAGATCGCTCTAACCTCTTGAATTTACTGCCGATTGTTAACCAGTGACACACTTTCTCCAGTCCAGAGAGGACCCGAACAAGATTCAAGTGGAAATCTATGTATATAGAACAATAAAGGGATGTGATCTTTTAATACTCTTGAAGCAATTCAAGTTTCAAAGTCCAAAGATGAAAGAAGCATATTTTCTAATTCAAGCGTGATCTCTATTACAGTGCTTTTATACTAGTCGACAAATTGCGACCATCTTCTCTCCCTGGTCTTTTGATCTCATACATCCTGTGTCTCACAACTGTCTAGTAAAACAAATACTGTATATATATAAAAAAAATAAAAAAAAAACACAGAATGGAAATGAAACAATACGATAATAAGAATAAACTGCAGAATCGAGATCATCATAACAGATTCTACATTGCATAAAGTTTTACAGAATAAAGTTTTCGACCGCATCAAGCTTCCTGTCATTTGTATAAAATAATAATAATAATAACACCATTTTTTTTTATTTATGGATTTCATTCTAGTACCAGCATCCTTTAGCATTCCTCTGCTTTCCTTTTCACTGCCACCGTAATTAGCTACATCAGTGAAGAAGGTGGGAGGAGATGCAAAGAGAAGAGCATGAAGAAGAAGACAATACGATAACATGGAAGCAATGATTCACTGCTGCTTGAGTGCAAATATACTTCCTCTCAGTCCAGCCCTGACAGGCTATTTTTAACTATGTTTAATGAGTGTGCCCGTGTGTCTGACGTCTCAGGGTGGCAAAGCAACAGGGTCAAGGTGCACGCAGGCCTGGTGAGTCAGCCTGCGGTAATGAGACTATTGTTTTTACCCACCCTACACAAATATATATACTGACTGCGCAGGCTTCACCTGGCACACACTCTGCACTTACTGTCCACATGCTAGGTGTCAGAGGGCTTAGTTGTCCAAACCCTAGACAAATTAAAGGAAGAATTGACATAAAGGGCTTTATTTTGCATATTAGTATTTTGGAATCTTCATGACCATCGGTGCAGATGGTACCTCGGTGCAGAGCGGTGCTGATGTCGGATTATCAGGAGGCGTGGTTAAGAACGATACTGGGATATACAATCAAATCAACTCCAACGGCCATTTGTGTGCAGTGCAACACAGTGATGTTTCGTAATAGAGTTCATTTACAAATCTGATGTAGAATTTTAGTGAAAAAGAGAAAAAAAAAATGTTCTAATGCAGCCCCTGACCTCTGCTACAGTGCATGACCCAGCAGGGCAATTAAGCAGAAATCTATTAATCTACACTAAGAAGCAAAAACGCAGTAAAATCAACGAGCATAAAATGAGGATTGCTATCTCATTAGCAAAGGGCTCCGCCTCGCACTGCCTCTATCATGCTGGAGCTCCCTGGATACCCAAATGAATCTACATTACTAGCTAGGAGGTTATGTTTTGCTTTCTGTGGACAAGCAGTTTCAAATCTGCAGGCGCAAAGCTTCAAATATGGCTATGTAGAATTAACTGAACTCAGTGAACGCCTTGGTATGCAGTACTCTAGCAATAATTAGATCACACCCAGGTTTGGTATAAGTTCTTGCAGTTCTTAAAGAAAAGCTCCACCCTGATGTCACAAGGGGACACTGATAGCAGAGTTTCAAAGGTGTTTAATAGGAAAAAAATATGTTTTTCCAACAATCTCAGTGGTTAAGACGTTGAGCTACTGATCAGAAGGTCATGAGTTCAGACCCCAGCACTGCCATGCTGCTGCTGTTGGGCCTTTGAGCAAGGCCCTTAACCCTGAAACTGCTCGGATGTATAAGTGATAAACATCTGATGTATACGCTCTGGATAAGGGCGTCTGCCAAATGCCGTAAATGTAAACATAATGAGACAGCAAACACTGGACTCAAGGGTCCAGAATGCAATGCAGTGACACATTTGCACAGAGTTATGGCAGAGACTTGGCAGGTTGAGATGTATGAGCACATTAGTGCTGTTGAAGCTTTGGAAGCTAATCTGTATGAGCAAACTGTACAGATAAGACTAAAGGACTAAAGGTAGGCAATGTTCAATTTGAAGATTAATATACAACCCCAATTCCGAAAAAATTGGGACAGTATGGGAAATGCTAATAAAAACAAAGAGGAGTGATTTACCTAATCAACTGCATAGTTTTTTTTTGTTTTTTTTTGAAGGTAAACGTTTATTTTGAAATTGATGCATGCAACACGTTCCAAAAAAAAAGAACAACATTCCCCAAAAATAAACCGGTAGGATTTTGTGCATTTCACCTTCTACAGTGCACAATATAAGTAAAAGATTCAAGGAATCCAGTCAAATCTCAGTGCGTAAAGGGCCAGGCTGAAAACCACTTCTGAATGCGCGTGATCTCCGATCCTTCAGACGTCACTGTCCTAAAAAACGTCATGAGTCTATAATGGAGATCCTGACATGGGCTCGGGAATACTTTGATAAACCTTTTGTCAGTCGACACCAATCGCCGCTGCATCCACAGATGCAAGTTAAGGCTTTACTATGCAAAGCAGAAACCACACATCAACACTGTCCAGAAGCACCGCCTACTTCTCTGGCTCGGTCTTATCTGAGATGAACAGTAGCACAGTGGAATCGTGTTTTGTGGTCCGACGAGTCGACATTTCAAATAGTTTCTGGACAAAACAGCCGTCGTGTTCTCCGGGCCAAAGAGGAAAAGGACCATCCAAGCTGTCCAAAAGCCAGCATCTGTCATGGTATGTGGGCGTGTCAGTGCCCATGGCATGGGTAACTTGCACATCTGTGAGGGCAGCATTAATGCAGAAAGATATGTACATATTTTGGAGCAACATATGCTGCCATCCAGAGAAGGACAATGCCAAGCCACATTCTGCCCGGATTACAAGCGCATGGTTGCGTAAACAGAGAGTGCGGGTGCTAGCATGGCCTGCCTGCAGTCCTGACCTGTCTCCCATTGAGAATGTGTGGCGCATTATGAAGCACAAAATAAGGCAACAAAGGTCCCGTACAGTTAATAAATTAAATTCACAAAATAAAACATCAAATAACGTGTTAATAATGTGTGTTTAAAATATTACTGGGTGAATTGAATTTTCAAATGATACTTTTTTGTTGTTTTTTTTTGTTTTGTTTTTTTGCATTTTCCATACTGTCCCAACTTTTTCAGAATTGGGCTTGTAATTGTTCAGAGTGGATTTTTTTTTTTCTTCAAGTATGACGCTGCAGAATATTCCATGCAATTACACTAAACATACCATTATTGAGAGCATTCTTGTGTTCTCCGAGTTAAGCCTGCTATTTCATTACTGACTTCCCCCATTAATCTTCAAGAGTCATATCACATGCTGTAACTCCGGCCCAGAACATCATTTAGAAAATGGAGTCTGGAGTCCCATGCATTTCATTATCTTACCTACGCCTGCATAAACATTCAGTCATTTAAACACAAAAAAGCCAGCAAGAATGGTTTCTTGCCATTGCAAGCAGGCGATCAGGAGGAACCTTAGCACTAGAGCTTGCGATCCACAATCAGGAATAGGAAACCCAAAGAGGAACCTGATCATTAGTAAAAGCATGATAATCTGGAAAATTGCCCACTTTCAACAGAAACAATAGTAGCGTAGGATGCAATTAAGAGGCTTTCCTTTACAACACAATGAAATTTACTGTTAGCAAGTCAATCAGAACAATACTACTCCAAGCACCCATTGTCAATGTTATATGCTGGCCATATAAAACATTTGATTATATTCCACACAGCCTGTAAGGTTTAACCAAACATTAATGAATACTTCATTCCAAAAGTGTGGAAGAGTACTTTACCACTCTCAATTATTCTGGGCAGGAGATGATTGTAAAAACATCGCCTAAAAAAAACCAAATCCAATCTTCAACCGTCTAGCCTGGGTGAATCTGTGCCCACTGTTGCCTCCGATTCATGTTCTTGGTAGACAGGAGTGGAACCCAATGTGGTCTTCTACTCTTGTAGCCCATCTTCCTCAAGGTCCGAATGTGTGAGATGCTTTTCTGTTCACCACAGTCTGGCGCTTCTCTTAACAAAGCGTCTGCGCCCACAGAGCTGTTTTGCTTTGCACTATTCTGTGTAACACTCTAGAGACTGCTGTGTGCAAAAATCCCAGGAAATCAGCCATTTCTGAAATACTCAAACCACCTTGTATGGCACCAACGAGCGAGCCAAGGTTAAAGCCAATGAGAACCCTGAGATTTTTCCCCATTCTGAGGTATGGTGTGAACATTAATTGAAGCTCTTGACCTGTATCTGTGTGATTTTATGCATTGTGCTGTTGCCACATGATTGGCTGATTGGGTTATTGCATGAATACATGAGCAGGTGTACATGTGTTCCTACTAAACTGTCTGGTGAGTGTATGCAAACATACAAATGTGGAACTCATTTTCAACCAAAATGCCAGATAGAGATAGTACAACCTTACAATAGTAAGCTCATGCTATGTTTATCAAATTTTGCATGCACTGATATATATATATATATATATACTGTATTACACTTTCATCATGTTGAACTAGAAACAATTCCAGTATCTCATGAGACAGCCGTGAGATTTTATGATATTGGTTTTCAACCTAGATTTACAGGATGTGTCACACCCTCATCATTTCCTCAAGAGTGAGTGGAGACCAAGAGAGTATGATTAGAATGAATGATCTGTACACAGTTTTAGGCAAATCTCATTGTGTGTAAGTAACGAGAAATGAATGGGTGTTTTACAGAATCCATTACTGTTGCTTTACTTTGCACGGCTACTTCGCATCAATGTAAGAGCTGAATGTGAAATATCTGAGGGGGGGGGGAATACACAATTAGCTGGTGCTAGCATTACAAATGAGTGAAAACTCTTTTGAAGACTTAGTTCAACTGCAAGTGTTAGTAATAGGAATTGTTCATTAACTGATATTTAGCTGTCACACCCATTGGTCTACATACAGCAGAGCAATAACTGTTCATTTTGGCAGCACTGATTACATTACAGAAAGAAAATGACTTCTCGTACAAGCCAATAAGCTTAAAGAAACATAGCGGGTCTGTCGTATATGCTGTCCCGCCTCTAAAACGGTTGCTTTTAAATCAACTGCAATACGTATATGAAACGGAATACCATGAAAGGAATTAAAAATACTGTAGCCCCATGACTTATCATCGTTACGAACCAGTCATTCTGAACGATTCTTATGGGTGTTGCACTTATTTACTGTTTTGGGGCCAGTTGCACCAGCTGAACATATGTAAGTTTGATCATAAGGCGTAAAGGGCATAAAGTCGATCCGAAACCATACACAGAGAGTAGGACTATATTGTATTTGACCATTGTGTGCTTTTCTGGCTTGGGCTCTTGCGCAACAAAGACATTTTAGTAATGAGACAAAAGGTAACAAAGTAGCTATAGATTTAATCTGCCTTTGAATTTGCTGATGGACAGAATAAAGTTAAAATGCTCTACCTTGGCAATAATATCAAGTCGACATATGACATTTCGCACTAGTTTGTTACACTGTCTGATATTTAAACACGTTCATACAGTATGTATCTTAACAAACAGACCACGAAAACACTTCCCACATACAGGATCAACCCATCCATCTATTTTCTGTCCCGCTTATCCTACACAGAGTTGAGGGGGAGCCTGGAGCCTATCCCAGGGAACTTAATAGTAGGAACTTTCGTCTCATAAAAACAAGCATGGGAATAAACTCCACTGATAGAGTTAACCACTGATAACGTAAACCCCTACTTATTAGGCACGAGGCCACTGGCTGCACAGACTTACTGACAGCCATTCTGACATTCTGGTGGTTCGAAAGCTGTAACATCGAGAGAAACAGACATAGCACTTGCATGCAAAGTAGGGGGAGAGTGCCGTGTGAAGATTAGCGAAAGAGTGGACGAAAATGAGTGAAAGTGAGGCAGGGCGGGAATGCAGCTGGCCCCACAATGTTTTCCTTTCTGCCACAGACTTGCAGCATATGAGTGGCATATGCTGCTTCCCCACCAAGTTCTGGCACAGTGATGCATTCCACAGCCAGTGAGACGGGGCCAGGTGCAAGCATGCCAGCTTGCTACAGCATCCTCTCTGCCCAAAAGCCATTGCACCACTCCCGCTGTTCACATTTTGGCTTCCTGAAGGCTAAACAGCACTAAGACTGCTGGAAGGAAGTAGCTGGTGAGGTTACGTCGACCTTAAATTTACAGTGGTTTGTAATGCCGGGCTGCACTGCGGACAAATTACTGTACATCCTTGTAGGGGCTGCGTAACTATTCACCCGAGGTTAGATATGAAGCTTGCGGGATGAAGAAAGGCCACATGCAGCTCAATCTTTTGTTTGTTTTTTTTAACATATCTTTCTTTCTGTTTTCGTTTTCCATGTCTAAATCATCCCTCTATTCATCACCAACAAATATGGTGGATAAAACCTGATCTACTTACAAAAAACAACAGTGCAAGCCATACACAAAGCAGGACGATCTGTTTTTCCTACATGTTTGATAATGGTCTAAATTAACCACTTAGGGTTTGCAATTGAATCCAGCACTGGGTAGAACTGCAACAAAAACCAGTGTTCAGACCAACTTTAAATGTGTTTCATAGTTGATATTTTGGGTAAAATATTTGACAGTACTGTATTGCACAGTAAACAAACTACAGTAACTACAGTAAAAAAATTTTAAAAAGAACTACAGTAAAATCTTAACTGTAAAACTAGCCACCAGAAGCATTTACCTAGGGTAGCAAAGCAGGGTAAGTGCAACAAGTTTAAACTGGAAGTAAAGCTACAGTAGGCAATGCTAGGTAACGTTAGCCTAGCTAGCAACCCTGATATTTCAAATAGGCAGTCCCTCATATGTGGCGTACTTATTTCTAAGTTTTCCCGTTGTATTCTGTCACCGCTGTTCTCACTATTCGTTTTTAGAAAATCCTTGTTGTGTATTTTGATAAGGTGGTCCTATGTCAAATGAACAGTACTGGAAAGAAACATTACAGAAAGAATGCTGTAGATATTAATTACAATAACTCCCTGGCAAGTCTGCTGCCATAAAAAGATTTTTTATTGTCGAGGACATCTCTAGATTTACAGAAAACAAAAGAATCTCTCTTTCCCGATTTTGTGGAATTTTGTCCCGCAAGTGGAACGAGCAGACAGTTTTGTCCCTTGTGCATGTTCAATATTCATGCCGGCACACACAAGATCTACATTTTATTACTAGCAGAGACAGTCAGTCCCTCTGCAGATTTCAGGAGTCAGTCAAGCACAACAGACAGCGTCAAACATCCTGAGATGTAGCGTAGTGCATATATTATAGTCCTGGAAATGAAAACACAATCCATATCCTGTAAAGGACTTGTGATATCCAAGCTACTTACATCGTAAAGAATATCGGTCCATCCTTCCATGGTGATGCACTGGAAGACGGTAAGTATGGCGAACAAGATGTTGTCAAAGTTAGTGATTCCGTGGTTCGGTCCTTTCCACGCACTGCCTTTCTTACACTCCGTGCCATTGGGACACTGCCTAGATGAAAGCTCCGAGCCACATGGGTGATCTGCTGCCAGCTCTTCTACAGATATACACACAACACACACACACAAAGAAATCAACAAGTCTTTCGTACCTAATGTTGTTTCGAATATACAGTTTATTTTTTAAAGAAATAAATGCTGACATTGTTTCAGAAGAGAATGTGATCCACAAAGTCAGCATTTAATTCTTAAAAAAGCAATATCTTGCTGATTGCTTTTCACGAGAAGTTCAAGAAAGCGCACACATTACAACCTGAATTTAGTATCTCATGGCTTTCATAGGCAGGGGTGTCAAAGGCTCTGGGTTACTGATCGGAAGGTCGGGGGTTCAAGCCCCAGCACCGCCAAGCTGTCACTGTTGGGCCCTTGAGCAAGACTCTTAACCTTCTCTGCTCCAGGGGCGCTGTATCATGGCTGACCCTGCACTCTGACCCCAACTTCCTAACAAGCTGGGGTATACGAAGAAAAGAATTTTACCGTGTATATGTACATGTGTCCAATAAAGACTCATTAACTATATATTTTTAAAAAAGGCAAAATAATAGGATGTTCTGATCAAGTGGTATATTACAAGCTGCTGAATACATTCACGGCATTTGGCAGATGCCCTTATTCAGAATGACTTTTATGACATTCATCTCATTTTATACAATTGAGAGTTAAGGGCCTTGCTCAGGGGCCCAGCAGCGGCAGCTTGGCGAACTCAAGACCTTCCAATCGGTAGGCCAACGTTTTAACCACTGAGATAATACTACAACGAATTATGAGGGTAGAAGCCATATTGTTAGACTTGAAGCAAATCTGATAGCAAAAAAATAAATAAATAAAATTCCTTCTGCATTTTCTAGCCCAAAGTTGGTGGTCTGGACGCTCCTGAGAAACCCGTCTCGGAAGCAGATTTTCAATGAAAATCTGGCAACCTCGGTGTAACTACATGGAGGTGATTTACATAATCCGAATGAGGAGCCCAGAAAATTTACTTCAGCAGGTGTTAACAATAAACGAGATAAATATATCATCATTTATTTTAAAACATATCATCAACCTGAACAGACTTAAACCATCTACGGCCCTTTGCTATGAAGCGCACTCGGCTCTACCACAGACTAATTATGATGTCTGTTTCTTTCCCTTGATAAAATTTATATTGAAAGTTAATAAGCTGTTAGACTGTTTAATATGACACCAAAATAAGCTCATTTACATTTGTGGGAGCCTGTTTGATTATTTTTTTTTATTTTTTTTTTTTCAGGCAATTAAGAATGTCAGATAAAATTCTCAAAGGACTGTAATCAGGAATTTTTTTTTAAAAAATCCACTGTGGTAATATGCTACATACACTGAAGCAGAAAAGATCGCTTAGTCATACTGGCTTCATCTTCAGCCGATAGATTATACTAACCTGTCCCGTTTTTGAAGCAGGTCTTCTGAAACTTGCCCATGTAGAGCTCCACTCCTATAATGGCGAACATGACAATGGCAAAGAAGAGCAGCAGGCCGATCTGCAGCAGAGGAACCATGGCCTTCATTATGGACTTCAACACCACCTGTAGACCTGACGTACACAGACTGTTATTTGTGATCAGTGTGTATGTTGTTATGGGTGCATAACCAATTATTTGCTTCTACACACTTACTAGGAATTCCTGACACCAGTTTGAGAGGTCTCAGCACTCGCACGGCCCGCAACGTCCTCAGGTCAAAGTCTGAACCCACCTTGGCCAAAATCCTGCAAGACACGCAGAAATATATATTGCTAGCACAGCTCACAAAAAGTACACACAAAAAATACAAATACAATTTCACACAAAAAAATATCCCGTGCACTCGTAAAATAACCCAATGCACTGCTTAGGGTTAGTGCTCAATTAATGAAGAAGTCTTTATTCGTCACGTATACATTACAGCACAGTGAAATTCTTTTCTTCACATATCCCAGCTTGTTAGGAAGTTGGAGTCAGAGCGCAGGGTCAGCCATGAAATGGCACCCATGAAGCAGATAGGGGTAAGAGCCTTGCTCAAGGCCCAACAGTGGCAGATTTGGCAGTGGTGGGGCTTGAACCCGCGACCTTCTGATGAGAAACCATTGAGGCAACATTTCAGACACACTGATCCGTTCAAAATGGATGAATATTTCCAGTACTCCGAAGCACTAGCTCTTGTTCCTTCCTGAATAAATTCCAGCAATGAGTGTCTTTGATTATCTGACCACTCATCAGAATGAAATAAATTCAGCCCCAAATGCCGTTTGAATCAAATCCTTTTCTGTGGGATGGTTATATTTAACAGTTAAAAAAAGACCAGGCGATATTTTTCAAATCTTCAATTGTCCAGTTTGGGTTTTTTTTTTTTGGTAAACCTGTGCATACTGTAGCCTCAGATTCGTGTCTTGGCTGACAGGAGTGGAACTCTATATGGTCTTCTGCTGTTGTAGCTCATTCACCTCAAGGTTGTGTGTGTTGTGTGTTCTGAGATGCTTTTCACCTCCCCATGGTTGTAAAGAGTGGTTGCTTGAGTTACTAGTTCTCAAGTTCTTTAGAGAACCATCTATCCACTGGTGCGTTAAAGAACCCAGAAATGGTTCTTCACAGCAGTGCCAAAAGGAACCATGTTATCATAAGTTCTCTTAAAAAAAACAACAACAACAAAAAAAACCCTTAGTTAGTGCTTTAAGGAACCAAAGTAAGGTTCTGAAGAGTGATGCCAGGAGAACCTTTCCCAATCCCACAAAGAATCTTATAGGGTTCACTTTAACCTGTTAAGCAATGATCCCTTGATTACCCAATACACTGCTCTGAAGAACCTATAAAGAACCATAAAGAACTTATTTAATCTCCAAAGAACCATATAGGTCAATACAAAGAAAAATGGTTCTTGACAAGAAAACGGTTCTTTGTAGAACCTATAATGCTGCGAAGAACCATTGAAGAACCTTTATTGTTAAGAGTGTAAACTGGGTAGCAGGACTAAGCACTTCCCTCTTCTTCAAGAAAAAAACTATACATTTTGGTGAATTTTTGCTGTCTTATTTTCTGTTAACAAACGCATCAGTGACTATTTTGTAAGGTTATACGCAGTGCTGGATATTAGTCACTGTTTTCTCACTATTGGCACTTCAATTGTTTAACTGACCAGTACTAAAAGCACACTGTGTCGTTACCTCCAAAACAACGTTCTCCTTAGATGACTGAACAAAACCCCTAAATGGGGGTGTTCTGGGAAAATTTGCATAATCTGACCTAATCCCATCACGAATCCACTTTTGAGGTGACAGTGATTTGATGTTGCCTGGGAGACGAAGCAAGCTAGCATACCACACATGAGCCTAGATATAAGGAATTAGCCTCATTGAGCACTGGACTGGAACCAGCATGTGCATCTTCCTGAAAGTACCATTGTCCGTGTTATATCATATTCTTCAGCCCTTGGGGAACAAAGTCACAGGGCTTTTATAACACAACTCTGTACATGTTGCATTTGAACCAGATACAGAGGACGGTCGAATGAAAAGGAGGGAGCATTGCAAAGGAGAAAAGCTGAGGGGCATAGACTGATGAGAGTAGATGTGAGAGAGAGAGAGAGAGAGAGAGAGAGCAACAGCAAGGATGGATAGATGGAAAACAGATGGAGGAGAAGCGAGAATTAAGTAGGCGTAGAGAGCAGAGGAATGGAGATGGCTAGAAGGGGCAGGAGGAGAAAGGCAGAGCACAAGATGAGGTGGAGAATGGAATGTGACGAGGCAGGGAAAAAAAAATGGGTATAGGAAGAGAGGAGGACATCACTGAAGCTGGAGTTAAAAGATCATCCAGTGACTGTGACAGAGCTGTCGTAACACCCCCGTAACGCATCCACCCACTTGCCATACACAAACTGAAGCAGACGGAAGATCAGCTGACAAGTGGCGGTGAAGAAAAGACAGAATTTTTTTTCTTTAAAAAAATAAATAAAATTTCAGCAAGGCCATCTTGTGGCTAAATAAATAAATATATAACTAAGTAAAGAATAGCTCTTATTATTATTATTATTATGTTGATGTTGTTGTTGTTGAACACATTTTTAGTAAGGTCCTCTGGTGATAATAAATAAATTCACTTCCGCTAACTAGTGTTTGAAAAAAGCACATTAAAAAAAAAAATTCAAAAATTTATTGGACCATATTGTCCAATAATATCCACCCCATCATAGCAGGATCTTAGTAAGATATATACAGTGTATGTATGTATATTCTAAATGTTCTAGTCAAGCCAGAAGGATCCAGAGTGAGAAAGAACAGTGCTTTTTAATATCCATCTTATCACCAGAACCATACATCTCCACAGAGGGGGGCCCTGGGCTCAGCCACAGGAAATATGGTTGGGAATGATATCAGCCAGCAGTCACATAAACACTACACACACACACACACACACACACACACACATATATACAAACACACTCTCGCACACATGCACAGATGAGGAGACTGACATTTTATTCAATGCTCCTTAGCTAGACACCTACCGTCGTTTAGTCGGAAAACATCAGACAGATTTTCCTTTAAAGACCTGAGTAACGTGTTATGCAGTTAACCTGGATTTACTTATTTATAGTGAAGCAACTGGCAAAGAAGAATAATACAGACAAGTGGCTCTGAAAGTGGAGTTCAGGATCCCCAGAGGTCTGTAAAGTATAGCAAGGGAGTCCATTTTCAAGCCCACTAATGTAAAAGTTCTTATTTATTATTTATTAGGAACCCATTAGTATTTTATTAATATTTGATTAATATTTTCCAGACAGAGGACATAACATGAATAAACTAATTAAAAAACGTGTGTGAATTTGCTAAGCCCTGACTTCATAATTCCCTAATGACGGTTCTATTCTTTTCTCTTATTCTGTGGATAGATGAGTGAAAAAGAGAACGACAGAGAGGGAGAGAGGTGGAGTGGGGTGAAGGGTAGTTCAGACACTCCATAGTAGACAGTCCTGTTGGGTAATTACTGTTGTACCCAGCTGCATCGTGTTAGAATTGCGGTTTTCACACCTCTGGATAAGTGATGGAGCACTCCCAGGAGTGCAGCATCAAAGAGTGTCCTGTCACTCGGTATGGAGGTGGGGTGCTGACACAATAGCTGTGCAATGTGAGCAGAAAGCTCACTCAAAACAGCTAAAAACAGGCTTCGCAGGCTAGTCCATGACGCAACTAGTGACGTTTTCTTAGTGGCCCATGGTAAAGCCTTACACTTTTGTTCATATTGCAGGACTTTAACCTGTAGCAGACATCCAACTTCAAAAACGTGTTTTTCCTCTCTTTTCCCATATCTCCTGTGTGGTTAGGATATCTTGTAAGAGAGCCAGATTGAACCCAGTGATTGGCAGGAACACCTCCATGCTACCTGTGTATTTTTTGTATATTCCACTGCTATACTAGCTTTTGTATTTTGCAGCTGTTTAAAATGTTAAATAGTAGATGCCAGGTATTTTTCCATTTCAAGAAACTGGCAATTTGTATTTTTTAATTTTTTTTTTAAAATAGGCTAATATTACAAATTTAGCCTCTCAGCATGTGTTGTGGTTACATGTGGTTACCAATGTGTTATGGAGACCAGAACTACTTTCACGACAATTGTTTTGTGTGCTTTTGTTTTTGTTCTGGTCCTGTCTCCGTCCATGTCACGTCATTGGTGTTTTTACCTGATTGTGTTCACCTGTTCTGTGTTTTGCCCTTGACTAGTTTGTCTGTTTATACTAGGGGTGTCCAATCTTATCTAGAAAGGGCTGTTGTGGGTGCAGGTTTTCATTCTAACCAAGCAGAAGCCACACCTGAGTCTACTGAAAGCCAAGATCAACTGATTAAACAGGTGGAAACAGGTGTGGTTCCTGCTTGATTGGAATGAAAAGTTGCACCCATACCAGCCCTTTGTGTATATCATTGAGCACCCCTGGTTTATACTCTGTCTGATTTGGCAATGTCCCATTAAGTCCAAGCCTTGAAGCAAGTTCGTTGCCATCTTCGTTGGTCCTACTGTTTGACCTTCATCAGCTTCATCAGTTTATGATTATGGATTATCCCAGTGTAGTCCTGTCTGCTTGTGTTTTGACCCATGGACACCAAATATGATTGGATTGGCCCAAATAAACTACATTGCATTTTCACACTTGCATCCTGCCTCCTACTTTCACATCTTATAGCCAATACAGCATGCAGTGCAGTTTCTTTTGTTTAGTTTGGATTACATTTGCTATTTCACGCTCTAAAAGAGTCTGTTTATTACTCTGACTTCCTGTTGGCATAAAAAGCTTAAATGTCTAATTGGATTACACAAAAAAAAAACTCTTATTCTTCTTATTATATAAAGAACAAAAACAAGACACCCCCTCCCTTCCCGGAGCCCATCCTCGGCTGATTAGCGCCAATTCATTTCCTGAACTCGTTGCCACTATCTAACGTCTCTCACTATTTTACTCTATGCCTGGCCATTTCTCCATACGCGTTAAGCCGTGATGCAAGCCCTTCTGTGGAACATGAACAGAGTTCACGGCTTCATCGTCTTGACCATCTACGGTGTCACATGACCTGCGTGGCCAGGTGTGGGATGTACTTCCCATAATACCCTCCATGAGCAGGCTGATGAAGTCATTCATTCAGCCTAGTGTGAGCCGTCAGTGTCAAATAACACTCACAGAGATTTGTACTCTGACTATAAAAAAACATGAATAAGCTCAATCTTATCATTTATATATTATGACAAGAGTAAAGGCGAGGCTGCCTAAGCGTACTTATGTTATCGGAGCTACGGTGCCAGCAGCAGGAGCAGGGTACAGGCAGCTCTCTAAAGAGGCAATGAGTAACTAGAGCTCAAATCTCCTGTGTGCAGTCACTTCCTTCAATTAAAACAGCACAATAAGAGAGTGTTTTATTCCTAACCTGCACATCATCCCTTCTGTCTCTCACTATCTCTCTAACTGCACTCCAAAATGCTAATAATTATGCACTGGCACTTATGCACTCATAATTAAGCAGCCCCAGTCAATCTTTCAGTAATAGCAAAAGTAAAGCAAGACTTTTAAAAGAAATCTACATTTTTATCTCTGTCCTGTCTTTCATTAGTCCCTTCCAGCCTCTGAGTAAAAACAACTGCTACGGTGAACAAACATGGCTTCCAGCATACAAATAAAGCATACAAAGGCCCGTTCCCTTTTTAAGCCAATTATTGTCTCCTCCTTTCAGTATCATTTCCTCAATCAATCCATTAGCCTTGTAAACAATGGTGCGCAGTGTTGTGGCTACCAAGACATACACAGAGGTATAATCAAGTTTGTCTGCGTTATTTCACTTGTCTAAATCAATCAAACTTGTCTAGGTGGCCAAAACAGAACAAATGACTTCTAGTAGGTATTTTTCATGTGTTGGTTTGGGTGGAGGTGGAACTGGACTGTGTGTCTTTTTTAAAAACTGGGCACTTTGTACACTGCACATTCATACAGTAATCCAATCAGCCAATCATGTGGCAGAATCCATAAAATCATGCACATACAGGACAAGAGCTGACATCAAACATTAGAATGAGGGGAAAAATGTGATCTCAGAGACTTGTTGGTGCCAGATTGGCTGGTTTGTGTATTTCAGGGACTGTTCATCTCCAGGGAGCAGCGGTTCTGCGGGCGGAAACACCCTGCTGATGAGAGAGGAGAATGACCAGACTGCTTTGAGCTGACAGGAAGGCGATAATAGCTCTAATAGCACGTCTTTACAAAAGTGGTGAGCAGAAAAGCATCTCACTACACGTCCAACCTTGAGACAGATGGGCTACAACAGCAGAAGGGGCCATCAGATTTCACGCCTACCAGCAAAAAACAGGGAACCAGATCCAAACTGGGCAGATGAAGATTAGCAGGCCCAGACCTATGATTGAACAATCCCGTGTAAATTTAAACGCTAAGCCAGCGTGATCCACAATCCTCATTTTCGATGTGACGTATTTCACGTTTGACGCATGGTCAGAGCTTTACGTAAATATACGTGCGACTCATTTTGTGTTACAAAGTGCATATGCATCATTCATAAATAAAACCCTGGGGGTGTTTTCACCTACTTCTTCAGGAGGGTAGTAGAGCATCATTACTTTATTACAGGCCTCAGAGCTCAATCAGGCCGTGAACACAGAGAGAGAAAATTAAAAAGATTTGCAGAGCGTGTCTCAGGCAGAGTGTTAAACTGCTTCTTAGCACCTGCTTGGGCTGCTTTACCGGTTAGACGCACATGGAGACGTATACACACGTACACACAGATTGTGTGGGCACACACACACATGGGCACGCACACACACACACACACACACACACACACATACGCACTGTCTGTCTCTTTCTCTCTCTTACACATACACACATAGCGAACATTGTACACTGAGCACTGTACGTCAAATATGCCATTTGGATAAATGTTAATTATTACATATGCTGCTGATAAAACTTTATATCACATTGCTGTGGAATTGTCAAATATGACTGGCCAGAAGGTGTTGATGTTGATCAAATTTCTATAAGAGCAGCTATAAGTGCTCCTTCTAATATGTTATGGTTTCTATAGTAACAGCTAGTTCACAGGGACGTGTATGACGGACGCTGTACACTATCTAATAATAAGTGAGTTTAAAAAAACATGCTATTGTTCAACAAAGAAAAACATATAATGGTTGCTATGGCAACATACGGGGTTGGGGGTTCGAATCCCACCTCCGCCCTGCGTGCGCGGAGTTGGCATGTTCTCCCGTGCTTTGTGGGTTTCCTCCCCCAATTCAAAGACACGCACTATAGGTTGATTGTCATTTCCAAATTGTCCGTAGTGTGTGAATGTGTTTGCGATTGTGCCCTGTGATTGGGTTTGCACCCCGTCCAGAGTGTCCCCCATCTTATGCTCTGAGTTCCCACGGATAGACTCCAGGCTCCTTGGGACCCTTGTAGGATAAGCAATATGAAAAGATGGATGGAAGGAGTCTCCACTGTAAGGCAAAGCTGAAACTTTAGGTTTTCCACCATAGCGGAGTCTTCAGGACAGAGAACTTGTCCAGTTTGTCTGTAGCATGCGTTTTAAGATGCGTGTCTTTTTAAAAAAAAAATTAAAATTTCTAATAAAATAAATACTGGTAAAGGAACGGCTGTTTATGGCTGTTATAAACAGATGTTTCACGAATGTTCCACATTAAATGTAACTATAAGCTGATAAAAACTACAACCTATTGTTCTTCAATGAACATTTGCCTTTAATAATGAAATCCTTGGCAAATTACTTCGGTATAAATAAGACTAAAACGTATTAGGACATACTGGTATAGACAAATAAATAACTTTGTGGTTGCAACACATGATACCATTCCGTCGCAGATTATTTTCTTATAACGGCACACCCCACTTTGTTTTATTCTTAACAAAGTGTTATGTGTGCTGTATTACATGACTCATCTCGGTATCCTAATGCCCTATATTCTACATTCCTGTACTCCTCAATTCTCAGAACATACCGCAGTATAAGAGTTTTAATCCTGCTACAAGCTAGAACGCAAACCCCCCCCCCCCCTTCCCCCCACACACACACACACTATACATCATACATCATTTAACATGGCTATTGTTCTCCTATGAAGAGACCTCTTGATGGGTGCCGTCACTGTAGAGGGAGGACAGAAAGTGAACGCTTCTTTTCAGCGCACTGTGACATGCTATGAGTCTTTGTCTACAGAAAAAGGACACATTGCTTGAATCTCTCCTCATGTGTCTCTCATTTCTGCAGTAAACGATTCACTGTAATTGCAAAGCCCATTTTCTTTTGCGTATTTTATCTTCATTTTGTTTTCCTCCGTACTTCACTGAAGTAGGCCATAACTGAAGGGTCCGACGTAGTGCTCAGAATGATTGATGGTTACCGTGATTCATCAATGTGCTTTGCAATGGAAGGTTATTTCTGTAGTAAGTGGACGTGTGTGAGCCGGCAATCCACATTATTATATCTTTTTTTTTTTTTAATCCGGTAAAGAATACTGCACAACACTAAGCCAAATTGTTAAAGAGACCATTGTTATGAGATTAGTTTAACTGCTGTCTTGGAGGCATGTGGTCAATATGTTATTAAGCATATTACATATTGCATAGAACAATATCGTGTTTTATCGCTTAGCTCGAAAAATGCGATCGTTTCATCGCAGCTGCATTTAGAGATTGCGCGACTACTTATTTTACTAGTTGACCAGTAAATTTTTTTAAAAATTGCTTTAACTATCCAAAAACTGTTTCTGAACATCACTATTTTTGTTTTATCTATACAGCAAAGAACATATCAAACTTCATATAATATCCATATACAGGCTACAAATGACATTTTCAGCATAAGTGCTTTTTTAGACTACAGAGTTAACACAATAAATGTCTGTATCATGTTATACAAATAATGTTTGAGGCATAAGGACATACCAATTTGTAAAATGGACTCTGTGGATGAGCTGTTTTCTAAGCTGAAATGGTTGATTCTGAAACTGAAGCTCTTTATAGCTTAATGATGGGTGGAGGATGCCATGTCTACAAGATTCAAGAGTTTTATTTGCTACGTCTATTGTGCAGCACAAGGAGTAAAATTCTTGTCTCAGCACCTCAAGAAAAAAACAAAACAAAACAACAACAACAAACAGACAGGAGACACAAGACATACAAGACAGGCGTTCAATCAACAAGTAGGCATAAAAAGAGTAAAGAAATACACTTATCAGCCATAACATTAAAACCACTCTGACAGGTGAAGTGAATAATGTTGATTCTCTCGGACACAATGGCACCTGTCAAGGGGTGGGATATATTAGACAGCAAGTCAACAGTCAGTTCACAAAGTAGGCGCTTTGGAAGAGGGAAAAATGGGCACGCGTAAGGATGTGAGCGACTTTGACTTGTGTTGAATTGTGATGGCTAGACGATGGGTCAGAGCATCTCCAAAACGGCAGGTCTTGTTGGGTGTTCCCAGTATGCAGTGGTTAGTACCTACCAAAAGTGGTCCAAGTAAGGACAACCGGTGAACCTGCGACAGGGTCATGTGTGCCCAAGTCTCACTGATGCATAAGCATCATGTGTATAGCTGGGTGTGTGTGTGTATCGCTTGCCCGGGGAAGAGATGGTACCAGGATGCACTATGGGAAGAAGGCAAGCTGGCGGAGGCAGTGTGATGCTCTGGGTAATGTTCTGCTGGGAAACCTTGGGCCGTGGCATTCATGTGGATGTTACTTTGACACGTACCACCAACGTAAACAACGTTGCAGACCAAGTACACCCCTTCATGGCAACGGTATTCCCTAATTACGGTGGCCACTTTCAGTAGGATAATGCTCCCTGCCTCACTGCAAAAAACTGTAAAGGAATGGTTTGAGGAAAATGACAGTGTGTTCAAGGTGTTGACTCAGCCTCTAAGGGATGTGCTGGACAAACCAGTCCAATCCATAGAGGCCCCACCACACAACTTACAGGACTTAAAGGATCTGCTAACGTCTTGGTGCCAGATACCACAGCACACCTTCAGAGGTCTTGTGGAGTCCATCATGTGCCTTGTCAGGTCAGAGCTGTTTTGGTGGTACAAGAGGGACCTACACAATATTAGGCAGGCGGTTTTAATGTTATGGCTGATCGGTGTAAATAGCAGCATATGAAATAGGTTTAAAAACAGTATGAACAATGGATACAGCAGCATCTGTGAGGGTTTTTTTTTTTTTTTTGGCCATGTTCATCTCTGGTTTCTTTAGCTTATGAAAACTTAAACTCTAAACTAGCTGAGTGGGATCGGACAGTGATGTGCAACCTGCGGCTTCGAAGAGGCACTGGCTTCCACACAATGCTGAGTTTTCACAGCGCTGTGGAATTCACTTCGAATTTATTTCCATTATATTTAGCTTTAAACGACAACAAAAATAACTCCTGGAGGAATTCCTTTGGAAGCAAAGTGATATAAACATCACTCTGTCTCTAACAATAAAGACTCAATTTTAAAGTAAGTCTTAAAGTCTATAAGTTTTAAAGTACAACTTTTTTTTTTAAACTGTAACTAGTGAATGCATGAGTTGTCTAGTTTATGCAATCCATTTCTGTATTGCTCTCTTTTGAGTTGTTTCTTTCTTTCATATCACAGCTGTAGTATTCAGTGACCTGTAAGATTTCTTGAAAAAGCAAAAAAAAGAAAAAAAAATTCTGTCAAGTCTCACTTCATTAGCACTTGTCCATGTCTCAAGGCTATCCTCGTCTCACGCTCAACACACGCAACACACGCAACACACATGAGTCATGAAGTGTGACATGACCAAGAATAATTTGCAGTGCACGCCAAAGTACTGGGTGGTTTTGAATTTCTTTGTGGCTAGAGACAGACCTCTTTTTCTTCTGCGCTCACCTCTGTAATGACAGAATAAAACGTTCTGTCATTAACATGTATCTGTTCTTTTGCAGCAGCTCGATCAATGCTGTCTCTCAGCCATATACACACACACACACACACACACAAACAGCAAAGACAATAGCTTTGTTCAAACCCAACCCACCCAATTACACACCATTACATGCCTTCTTTCATGATTTCATAACCACTTCATAACTAATTCTTTTCTACTTTTCAACGTCTTCACCTGCCTTAATGGTGCTTTCATTTCAGTCTAGGTGGACAAAATAGTTCTGACGCATTCTGGCTCTTTAAAATGAATATAAAGCCACTAAACCTAAACTAGTATAGGGCATGGAGATAAGACAAAAAGGCAGGTGCACACCACAATCAGCTGTGAGAGAGAGGAAAGGCTTAGGGAGGAATGAGTTACTAAATAGGCACTATGTCAACAAAGACAGCTAAACCTCATTATACGTAGTGCCAAGCAGCTGGGACCCTCATCGAGAGCCATTCACACAAACCACTCAGCCAAAATCGTGGTGAAGAAATACGATTTGAGAAATACAGAGCAGAAATATAATATAATGCTATGTTTGGCAACTATCAGCCCAGACACACTTGTGTCAAGACGGAGATAGAGGAAAGACAGACACTCCTTCTAACAAGCATCCAGTCATTATTCCTGTCAATGATAAGCAAAGAGACTGGAAAAGAGAGAGAAAATAAAGCTGTTTAAAATATCACTGAACAGGTTTGCATTAGTCGTTGCACATCATATAATTTAACACAATGCTTGGATTCAAAGGAATAAGGGAGTGATCCACCAGCTCCTTCTCTCTCCCGTATCTCATAGTGAAACCTCAGCAAATAAAGATAAAGAGCTACATTTTCATTTCCTGTGGAACACTCCATGACAAACATCGACCTGACGGTCATGACTCATTCACATACAAGACGCACACATATATGTGTGTGCACGCATGAGCACACATGCATATAGACATGAACGGAAGTGAAACCTACAACAGAGACGCAGCCAGCCCCCTTTTCACTTCCCATCTGTCTAAGTGATTGTATCAGAGAGAATCTGAGAGAAACTGGTACCACCTGGTCAGCCATAAACAAGTCACTGAGTAAAAAGCACACATCAGCCTGTAAGGCAATCATGACTACGGTGAACTATGAAAACATGATATTTTTTTCCCATTGTGTATAATATTTATATATGGCTTTTAAGCATTTAAACTCTGGGCTGCTCCAAGTTGTCCCAAATCAGACGTCTATGAAATAAAAACTCTGAACATGGCGGAAAAACTCTACTTTTGAGGTTAAACCATATAAAAACGGGGGAATAAAGCGCTGTCATCCCTTTTTATCCTTCAGAAAGGGTTATTTCTACAGACGGAGCGGTGCGGAATGGTGCACATTGGTTTGTTCCAGCTTTTACTTTAATTAAAAAATGTAAATCTGACAGAGAGGAACACGTTACATATACACTCACCTTCCACTTTATTAGGAACGCCTGCCCATTCATGTAATTATCCAATCAGTCAATTGTGTGGCAGCAGCACAATGCACTGTAGCCTCAGATTCCTGTTCCTGGCTGACAGGAGTGGAAATCAATGCGGTCTTTTGCTGTTGTAGCCTATCCCCCTCAAAGTCTGATGTGTTGTGCTTACGTGGATGCTTTTCTGCTCACCACGGTTGTAAAGAATGGCTATTTGAGTTACCATAGCCTTCCTGTCAGTTCAAACCAGTCTGGCCATTCTGACCTTTCTCAGATCCACCGCTCTAGCACTGGTTGTCTTATGTTTTTCCACACCATCCTGTGTAAATTCTACAGACTGTTATACGTGATCCCAGGAGAGCAACAGTTTGTGAAACCAGCCCATATGGTGGAAGACATATTAATTTATACCTAATGCATTATGACATGGATGAATGGTCTGCTCAGTTCTGAAAACCAATCTTCAAGCGTGGTACGGTGGCACAACCTGTGCTGCAACCAATTGCTTTCCTTCAGGGAATAGTGGCAAGAAAAAGAGGAAAAACGCCCTACAGACTTAACTGGTCACTTGAACACAATGAGTTCCATCCCAAGATCAATATCTTACAAAGATGTCCGAATACTGCGAACAGAATTTTTTGATGTGCTGTACATTTTAAATAACTGGTTTGAGTGCAGGTTTTAAAATGTAAAAAAAAAATACAATGCATATGATTAGGTATGCATATGTAGTCCTTGACTACAAAAAGTCTGAGAACCTCTTGAGTCCCATCCTTATCGAAGCGTTTGTATTTTTGTACAGTATGCTGTTTGTATGAGAAAATATTACACAGATTTACTGAGTTAATATGACGTGACTGCGTCGTACAAGTCATCTCTTTTTATCTCGCAATTATGAGTTAGTTTGACTTTGTGCCTCCATTTATTTAGGCTATCCCCTACTCCGTTAGTAATAACTAAATTACTATAAAAAGTCTCAATTGCAAGCTAAATTCAAGTGATATTTTCTCATACTTGGTGGAAACCAGCTTCGACACATCCTACCAAGTGAACTGCCTAAAAATGTGATCTTTTTCCTAATCCACTTAGAGCCCCCAAAAAGTCCCGCGTGAGATACAGCTTTCATTTCACATTAATGACCCACTGCTCCTCAACACAATTTCAGATAAATGAAACATTGATCGAGGTCAGAGGTTCTGCCCATGCTTATGAGGTGAACACATATTGAAACCTAATGAAGAAAATTATTCTTGGAGATGGGCACATCGTTTATTCATTGTAATGGTAAAGGGGTGTTAATCGAAGTGAGGGAAAATGAAAACTTGGGTCCTGATGGATACTACGGCCGGCTTTACTGCGGGCGGAGGAGGGGTATTCTGGTGTTTCCAAAGCAACACCACAATATCTGATATAAAGTTGAGTAACTGGCTCATTCTGTAGACGTGCAGGCTGTGACAGTGACACATGAGCTCAACTTAACAATTATAGTTAAATATTGATTGAAGCTCTCAGAAATAATTTAGGTTAGACATTGCATACTTCGAAGGGAGGTAACGTTTGAATATATTTCGACAGATTTATGTGCACTCAAAACAAACAAACAAAAAAAACCTAATTAGTTCTCCGTCAGTTTTGTGAACATTTACTCCCAGCCCTTTTCTTCCATGAAAGCGCACTTTGCATTATAAACTAATTTAATGGGGGAAAAAAAGTCAACGTAAAACACACAATAATCCATCTAAAATATTTCTGAAGCATGATTACATGATCAATTTTACCTCAAAAACATCATTTTCAGTACAAGACTACAATCTCAGAAGAAAGAAAATGGATTTTCTGCATGAGCCTGTTAAATAAAGTAATAACTACAGAAGAAATTTAACCATTAATGTGGTGTAATAATTAAGTTTCAGTATTTAAAAGCCTACCAGACCCTTTCTTCTTCGCTAGGGTGCAGCTGGACTTTTTAAATATGATATGAGTTTGCTCTCTTTATAGCCAATCGAAGCCATTAACCATTATGTCTATTAGTTTGACTTAAATCTCATTGTTTTGACTTAATGACTCATCGTTTCAAGATATTCTGTTATTATTTCAACTTAAAAATCTCATTCTTTCAAGTTCAATGAAAGAAGTATCAACAAGACTAATGTATTGAATATTAGCTTAGAATTCTTGCCCTGTATGCTGTTTACTAGATATAGTAAATAAACCAAGATGTCACTTTAGTGACATTTATTTGGCACATTTACGTCTAACGACTAGTAATTCACTTAAATGCATTCACGTATGGTACATCAAATTCAAGCATTCAAAATGGCAGCTATGAC
Organism: Ictalurus furcatus; assembly: GCF_023375685.1. Taxonomy (NCBI): domain Eukaryota; kingdom Metazoa; phylum Chordata; class Actinopteri; order Siluriformes; family Ictaluridae; genus Ictalurus; species Ictalurus furcatus. The sequence continues at coordinate 3,676,808 of NC_071272.1, forward strand.
CACTGTGGAATTATGTCAGTTTAAGTGTTGAGTCAAAATAATACGTTGAAATGATGAGAATATACTCTAAGTCAGAAAAAAAAGTCTTGATCATCCATTTCCTGTACCGCTTTATCCTACACAGGGTCACGGGGAGCCTGGAGACTATCCCAGGGAACTCGGGGCACAAGGCGGGAGACACCGTGTACAGGGAGCCAACCTTTAGCAGGGCACAACTGCACATACACCCAGACAATTTAGATATGCCAATCAGCCTAGAATGCCTGCCTTTGGATTGGGAGAGGAAACCGGAGTGTCCAGAGGAAAACCACGAAGCACGGGGAGAACATGCAAACTCCACACACACAGGGTATAGGCGGGAATCAAACCCACTAAGCCACCATGCCTCAGTACTTAAGTCAAATAAAAGAAACATCAGTGAACTTGCTCAGGCATTCCATAGTACGATAAAATACACAACTCGATATGTAGTATACAATACAATACAAAAAAGATACAGTAAGAATTCGATGCATTTCAATTCATTACTGATGAGATCTGATTTGGTTCAGAACTGCTGATTTGATTCAGTATGATTCTTTACAGTTAACTTTAACAGACATTGATGGATCCTAGTTGCGACTCTATGAACAGCAAGTTCAAAAATTTCTTCATTCTGTCTTTATTTTCCCCGATAAGTGGTACCAGTATGCCATTGTGTATCTAGGTTCATGTGTAACCATCATGTGCCTGAATCTAACATTTTCTTTAGTGCTAAAGGCATTGCATGTTCTTGCAAATCAAGTTACTGATTGCTTCGGTTATTGCCTTCGACTGGCTAGAAGCGTGGAGTAGATAGCTCCAAAAAAAAACAAAAAAAAAACCTTCTAGTGTTTGTTTTTGATCTGTTGCATCTATGGCAGCAGCAGGCCTACAGTACCTCATGTTGCCTTCGTAGGTGTGTAGCATGGATGATGGTGCTGCCAGTGTATTTTAATGCACTGTTGCATATACAGTAGCAGTGTTTTTTTTTTCTAGACTTCCTGCTGGAAGGAGCTCTGCTCACCTGTGCTCTCTTGCTCTCTCTCTTTCTCTCTCTCTCTGTCTCGCACGCTTGTTTGTAAAACAGAGAGACCGGGAGTGTGCGTAAATTTTTAATAGCAGAATCGGTTTTTAAACCTTTTGAACCGGATCCAGGGTTGTACTGACCAATTTCCACAATAAATTTGACTTTGTATGTGGATCAGCTTTATAAGAGGAGCTCAGAGGTGCCCTTTTGCTAAATGTGATGTAAATAAAGGAAGCAAGTCTATATTGATGCTTCCAGTACTTTAGGACTGGAGAAAGCTGATCTGAGTTCAGTGTGTGAGGAGATAGGGCGAATGCAGTGGGCAGCAGTCGGCAAATGAGGTGGGAAAGAAACAAGCAAATTAGGTCAGGTGGATCTGTTGGACAGCTGCCCCTGCCAACTAGTCTCACACTGACACATTCACACCTGCTCTCTCTCTCTCTCTCTCTCACACACACACACACACACACCCTGTCAACACCCACTTACTCTTATTGTATTATTAATACATGCAGTGTTCAAACTATACTGAGACAAAAAATCCTTTTATTAACCGTCTTTATATAAATTCACATTTTGAATCATAATACTTCTGATAAAAACAAAAGTAAAAGGGCACTAGAAAAGTATTCAGAATCTATAGTGCCATGTTCTTCACTGAACGCGCAAGTCCTGCCTTTATAAAATGGGTGGCTTTAGCTCTCAAATCTGATTGGCTGAGCTAGGTTTTAAACCACTAAACCTGTTATGCTTTTGTTCTGTTCACAGAATGCCGCAGTGTTTGACTTGGTTAACAGTAAGCCTTGCGCTGTGCATGAGAAAACCGATTACCCATGATAAATTCTTTGTAACTCATTCGCTCTTACAGCTTATTGGCTTATATGTTAGCCAATCAAATGCTGTTGCGTCTCAATTCTGTAAAACAGCCTCTCTGCATTAAGTAAACATACCTTTTCCCGAACATAATATTTCCCCCAAAACAACAAGGAAATGTTTTCATTTAGGCTATTTTCTAAGCTTGCTTTGTCTGTCAGAACTGACTGAACGAATCAGCAATTATTTCCCATGGATGTTAGCGTGAACAGAGAGCATTCGAGTGAAGATGAGGATCATGTTTAAATGCTACCGGTGACTTTTACCTCAGGTGATGAGACAGAGACTGTTGTGGATGATATTGATAATCAAACGGATTATTAATTTCCTGTTGTAAATTTATAATTCTCTAAAATTTGGCAGTAATGCTGTTTTTTCCATAAACAGATTAGCTTTTAAATGAGACAGAGCATTTTTTGACAATGCAATTTTCTCCTTTTTAATTTTTTTTGTTGTTGTTAGTTTTCATAACTACAGTACTGTGCAAAAGCACACGCAAAGAAATGCTTTAGAGCAAAGATGCCTTCAAAATTAATGAAATTAAATGTTTCTCCATTAAAAAAAAAAAACTATAAAGAGCAATAAACAGTAATAAATGAAACAAAGGCAATATTTAATGTGATGATCCTTTGCTTTAAAAAAAAAAAAAAAGTAGTCTAAGGTAGAATTAGTGCAGTTTTATAAGGAAATGAGCTGTAAGTTTTATTGAACATCTTACTTTTATTCATTTAGCAGATGCTTTTATTCAAAGCGACTTACAAATGAGGAAATACAAGCAAAGGGTTAGGGTTAGGGTTAGGGTTAGCCTAATCCTAGCCTAGCCTTACCCTAACCCTAGCATCTTGCAGAACAAGCCACGGTTCTTCTGGAGACTTTGACTGTCGCTTCTTATTTTTGTGGCAAAATCCAGCAGCCTTCATTGTGTTTTTTGTCTGAAAAGTGTCTCTTACTACTTAATACGCTGCTTTCTTTACTGACATACAAACATTTTTCTGTAACATTTAATTATGGGCTGGAAAACTAACGTTAGGAAATCTAAAATGTTTTTATACTGATTCGATAATGTAGACATCATAAAATAAAAAATCTATAACAAAGTTTGTACTAAAAAAAAAAAATAGGGTGCCTAAGACTTTTGCACAGTACTGTATACATACAGTATATAGTAGAAAATTTGGTCATGAAGGGTTTCCCCTTATATTCCCTTAATTACTGTATTCCCTTAAATACAGATTCCTTTGAATTATGTTCTGTCCTATTCCCAGCTAAATGAGGATATTTCAACTTTACAAAGTTTTTTCTCTCTATTATGTTTCACATAAAAATATAAAATAAGACAATGCAGAATATATAAAAGGTCAGGATCAGTTAAAAAAAAAAAAGTAATTAATATTAAAGGTTTTTAATTTTTTTTAAATGTTAAATTAGTTTCCAGTTTTGGTTATTTTAATTAGATTAAGTTGTTTTTTTTTTTTTTTAGTTTTTTTTTTTTTTTAATCTCTTTTGGATGCAGGTGTTATTCGCTTCAGCTAGCACAGCAGTTCCAAAAAAAAAAAAAAGAAAGAAAAGAACAAAAGAAAAAAAAGGGGATGAATGTTCCGTGCTAATTTAGAAAGCACAAAAACCAACCTTGCGCTTTTTTCACCAGCCCACACAGAGCAGCTCTGATCTCCGATCTCCTGGCACAAACACACCTGCTAGCTGACAAAAAGACCAGCAGAATCAAAGCTCCATCTAAAACGCTGAACATCTCCCTGTCATAACTGATACTGCTTTAAAAGCGATCTCTGACACGATGGACAGACGTAAGCGACACCTGAAACGCACTTACTTCAACCCCTGCTCAGCATCTAACACATTCGACATTTGTGTCAGTACCCAACAACTAAAATGCACAACCAAATTCTGCTTTAAATCTCCACTCATTCACTCCATCAAAATGCATTCATTGCACTGTGTTGTCCGTTTTTAAATGAATTCCTTCAGCTCAGAGAAAGTCTATGTATATATTTTTTTTCAGATCGAATCATAATGGCAGAACTCAAACCTCTCCCGTAGCAGAACAAACTCATTTAGATTAGCAGACTCAGACTCAGCTCACACACACACACTCACTCTCTCTCTCTCTCTCTCTCTCTCTCTCTCTCTCTCTCTCTCTCTCTCTCTATCTCTCTCTAATGACCTTTACTGGAGCTAAGAAAAGACTCGGAATAAACATGAAATGAAAGAAGTGATCAGAAAGGTGTAAAATGCTACAGAGGCACAGGACAACCTGACACATATACAATAAAAGATGGGAGGTGAGACATACTTTTATTTTTGTATTTTCATAAGAGAACAAGTGACAGGGAGGCATGTAAATATACACATAAATAAATAAATAAATCGAAAATTGTCGCCCTCTCTCTCTTTCTCTGTGTCTATATCACTTTCTGAGTCTCTCTGTCTGTCAATCTATCGCTCTCTCTCTTTCCCTCTCCCTCTCTGTCTGTCTATCTCTCACTTTCTCTCTGTATGCAGCTCTTTACATATCAAATTCAAAACAGCTGTTTCTCTGCCTCTCTCTCCCCCTCTGTCTCTCTCTCTTTTTCTCTCTCTGTCTTTGACTGTTTATCTGTCTGTATCTTTTTTTCTCTCTCTCTCTCTCTCTCTCTCCGTCTCTCACTTTTTCTCTCTCTGTCTTTGACTGTTTATCTGCCTGTATCTCTCTCTCTCTTTCTCTCTCACCGTCTACTCTCTATTTCTCTCTGTGTCTGTCTCTATGTCTCTGTTTCTCTCTCTGTACTTACTTGTCTCTGTGTGTCTGTGTCTTTCTCTCTCTCTCGCTCTCTCTCTTACTCACTCTGTCTACCTCATTTCTAATTTAATACAACAGTTTTTATTATAAATTATATCACTGACAACAAGTAGAATTGTTGAAATATTTGCATAAGTTTCAGAGGTTTTTTTTTTTTTTTTTTAAATATTTGGTACGTCCCCTTTTTGCTTTAATGACAGATCTGGCATTGACTCCACAAGTTTGTGCAAAACCTTATGATCCATTTTAGATCAAATCCATCTTTGTACAAAGCAATTATCATGGTCAATATCACAAATTTGCTTACATTTAAATGTGGGACCTAGAAAGACTGCAGAATCTTGAATATTAAATATTTAAACTATTGAACATTTTTTTTCTTTGTTTTAAATACTTCAAAATTCTACAACCTTCGGTTTATTTCCAATAAACAGAATAATTCTAATATATGCAGTATATTTGTCTTCTCTCTCTCTCTCTCTCTCTCTCTCTCTCTAGCTCTCTTGCCATTTATGTTCTGACACTGAATCTCTTCTCCATCGTTTTGTCCAATGCACATGGCTAGAACATAAACTCATTTTTGCTGGAGTTTTCCCTTAAAGTGTTTAATTTGAGCCAAAATATTCAGCAACATGTTCTAATCCTACAGTAAAATATAGCTATTAGGAAAATGAGGAGAACCAAATGTCAGGGCAGAGAGCAGTGGAAGTGGTAGCCATGTTCAAGAGCTTAATGGCCACACACAAAGTAGCATGCTGTGTTTGTGTCAGTTGTCTCACGGCGCTGTGAATAACACCTATATTAATAACTCACAAAGCCACATGCTCATCATTCCATTTCATCCAGGAACCATTTCACCATTTCTCTACTGCTTGATATGTTTCTTGGGGATCTGGACACTGAAAACGTGAATATTTTTGCTTAGTAAGGTTTAAGAATAAAGTAACTTGTACCATTTAATTGGGAATAACAACTGTGTGTGTGTGTGTGTGTGTGTGTGTGTGTTTGTGAGAGAATGAAATAGAGAATGATAATAGGTGCATGTAGGACGATATATCGATATAATATCGATATCGTGATAAATGATTACGCGATACAACTTTCTGAGATATCGTTGGTATGGTGGTGTACTTTTTGGTTTTTAATCATTACAAACGAAATGCTACTGAATGGACGTCTAGTTATTTTAACTTAATCCTTGTCTTTGTAGGCATTAAAGAAAAGTATCACCAAAACTCAGTTTAACATTTTTTTGTTTGTTTATTTTACTATTGTTTTGCAGACAGTTTGTTAGCTAAATTATATTTCGTGATACACGTCATATATCGTAGAAATGTCCCCAAGTGTCACGTGATGTGATATTTTTCTCACAGCTGCATGAGTTAATCCCATACATATTTCAGAATAAGAAGGAAGCTATTTGTGTGAAAAGTATTGGTTATCGGTTATTTTTTTTAACTGTAAACATGCATTTTCTTTTCTCTTTAACTTCGCCTTGAGGAGTGGACTTCTCTTTTGATAGGCTCAGTGAGTTTCTCATACAAACAGCTGTTCTTAATGCATTATTACATATAACAAGTTACAGTTATCTAATTCAACAACAATATACATTGTCTATAGACATATTAGAATATGCACATCATTTTATACAGTTCGAGCTAATGTAAGAGCTGCTGTTATTTGCTAATGGAAAAAAAACAACAAATTCTGACTAATCAGCATTGAGGATTCAACGGCGCCTGGCTGGTCTCCCAACCCGTTTGATGTCAGGTTTGTAAATATGTTGTTAGTTTGATGAAACCAGGGTCATTAGCAATGGAAATTGTTTGCCAGTCAAATGCAGGAATTTCAAAGATTAGCACCCTGATTCTATCACTTCGCCCCTTGTCACACTTCCTCAGCCAGGCTAGGTTAGCATGGATTAATAATGAGCGTTTGCGATGCAACTGATTCTGTATGGCTAATACGAAAAGCCTAAGATGATTTAACACCGAGATAGTAATATTCCACCACTGGATTTAATTTCAGCTGTATAGAGAGGGGAAGATGAACGCTTACTGCTTACTGGGCTTATGATTTCATTGAGATGACATTACAATCTCGCATTAAAACAAGCTGTGAGCTCTTTTTCACTGCACTGTATTCAGTAGCCCATGGGGGGCTTAATAACTATACATGACATGTCAAGGTGAACCACAGATTGTAAAAAAAATACAATTCGGAGGCTCATTAAAGGAGCAGCCCACGTCTACCCAAAACCATGATGGGAAGAAGGAGAGACAAGTGTCTGTGTAAAGCGTAAGCCATGCTGGGTATGGTTCATTGTCCGTCACCATAGTAACAGGAAGGTGACACGACCTCAACTTCACGGCATCAAACCGAGAAAGCAGACAGAGACGGACAACACAGTGAGATGAATCATGTGTGGCTTTGTTCAGGGACTATTTATGGAAAGATAGGACTAAGCAAGAATACAGCACCTATGTTTATGTCCTACCAGCACTGTCAGGTCCAGGATTAGGCTCTGCTGCCATGGGTTAATTTTTTTCATATGTGAGTATGGGATTGGGCATATATTAGGTTTATAGGCTTATACCAAGCAAACACATAATCTAACAGGAAATAACAGTAACAACAATAAGTGCTTATGAAGTACAAATAGCAGGATACAGTTTACTGAAATGATCTCACGGCTTTCCCTTTTATACAACAATACACATGTGTCTAAAAAATATGAGACCATTTTCGAACCTCTGTGAAAGAGCGATTTAGGAAAACGTGCATGGTTTCAATACCGCTTAATAAAAAAATCAAATGATATTGTAGCATAATACATATATTATAAATATTAGAATGAATATATGAAAGCAGTGTAAATGATAAATGGTTATACAGCACTTCTTTTTTAATCTTAGCAGTTCTACAAAGCGCTTTACACAGTTTTTCATTTACCCATTCATACACACACACACATACACTCACACACTAATGACAGCAGAGCTGCCATATAAGGCGCTAGCCTGCCATTGGGAGCAAATTGGGGTTCAGAGACTCGCACACGGACACTTCGGCATGTGGAGTCATGTGGAGTCATGTGGAGTCATATAAGCCAGGAATCGAACAACCAACCTTGCAATTAGTGGACAACCCGCTCTACCACCTAAGCCACAGATGCCCCTAATTTTGTATAAGTGTATAAGGCTTGAGGGGCAAATATTTGTGTTTTGGCATTGAGCTGGTTTTGATTGGTCATTGGATATTGCGTTTTTAAAATTTCTTTGTGTTTATACATTCACTTTAGCACACAAGAACACATGCACCCCTATCCGATCAGCCAATAATGAGGCACAATTGGACATTTGACTGTTTCACTGTTCCTCAGATTCCTGTTTGTTGCTGACAGGAATGGAACCCAGTGTGGTTTCTTCTGTTGTAGCCGGTATCCGGTTCAAGATTTGGCATGTTGTATGTGTGTTCTGGGATGCTTTTCTGCTCACCACGGTTGTAAAGGAGTTCTTATTTGAGTTAGTTACTGTAGCCTTCCTGTCTGCTCAAACCTGCCTGGACATTCTGCACTGACCTCCCCCATCAATTAGATGTTCCAGCCTGCAGCTCAATGGATGTTTTTTTATTGTTGTTGTTTTTCTATTTTTTTACACCATTCTGTGGAACTTGATGTAGATCAACAGTTTCTAAAATAGCAAAAGAGCCAGCCTGTCTGGCACCAAGAACCATGCCATGCTTAAAGTCACTGAGATCACATGTGAACATTAACTGAATCTCTTGACCTGTATCTGCACGATTTTATGCACTGCTCTGATACATGATTGGCTGATTGGATAATTGCTTGAATGTGCAGGTACATGTACTCCTTCTCTGAAAACATTACGATTTGCTTCCATGGTAAATATTGATAATATTGATACGCTATATATGAAAAACAGTATATCCTGATCAAGTCCTTGTAAATGAGCTGTTTCTATGTAAAAAAAAAAAAAAACAATTATAGAAAATGAATCAACATCTGACTAATCAATATCGAGCATTCAACAGCAGAGCATTAGGTGTCATTGCGTATGGTTCAACCACAGCAGGCCTCAGAGGCATTGGCCTCTTTGAAGAGAGAAAGTGAGGGATAGTGACATGGGGGATACTGGGACATGGCCAGCATGACAGGGAATGACCCTGAACATAATAGTGGCTTTCTTTAGATCTGAACAGGCGTTAACATTTAAATGTCAGGTGAGGGACGGGGATATGTTGGTCGAAAAAGCCTGGGGGAGGAAATAAAAAGAGGTTGAGAGGGTGGAAGGGCAGAGATAGTCTAGATTATACAGATCACTGTAGCAGGCAGGGTGTGCTAATGTATGAATGCAAAAAGAACGTCTTTCTGAGACCGTGTGGCACATTTTAAGGTAGTAGAGTACCATGGATTAAAACTGTCCTACTGCTTGACAGAACATTTCTTTTTTTTTTTTTTTTTTTAAATCTGTTAATGCATCCTGTCAGCCCGGAGTGGAATTGCCTCCGGAGAAAATGATTGCTTGCATTTGTTTTAAAACTTAATATATGCAGAATTATTATGGCAATCACCCTTTTGAATTTTGCCACGCACTCTAAAACTGCCCTGAACTTAAAAATTTCATTTTCAAAGGTTAATTCATCTTGGGTGGCTGAGTCTGATTATATAAATTGGTATTTAGGTCAAACAGAGCAAAAGTCACAAATTCCTTTCAACACAGTGACTTTCTCAGTACTAACTGAGAAAGTATTAAAATTGAGAGCGTGGATTCATGCGAGAATGAATGCACGCTTAACCAGCTAGCCACCTAAATAATGTTACTGATGAACAAAATAGTTTTGGTTGCTATGACATTTTGACATTTTAATAAATACTGTTAAATATTAATGAAAAGAATAATAACTGTTAATAAATGATGTATAAATTGTTAAGAATATAAATTGAGACTCAGAGAGAAATCAAATTAGTCTCCCTCTTGCCAAATCTTTTTGGTGTTGTTGTTTTGTGTTTGTTTTTTTGTTGGTTGGTTGGTTTTGAATTTCTGACATGGCTAATGTTTTTGTTCACTGGTTGCATACTGGGTTTTATGTATATAATAAGCCTATAAAATCTTTACACGAAAAGATCATTTCCATTCAAGCAAAATAAGTTCCCTTTCAAAGGGAACTCCACGTTGCATTTAGCATAACACTACGGGAGCACCCGTAGTGTTATGCTAAACGCAACGTCTCGTTCCCTTCTCAGGGAACAGGGTTACATGCGTAACCCAGACGGTTTTTCTGCCCAAATCCCATACCAAAACTGGCCCCAAGAAAATACCAAAAACACCCCTAAACTTTGCAGTGATTTTCATACTGTAGCTATATTGTATTTATGACAATATATATAATAAAAATGAGACCTCGGTGTAAAGAACTATCTACGAAAACCATTAGCTGCTTTGTTACATGAATACCAATTACAATTTGGTTGCAATAGTATCTGGAATCCTATACTGGTGTATAGAATATGTTGAGTTTTGGTGCTAATTTTATCCTAGTGAAATCCCAGTGTCTATATGTAACAAATACAAGCTATGTTGCTAGCAGTGAGCGCTACCCAGTGAGTTGTTTGTGACAGCAGGATGACATTTTCTACATTTTATATTCATACACTCCGGCATACTGGTCAAGTTCATCGTTTTTTGACCGAGTTCTAGTATCATGCTAGTCATGCTCGGTTTGAATCAGTTTTGTCAGTTAAGATCAGGGCAAGCTATGCCTGTGTGACACCGGTGCTATCATTTCCTGAGAACAAACATCAGAATAAAAAATTATTTTATTCAGTGCCACACTTCCCCCTCTCCAATCATTGCACATACAGCACAGAGACACAGAACCAAATCAATTGCCATGGCAACAAAAAGGCCTCCTGGTGTTCGGTGCCCTGTTCCTAAAAACCAGCATGATAATGTGAGTAGTTCATCATGTGAGTCACTGTTAATTCATACTGCATTAACCCCGTACATGTTTAAAGGTTTCGTTAACTAAAATTACATTTGTCTGTGAATTTGACATTAGGTAGTTTGAGATAAAAACACAAAGCTAAAAAGGTTGGATAAACACCGAACGGATCGATTTGACTGGTGTCAAAATAGTGAAGCGCCAGCGTAAAATCTAGCACCGATAGAAAGGAGAGGAGGTCGGTTTAAAGGAAGTCCTTGAGTGTTCCTTATGACAGAAATCACAGGTTAAGTCGCTTCCATTCTCACCTCCAGATGAGATAGTCTCTCCTGAGACAACCGCTAAGGGTCTTATTACATTTTACAACTCAAGCCACTGTCTAACCTCCTGCAACACAATGCTGTACAGAATGTATGCAGTTTGCTTCTCAGTGGGTCACTGTGTTCCCATTTAATCGCAGAATATGCTAAATTTGTTTAACATTCGGCTAATGGTTGCATACATATAATGTGAACATTTGTTTTCTCAGTGCTAGGATTATAAAATGTATGATAGTTTTTGTGTATGCTGAGCCTCAGCCCCGCTGCTCAAAGGCCATGGAGCTTCTGATATCTTTTATACACTTTTCTGGCCACAAGCTTCAGGATCTTGACGGCTGTAATCTTATTGGCGCGCCAAACGTCCACGTATGTGCACTTATGTGCTGGAAAACATTTGAACACTGACAAAATGAGCTTTTCAGAGCAAGACATGGTCAAAAAAAACTTCGTGAAGTCTCATCTTTAAAATCGTTGGAGCTCCAATGTAAACCGCAAGCCGGACAGCAGAAGCTGCAAGCGGGGACGGGGGCAACTGGAAGCCTGAATACTGGACCACAAGGAAAACTTTTTACTGAAAGGTTATATGTAAAGACATGCATGTTGAGTACGGCAAGTGAATTGTTTGCGGATTTCCCGAACAATAAGAAAATCATTCAGAAAATAAAAGACGTGCCCCTGTCAGCCTGAACAGTGCGTGACTTGATGGCACGCGAAATAGACAGGGAAAAGAGCACAGATATAACTTTGGCAGATTTTTTTTGTTCTCTTGCGCTGGATGAGTCTACAGACACACACACACACACACACACACACAGAAGAGGTTTTATGCTGCTGAGGTGCTACCTATTGTTTGTTGCATATTTATATGTTTTTGAGTTGTCTATGGACCTAAATAAAGTTACTGTTATTGAAATGTTATTGAAAAAACATGGGTTGTTTTTTTTTTTATAATAATAAAATATTCATTGAAAAAATGCATTAAGCAAAAATTGGTGAAAAGATGTTCCCAACCCCTGATGTAGGGCAATGTACAATAGTATTAATACTGCTTATTGTGGCATGTCTGGGACAACATGACACTGAATTTAATCTTCAGCACAAACTTATATACAGTATAATCCTATATAACAAGTGGTAGTCTGAAATATTGTCTACAATTCGTATTAAGTATGGGAAGCAAGAGCTCTTAAGAGGCCTGGTACATAGGCCATAAATGTGTTTGACATCACACTACTGCCATATATATATATCGAGTCGGTTTGCTATTCATCCAGGGCTTGCTCTCTGGGATCTTGGACCAAGTCTACTAGAGTAAGTCCTATCTCAGAGTGAGTAAGGGTCCAAACATTGACACAAGAAGCTGACGACTCTCAGGCAGCCAAGAGCCAGCATTACTTTAAGTCGTATGTCCATGCTCTGATCTCTAATGGGTGAATTGAACTGGCACTTTAGATTTGTACTTCTTTTTTTTTTTTTTTGGCCGTGTTTCTTAAGAATCCAATAAACAACTTGGTGTCAAATGCAAACGTGTAAAGCAGTGAATTAGGCTAGTCAAGCACTTTTAAATCCTGGGTTCAATTATCCGATTACTCTCTAGCAATAGAAAGAAATGAAATACACCATCCTTCCTAAATGCTCTCTTGAGAGCTTCTGAACACAGATGATTTTGAATCGATACACAGCTTCCTACCAGAGGAAGCATCCTAGATAACTGTCATACGAAAGACTTTATCATTTATTTCTCTTTTGACATGCTTGATTGTCAGCTTAATACCTTCCTGCATGCATAACATTCTACCTCACTTGTAAGTCACTTTGGATAAAAGCCTCTACCAAATGAATAAATTTAAATGTAAATGGACACACCAGGCACTGTATTGTGGTCATCCAGGTGATGCAAAGTATAAACAGACACTAATGACTGCAGACGAACACAAAGCAAGCACCCTCTCTCCCCCTGACTTTAAGACAGGGAGTGACTGAATAGAAAATGTGAAAGACAATAAAACCAGGTCCCATGATGCTGGATCAGTGTGCAGTGGAGCTCACAGAGGTTAAGAGACATATACACAGGATCTGACTGACCATGCGAGACGCCTGTTGTGCAGTGATATTTCTCTCAAAACCCTTTCTCTCTATCCATCATTCCACATAATCACGTCTTTTCACAACCCTTATTCGTCTTTAGGAACAAAGGCGGCATGTGTAATGGTAATGCAAGCGAGCATTGCATAAGCCATTCCTGTCTTCTTTGACAAACTACAAACGCCAGCGTGTTAGCATATCTAATGAGTAAAATAAAATAAAACATCAACACACAAGCAACACGAGTGCAGAGCAGATGGCTTTCTTACCCTATGCTCACACTAGTGACAAGTCGCTCGTGTCGCTTGTAGTTTGTCTCTTGTGGGCTTGTAGCGACTGCTACTGTTGTTGATTGTGGCTGTGCACTATTCAAGTTTTTAAAAAAAAATTGTTAGTGCTAGGCTTTGTACTAGCTTCATTGGCAGTGTCACAGCCCGGTCCGATCAGAACTCAAATTCCCAAGATGCAACACTCGCTTCTCATGCACGCATGCGCGCACCATCCCTGGAGTTCTGATCAGTCACACCTGGCACCAATCACACACACTCACCGCTAGTATTTAGGGAAGTCATTCACCCAGTTTATACGCGAAGTATACGCTCAGTAGCTCGTTTCTCTGCGTTACCAAGCCGTTCTAGTTTGTTTGTTTCTCGTGAGCCTCGACCCTTGTTTTCTGTCTCGACTACGCTTTCTGCCTATCCCCGTTTGTATTGTTCGCCCGATCGCTTGACCCTTGTTTACCCCACGACTACGTTTCTTGAACGTCCCGATTCTACGCTCTACCCCCGCCGCCCGCTCCTGCTTCCGTGCCGTTTCGAGGTTTGTGACAGGCAGATTAGCAAAGCAAGCTAACCGTACTAGCTGCATATGGTCATTAGAGGCACTAGCATTCTCTGCTACTTCCTCCCAAGCTTTATTTTTCTTCATAATGTCTCTGTACACATTTAATTAGAGGGCGTATATGACAGGATAAGATGAAATCATGGTTATTCTTCCATTTCTGAGTGTCAAACAGTAAATGGGAACTAATTAGATCTAGGAATTAAAGTTGTGAGTGAGGAACTGAAGAAACGTCAGAACACATGCACCATAGGTTTAACCCGAGGTCTCGTTTGAGCCAACTGTTTAGATTTGCCACTTCAGTTTGTCATACTTCACTTGCATACGATCTTAATCTTAATTCGAATGACATTTGTCGCTCTATCGTGGCTGAAACCGTGCCTCTGTTTCACGCACCTATAAAATGAACGATCACCTGACCTTGGCGAGACTAAACATAGGCTTAGTAACATGTTGTCTGAGAATATGCTAATAACCTGGGTCTGTTTTAAGTACAGTATTTTTAACTCATTTCCTCCTTTCCTCATCCTGTTTCCTCCCTAACCTCCACTCTCCCCCCTCCTTCTCCTCTCCAGTAGCAGCTAGCAGCATTTATTTATTAGCTCCTCATGTGATCACAGCATTTTACAGCCCACAAGCTCTCTGGAGTCCATTCTGATAGAAATAAGAGAACACAAATGTAGACGGACATGATTAATGCCTTTAATTATTCAACAAGTGCTTGCTTTGTCTGTTAGTGGGCATTGTGGTACCACTATCACTGAGGGGCGCCAGGACTTAATAGCCTCACTAAGATGGCAAACAGACGCAAGTATTACCGCAGCATTATAAGACTGGATAATCATGAGTACTTAATGGTGATCATCAGGGTTATAAAACAGATTGGAACTAATCATCTAAATGCTTGTTAGCAGATTCAGCTAAGTGTGTCTCTTTCTACCAGGGATGTAACGGAATATGAATTGGATTGCACAGATAATATATTCTAAACAAATATAAATACAGATGAAAATAGAAGGCACATTATTTGTTGTTGATGTCACAGATTTCACAGCCATCTAGAGCCAAGGGAGCAGAATTGGCCATGCTAATTGGGTGGGAGGGATGGCATACTCTCGCTCCTCTCTTAATCACTGTGTCAATAGCGAATCATGGGCTCTCGGAGCTCATGTATGTGGAAGAGGGCAGATAGAACTTTCCTCTGAGTATGCTACGCTGCTTTGTGACACACCATAAGCAGCAATTCGAAAGGTGTGGCTGGCTGGCTTCATGTGTCTCAGAGAAAGTACATGTTTACCCTCCCCAGTTTGTAGCTTTCATAGCTGGGTGGGAATTGGCAGGTGAATAAATGCAGAAAAATGGGTGGGTGGGACGGACCGAGATCCCTGCGATGCAACAAAAAGTCACACAAATGGAAGGTTTTTACTTTCATGCAGGGGAATTTCATTTACATGAAGATGGCAGGACAAACCAAGCCCTCATGCTCATTAAAATGTATACGCTGTGTCGCTTATAAACTTTCTAGGATGGGTCGTGGAGGCTACAGGTTTGTTTATAGTTTGCGAGTGATGTAGCTGAGGTTGGGGAACTGTCACAGCAAGAATTTACATAGTATTGTGACACTGCCGGTAATTCTACCTCTAGTTTTCTCTCAAGTAGGTTTAATTTAAAAATCTAAAAATGTAAATATGAATATACTGTCCTGTAGATATTGAATATTTGGAGGACTAAACAGGTACAGAGACAGATAGTGGCACTGCATTACATCCATACTTCCTACAGCTCGTTTTTCCCTCACAACCGGACATCAAGTGGCCTCTGCTACAGTCAGAGACACAAATACTAGGATATAGCCATGGTGTGATGCTGAAAGGTGATCCTTTCCCTCGAGGACAGAACCGCAGAGCAGGGCTAAGCTGTAGAAGAGTCTGCAAATGTCAACATTACCACCACAAATGACTCGCTCACAGACATGTCTGTACATACACAAGTTTGTAAATGTACAGCACTTGCTTCATATCTAATAAAGTAAACATGACTAAATATAACATGCTCCGTAAAGGTTTATAGGTATATAGGTGATTCCATGATTGCGGTGCCAGTTGTATACAAATATGTATGTACACTAACTATAAAAGACATTATTAAACATACACTAAGTTAAGTGTCTTTCATCACAACCTATATGCACGATTAGTCACAGAAGCAAGCAAGGGACTAGCGGTAACGCTCAACATGATGCTACCGCCACCAGGTTGTAACACTGCAGAATATGGGAAAGTTCATTGGTATGAAATCTTATGCAATGCATCGCAAGTGTGCAGGGAACAATGAATACAATAGACGGCCACGGGACTTGGAAAAATCCTGCCCAGAAATGATTATAATTACGGAACCGCACAAGAAAGGCATTTTTCTAAGCGAGGTAAAATAATCTGTGTCATTTACTCAAATGGAGAGAGAAGAGAGCGAGAGAGCGTGAGACCTACGTTTGCCCTGCCAGATGAAATGCATGTCAGTTACACTTTTATCAAGCACTGAAAGCACAAGCTTTTCAAGAAAAGCAAAGAAAGAAAACAACTCGGCTCTCGCAGCTGTCAAAATCCTTTCAAAATCCCACTAAGTGAGAGAGAAAAAAAACGGCACTTGTCATGGTTTAGACCTTGCATCATTTGAAGGTGCTGATATTTAAACTTGCAGAGCTGAGAAATGCTCAGGTACTATAAAAGCTTTCAGTTTTGTATGTAAATACACAAAACTGCGAAAAACTCTCACTTACACAGAGGCGCTACTATCATCTCTCGCTGAGTGTTACGACAGTCTTACAGGCTCAGTTCAGACTCCGACAGACGGAACGACAGACAATTTATTTCAGGTATTATGTGCAAAGTCTGAGTTTCAGAAGTGGGAAAAAGAAAATGGAGGAATGAGATGTAGAGGAAAAATATATTTATACAAAGATACAAGAAGCTTAGTTGAGATTATTCATATAGTATATAAAATGACCGAAAAACTGACTGGTAAAAGTACATTATATATCACAGTGATGTTGAATTCTTAAATTTGGTTGGTCAGAAGGTGTTGGTTAATTTTCTATAACAGCACACTCTGACAGTAGTGCTGGCTGTAATTGAAATCCCATTTTTTAAATCATTAACGTACTTGTTCAAATAGGACGTCGTTTCTATAGTGAACTTGCATGACAGACAATCTATAGTACGTAATCTAGAGTTAATAATAAAAACATCTTTAAAAAAAAAAAAAAGTGCTATATAACAAAGAAAAGCATACGATTGTTGATACAGTGAAGTATTCTGTACAGGACGGGTTTATTTAGCATTTGTGGAAGGAGTCTCCAGTGTCAGCGCTTTGTAAAGGTCAGTAAGTTTTTCACCATTGGAAAGTCTACTTTGTAACATGACAAGCTTGACTTCAAGAACTTTGGGACATGCTGTTTTAGGAAAATGATCAAAAAGTACCTCAGCTTTGCATCAAGCTGCATCACAACACCCCATCGTTGATTATTTTCCTATAACAGCATGCCCCCAAGGGTTTTACTCCTTTATCGTGTTCTTTGCTGCTGCAAAAAATATTCTCATAACCCACAGGATTTTCACAACTTTAAAGCGTTAAAAGCCTTCGAGTTTCTGCAAAAGAGCAAGTATTTCAGTAAGGGAAGAGAAGAAGATAAAGAGTAATGGAAGGGGAGAGCGATTGACCTGAGACAGCCCTATACACTTTTCACCCTGCTTCGCACTAGGTGGAGTGTGTGAACATGATGGAAAAGAAAGTGACACCGTGCTCTCTTTTACTCCCACAAAGACGCACCCGTGTGCACGCCATTTTTAACATCAAAACTGGAGCGCATCCCTTCATTCGGGGGTAAAGAGACACTGGCTTGCGTTCAAATGGCACTCGAGCTTGCATCATTTTCGCAGAGGCAAACCGAGACGAGACCATAGCACTTTGAAGCCCACCGATGCTTTGCGGTGCACAGACACATGAAAGAAGCCGAGCCCTCTTGCTCTTCGTTTGAAGTCGGGGCTTTGGCGCTAGTCCGAGCTTTAAAGTGGCCCAAACGGAATATTCCAAATGGCAGGGGTCTGATACTCTGAGTCAACAGTATGCAATGAGTGGACATGAGTCAGACTAAAGTTCTATAGGTCAACATTACAGCAAGGACAGGCAATCACATGCACGGGTCCTGGTCCTCCTCACACTGTAGTTCACTCATGAGGAGTTTGACTTAGTTGTTCAGATTGACACAAACACTGTGGCAAGAAAGTTAAGTGTTGTGGAATAAGGACAAGTCTAAATAATCTTGAGTATCCTTGGCTCTTATGAGCATTTTGCAAATGTTTTAAGTGAAATTAACTTAAGTAAACCCACATAAATCTGAACGTCTTAGTTGTAAAACATATGATAGTTGTTTTAGACTTAATACTGTTGTCAATTTTGTGGGTCAAACCAAAAACTGAGACACATTTGCAGAGATTGGAAATGAATGATTTAATTATCCCAACGTCAGGTGAGGTCATAAGTTTACAGACGTCTTGCAGAATGTTTTTTTAGTCAATCCTGCCCTGAATAAACTTTTTCACATATCAGATGTTTACATATGGTCTACAAGACACAATAATAACTGAATTTGTCAAAAATGAACCAGTTCAAAAGTTTACACACGCTTTATTCTTAATACATAATTCTTAACGTGTCGTTACCTGGATGATCAACGACGTGTTGTTTTTATGCTTTGTGATAATTGTTCATGAGTCCCTTGCTTGTCCTGAGCAGTTAAACTGCCCACTGTTCTTCAGAAAAATCCTCCAGGTCCTGCACATTCTTTGCTCTTCCAGCATCTTCTGCATATTTGACTCCTTTGGCTGTATGATTTTAGCTATATGATTTTGAGATCCATCTTTTCACACTGACGACAACTGAGAGACTCGTACACAGCTATTACAAAAGGTGCAAACGTTCATTAATTCTCAAGAAGGCAACACGATGCATTAAGATCCAGTGGGTACATTTTTGAACGGTGTAGACTGTTATTATTTTGTCTTCTGGGAAACGTGTAAATATCTTACGTAGCTTCTGGGGCAGTCCTAAATATATGATAAATATGATCCCTCCAATTTAAAAAAAAATAAATAAAAATTCTTAACATTTTGCAGATTCTGCAAGGTGTATGTAAACTACATCTATAAAATATGATCCATTTTTAGGCTTAAAGACAAGTAACACAGGTAATATTATAAATATGCACATGTTGAGATGCTTAGACATTTAAGACCTTGATTCTATTACTGCGGTGTTCACAGCTTTATTAAAAAAAGTTAACTAGCTTTTCATCAAACTTTTTTAATAATGCTTTTGATTTACAGGATTACAAATCGAACCTGGATGCCACTGAGTGCTGCTGCTGTTCCCCTGAGGAGTCTTATTAAAGCCTCAGGTCATTGCCAGCATTTTGAGCTTATAACATGTTCAAACACATAGCTAGGCAAGGTGACAGGGTAACCATGGTAACCACAGGCAGTCGCTAAGCTTCAGCATGATGTCAGGACAGATTGACATGACCCCAGACCTCCACTCGGATCAGGACTGATGAAGGTCAGATGAAACAGAAGCCTGGTTGATGAATCTAGGATTGTAGTATTGGGCTGAAGAGTGCACTCTGATCAAAAAGCAATAAACAGGAAGAAAACAAAATCTCCAATTCTGCAAATGCTCCATAACACCCTGAGTGCTGTGCTCACCATTAAAAAAAAACAACAACTTTTATTCTTCATACCCCAAAAACACACAAAAAAAACATGAATGTCATAGAAATGGTCTTAAAAGAATTGCAAAGACATAATCGAATTCTGTTTTATTCCACCTCAGAGAAACAAGTCAAAGGATAAAGAGTAGAGCTAAAGCGGAGCTGACGCTAATAGAAATAAATATTCACTTACTGTCAGTATTTTAAATGAGAACACTGTGTGTGTGCCTGGTGTTTGTGTTCCTGAGCTTGGTGCACTATCGATCTGTACCTGAGGCCACAGGGTACAGACTTATTCCCCTATTAATGGCTCCACCTGTCTGATGGCCACGAAGTAACCCAGCTGTCTGGGGCTTTTCATTAAGCAGCCAAATATTGAGTTACGACGAGGCGGTAGATGATAGAGGAGGGCTGAGGAGACGCCAGGAACAGCCAGCGCAAAACATCTAACAAAATGGGTGAAAGTCCAAATGAGGGACTATATGTTTACATTTCCAATGCAGGGATTGTAACAGGCTTGTGCCATGTAATGACTTAATCATCCGTACACGATCGTACATTGACACAAAATCCAGTGACATTTACTCCGATTACTGTGTATGATATTACCAGACATGTTAATCTTACTCATTTTGCTTAGGAGCTCTGCAATTATTCTTGTATGAGTTATGACTGAAAAATACTCCAACAGAGCAAGCAGTCTTTTTACATTTAGAACATCTGGCCGACGCCCTTATCCAGAGCGACTTACATTTATCACATTTATGAGCCTTGCTCAAGGGTCCAACAGTAACGGCTTGGCAGTGCTGAGATTTGAACTCGTGACCTTCCGAGCAGTAGTACAATGTATTAACCACTGAGCTACCACTAACCCCACTGTCTTTTTCTCAGGAGCCAACCTACATATGAATCTGGAATGATTTGTACATGTGTTTTGAACTCTCTGATATTCACAGGCACTACCTGCAAGCCCCGCCCTCTCCCCCATCTCATATAATCTTGACTAAACTTGAAAAATGCATTTTTGCTTTCTGTCCAGGTAAATGGAGAATGTTTGCGTTCATTAATGTGATATAAAATCTATCAGTGGATGTTCGACTTTAGTTACGTCATTAGTCAAGTATTAGTCAAGTTAAACAAGTTAAAAGAATGTTAATGGTGATGATAATTAAAAAGCAATTCAGGGATGGAGATTATAAGGGGGCCGTGACAGATAAGGACCAATGGAGGGAATTTCGCCAGGACACCGGGGTATACCCCTACTCTTTACGAGAAGGGATTTTTAATGACAACAGAGAGTCAGGACCTCAGTTTAACGTCTCATCCGAAAGACGGTGCTGTTTTTACAGTATAGTGTCCCCGTTACTAAACTGGGGCATTAGGACCCACACAGACCACATGGTGAGCACCCCCTGCTGGCCTCCCTAATACCACTTCCAGCAGCAACCTACATAAATACTCTGCTCTCATGGATATCAAATTATTGCAAACAATACACAGGTTTTACACATAAAAAAAATATATATTCGTCAAATATAGGTGTGCTACAATTATTGGCACCCTTTTAGTCAATATTCTGTGCTACCTCTCTTTGCCAAGGTAACTGCTCTGAGTCTTCTCCTTTAATGCCTGATGAGGTTGGAGAAGACATGGAAAGGGATCTGAGACCGTTCCTCCATACAGAATCTCTCCAGATCCTTCAAATTTCGAGGTCCACGCTGGTGGACTCTCCTCTTCAGTTCACCACACAGGTTTTCTATGGGGTTCAGGTCAGGGGACTGGGATGGCCATGGAAGGACCTTGATTGGAGGACTAAAAACCACTGAAACCATTGACCTTGAAACCATTTGTGTGTTGATTTTGATGTGTGTTTTGGATCATTGTCCTGCTGGAAGATCCAACCACGGCCTATTTGAAGCTTTCTGGAAGCTTTCAGGTTTTCATTTAATATCTGCTGATATTTGATAGAGTCCATGATGCCATGTATCCTAACAAAATGTCCAGGTCCTCTGGCAGAAAAACAGCCCCAAAACATTAAAGATCCACCACCATATTTAACTGTGGGCATGAGGTACTTTTCCATATGGCTACCTCTCTGTGTGCTCCAAAACCACCTCTGGTGTTTATTACCAAAAAGCTCTATTTTGGTTTCATCTGACCATAGAACCCGATCCCATTTGAAATTTTGTGAAGCTCAACAACCTTTTGCCGCACATCACAGCTATATTCTTTGGTCATACCCATTGTTATGAATGACTAAGGGAATTTGCCCTATGTGTTACCTCATAATTATTCCCCTGTGAAACAGGAAGTCATGGTTGAACAATTTCCTGTTCCTATATATGTATATTATGTGAGGTACATTATTATAATGTACTTCACACTGAGAACCTTGAAACTACAACTGACAATGCCCGAGCCAAATGCTGAATATTTGTTGGACACTTTAAACACACACTATAAAATTCTGCAGAAGTTGCACAGCACCAAGTTCCAAATGCCAAAATCTTTCTTCAAGGCCTCAAACTGACAAATAAAAATCAGCAGTTAATTGTGACCACCCATACAAAATAATGCACTTACGCACAATGGTTTTATTCGTTTGACAGCCCTAATATTTTCTTCAGCTACTGCATGGTTACCATCAATCACACTGTATTGAAGAACACAAAAGGAATTGAATAGGAGAGGCAGAGACAGAGGGGTGGAGAGCGTAGAAGAACAGCAACACTGTGTGTGGATTGGAAATAAAGCACACTGGAATACATGTTTCCTTCATTAACCTTGTTTAAAATATAACCAAGTGACAAATGAAAGGAAAAACACTGTCTCTATTATGCTGAGGGGGTATTTATTTTGTTGCTATTGTTTGAATCCACTCGTCTCCTTAGAATCAGTGTTACTACAAATCAATACAAAGTTGGTGAACATTCTGAATGAGCACATTTATCCTATGATTAGACAGTTCTACCCTGATGGGAGTGGTCTCTTCTAAGATTACCCCGCCCCCCTACGTAAGGCACAAGGGCTCACTAAATGGCTTGTGGTGGCCCAACACCTTACTAACACACCTATCAGTATATTTACAATCATAATTGATCAGCTGATACCACAAATCATTGTCTTAATCTACGGATGTAGCCAATTACAAATACATTATTTGAATTGAACAGATGATGTGTCCTAAATGGATACAGATACAGATAGCTTCAGACTACGTCTGTACATCAAGACAGATATTTTTACCATCCTGCAAAGCTTGAAAAGGACAGCTTGGGTGAGTCGCAATCAGCTCCCTAGTTCAGTAGTCAGGGCACTCATCAAGGAGTCAGCCATTTTAAGGGCTGTCTCAATTGCAAAATCCTTCCAGTTTGCTCCCTTAAAAAAAAAAAAATCCTACAATTCACTGCAAAAAAACAGAGAGCATCAATGCTCACAATGTTCTCTTACTGGAAATGACATCATATTTTCTGAAGCCTCTCAGCTAAAAAAAAAAAAAAAAATGGTGCAGGAACTTCAGCCAACTTCATCTACAAATGTAAGTAGCTTGTTATCGTTGTAGTAATTCTCAAATGATTACTTACATTAGTGATTTTTAACTTCTTTTGATGTTCTATATACGGTTTGTTTGAGTCGAGCGACTTTTAAGTGTTTAATGATTTTTAAAAATCCACTACGATCCTGCTTGAAGTACCATGACAGAAACGCATGTGATTAGGCTAATAAATAGCAGAAATATATCGGTCCTGCCTGTTGTCACCGGAAATTGAGTCATCGGTGTCCCAATGTGTAGTGAGACAGGGTCCTTACCAGTGCCTGAACTTGTGTACTACACGATATACTGATTCATGACCTAGGGAGCTAGGGAGCTGATTGAGACACACTCCTTGTGAATGCGCCTAGTGACGGTTGCCAGGTTTCCGTTTAATACCCACATCTCGATATCTACAATAAGCAGATATTTTACACAAAACCTGGCACACCTAGTCACAGGACAGGCCAAGGCTGCATTCAGAATCATATACTATGACAGTACCTACTGCATTCAATTCAGTACCTACTGCTCGGTCGTTGATACAGTACATACTGATCAGTATAAGTGGTTAGCATGAATATAATCCGGACGTACTACACAGTGCGGATTCTGACAGCTCTTCCGAGAAATCCCATTGCATTATGGGATAGCGCAGTATTCACAGTGGTTCCATACTGCAGAATCGAGGCAGAAGCAGTAGGTCATCCGGGTATTACTCACCTACTGTTTAAGGAATACTGAGAACTCGGACATACTTCTCCTGTGGCGTATTGCTTTTCACGTACTGTGTAGTAGGGTAGTAGGGATATTCAGATACAGCCCATGTTCGTTTATGTGAATGCCAGTTAAAGGATATTTTTACATGGCTATTATTATTATTATTATTATCAACTATAAATAACAGTTTCTTGATTTGGGAAAGATCTCATTGTTTTGAACCATAGTTAGCGTGCTTACTCTGTAAATTAGATAAAAGACAGAAACATTGGTAGAAATTTCTACATGGCATCTGGCCCAGGAATTGAATAAAGTCATGTTCTGCAAATTGGTATTTGTTGTTAAAATATGTAAATGAGAAATGACTTCCAGCAAGATATATTTAAATTTAAGTTTATATTGTAAAATGTTGTGTATAAAATAAAATCATTAATCAATCGTGTCATTAAAGATATGGATCTTCAAGAGAAATTCGCAGGATCAAGTGTTTGCTTTGGGTTGGAATTGAATCCTTTAATCTCCATCTCTGGCCAATTTATTATAGTGTGATTTAAGTATTTTTCTATTAGCAACGGAAATGGTAGAATACCCTGGCATGGGAAATATGTGGCAGGTTTAACGGCAGTTGGTTTTATTTGGGGGATTTTTTTGTATTTGAAAAATGCATTTTCATTCACAGCTATAAACATACATACACAGTCCTTGGAGACAAAGAGCTGACACAACCAAAAGCAGACTAGCTTATGGAGCAGTTTGTCTCTCATTAAGGTGGCCATTTTCACAACGCATAACATGCATCACAAGAAGCAGGTAACGGAGTGCTAGCAAAAATGTAGCACCACTGCTTATAGCTGCTTGTTAGGAAGGACAGTTTAGACTGAGGTGTATCTCCAAACTCACATACTTGGCTTTAAGAACAAACCTGAAGCTTTTAGCTGTAGATCTTCTACATATCCTCCATGAGATTCAAAGAAAAATTTGGTGTCTCAAAACAGCTCTTCACCCAGCTTGAGCCTTATAATCATAGCGCCACTATATTGTGATGCAAATTATTGCGATATTAATATCATCAGCCATCTCACGTCACGATTTCAGTGTGAATGTCTCTCTTGTCTATCATATAGTGAGACCACTTAACATGCGTATATTATCTGTCATACATAGCGGTTATGTAATATACATTCACACACCACAATGAAAGACAGCCCTTACAATCTCTCTTTCTTTCTCTCTGAACAGTCAGACCACACATCATCTTACAGAAATCTCCTTCTTCTACGAACACATTAATATTCAGCTTATATTCTACCTCCTGATGTTCCCAGCACTCCTGCTGGAGCACAGCTAGAGATTAAATCACTATTTATGGGCAATATGAGTATAGTAGCGTACTACGCTCTACGCTCCTGTGTTCACAAAGAGAGATAACGAGAAAAGAAAAGTGGGAAATGGCTCAGCGCAAGAGAAAGTGTTATCAGCCTTCAGCATATGGAGCTGGGAGTCAATAAGGAACACCTACACTGTAAAACAGTGGTCATGGCCTAGGAGTGCTAAGGGTGTTAGCGGACGTCGGATTGTTAAGAACGATGGTGGACGGAGACAACAGAGGAGATGAACAGGAAATTCCATCATCTCCAGGAATCAGGGGGTGCCTGAGGACAGCATGGGGCCAGACTTCTGTAGTCAAGGTAACGGTGAGCAATAGAAATAACAGAGCTCTGTCTGGAGTTGTAGAGGACATCGCACTTTAAATGTTCAAATTCAGCTCAGGCATAACACACGGCAGACATACAAAAGTCCTTATTTACATCTACTGGAAATGACTAAAGACTAACATTCACGTTGCTCCGTGTATTTTTAGTGCTGGTTATTTTGGCATCAGTGGGCCATTCGGGTTTTCCTCAGAATATACACTTATTAAAATAACAGCGCCGGCAAAGGTTCTTCAGCGCGATGTCGAAGACAAACCATTTTTGGTTTGGATAAATTGATTTACATAGATTTGACAGAACCTACAGATGACCGAATCTACAAAAAAAAAAAAAACAAGGAACATGATATAAAAAGAAATTATTTGTATGAAAGTAGATTTTATTCAATGAGGGCTATATTCAGGTCCAAAAAATACGTCAATATTTATATGGGTAAAGTTACACATATTCAGACTCGGGTTAAGCACCTGCTAAAGTTGATTGCTCTTGCTTGCCCATATTTCAGATTATGCAGATTACCTGCATGTAGTTCAGGCGTCATTGGTTGCCAGATTATTCTTGAGTAGAGGTGTCTGAGACAAGGTTTTTCAACACCAAATAGACCATCACTTTTAAACTCAAGTGTTTGTTAAAGCCTGAAAAAAAAAAAAAATCACGGATAGAAAATAAGGAGTGAAGAAGGAAATGCTGTCTCTGTGTGAAAAAAGTAAAAGGACATCAGTCTGTAGAGCTCTGGTTTAGACTCAAATGTTAAATACATAGTTAATGTGATTACAGGAACTGACGCAAGTGACACAAACTTTGTGTAAGGTTATCTATTGCAGGACAAAAAGATTTTAGGTTTTTGAGGTCTTGGACAAACCTAGAGTGTATTCTTTCACTTGCACACAATGATTCAAGCCCACCATCTCTAAATCACCTCATACATCATTCCTGCGTTCTTACGTTCCTGCTCGCTCCCTCACTCATACAGTTTCTCTACCTTTTTATTGCTTTTGTCCAGGTCTGCTGCATGATATATCTGTTTACTCACTTCTCAGAATGAGCATTATTGGCTCCATAAATACAAAGTCGAGTCTTATTGTACTAGCATAAAGATAAATATACTGAATGCAGGTGCTGATGAAATAAAAAGACAAAGGAGATAAACTATACTGGAAATCAAGTGGCACAAAGCAAGCCCAAAAGGTTCAAATATGTCAAAAATTACTCAGAGAAACGAATGCATAATAGGAGTATGAATGGTAATGAGAACTCAAGTATCATTGTATAGTGAACCGGGCCAGCTTTCTGTTCCACGGCAGCTCGAGTGACGCTGGAGATTAATTTCTGTTTCACTGATGTGACAAGCCACATCGTAACGCACATGAACAGCGGTGAGGTAATGACATGTGACATGCAACCAAAAGTAAACATCGTTCCAACCGTAGCATGGGAGCCTATCTGTGAATGTAGGATGGTTCATTACTGTTTATTAGAAATACTGATGAGCAGTGGATACTGAAAGCAGGTGATCACTGAGGGGTCAGTGATTTGATTGTAGTTAATGACCAATGCCAAGTCATATAAAACCCAAACCGCTCCAGCTGGACTCTTACTGGAAGTGATAAAAGCAACAATTAAATGAAACAACCAAAGAAAACCACACGTAAATGACCATCAGTTCGGATTAAACAATTGCACCCTACATAATAAACTCTGCTAGGTCTAGATCCAGTGTTGCCACTGGATTTGGAGCCACGTCGTCACTGGATTTAGGGACTTTATTTTTTAAAAGAGAATTAATCTAGTGACTTTTTCAGCAGACAGAAGCCTGTACTCGATATGGCTCTAAAGATCACATAATGGCTAAGGAAAAACTGTATACCCCTTGGTGGCATTTGGAATTAACAGTATTTCCAATTTTGTGACTTTATTGATAGATTTGTCGCTAGACCCCCTTTAGTGACTTTCTCCAACTGACATCACAGCTGCTGGTTATACGAGTTGAGATAGCATCTTTAGCCGACTCACTAACCAGTGCGATGGAGTTGGCCCTGCGTGAGCCTATGTTCCCAATGACCGATCACTCAACACCATTTTCCCCAATGACCAATCCCTAAATACCTTTTTTTTTTTCAATGGCCAATCAATGATCACCATTGTTCCCATCAACCAATCACTGATCAACATCTTCCCAACATCCAATCAATTATTACCGTTGTTCTCAATGACCAATCAATTATTACCATTGTTCTCAATGACCAATCAATTATTACCATTGTTCTCAATGACAAATTAATGATCACCATTTTTCCCAACAACCAATCACTGACCACCGTTTTAACCAAGGACCACTCACTGATCATTTCATGTCTGTTTCTCGATTACAAACTTGGACTTCTTCTTTTTGTCTGCATTCTTGACAGAAGTTGTATTATTTAGGAAATACGTAAAAAGGTTCACTGGTGGTGCCTTGAATGCAAATGATCATAAAAAGTCAATGAACATACATATTAGGCTATGACATCTGATCACTCCTAATGACGTTTTATGTATGCATTAACAATGAACAATCCCGTGAAGAGAGTTAACTATCCTATCTAGATCAGAGAAAAAGTCAAAAGTCTCCCATCCTTTTTAGCCATATAAACATACTTTTATTCTGAGCCAATGATCCTGACAGACAATGGCAGCACCACATAGTGAGACAGAGAGTTCATGGTTCAGGCTTATGAGTTAAGCAGCCCTCTGGATGGACTCCTAGTGCCCTGCTGTCGTAGATGGAATTAAAACACTGAACCATGAATCACTCAACTTCTGCTACTTAAAATCCTCCATCAGAGAGAGTGGGTATGGGATAAGGTCAGCCAAGTTAGGCTTTATGATTCTAGAGTCAAAGATAAAGTACACTTCAGTGCAAAGTGAATTACTTCACTGTAATTCAATTTGTATGTTTATAGCCAAGTAACTCTTTTGAGACTGAATGGAAGAATGTTAACAGTGAAATTCTGTATACACAAGCTCCCAAAACAACCAACAATGTATTAGAAGAGGGCTGAGAGGATACGTGATAATGGTAAATGTTCTGCACTTATATAGCGCTTGTATTTTAACCTTAGCGCTTCTACAAAGCACTTTACACTGTATCTCATTCACCCATTCACACACACATTCACACACCAATAGCAGCAGAGCTGCCATGCAAGGTGCTAACTTGCCATCGGGAGCAACTTGTGGTTAAGTGTCTCACCCAAGGACACTTCGGCATGCGGAGTCACGTGGGCCGGGAATCGAACCGCCGACCCTACGATTAGCGGACAACCCGCTCTACCACCCGAGCCACAGCCGCCCAATTTGTATATTAAATCCTGTATATTAAATGTACAAGTCTGACAATTAGAACATTCTGATTCTGACCAATCAGATTCCAGAATTGAACAGCACTGTGGTAGAATGTGGTGCAAAGCAAATCACAGGACTACTTGAATGCGGTAATTTCTATGGTCATAACTAATATAGCTACTTGTATGATGAAGGCTCTGAATAAAACCAATAAGAAAAATAAAAACATGTCATTGTTGATATTCTTGACTTGTTTCACAGATTAGCATTAAATGTAACTATAAATGGATTTTTTTTTTAAATTTTTTTTTTAAAGTAAAATAATAAATAAAAATATATATAGAATTGTTGGTAAAGTTCCGTGGTAACAACTTCGGGGTCTCCCTGTCACATCGCATGTGCGAATCACACCATTCCATTGTTGATTATATTCCAATAACATTATGCACCAGATCAATCGCACAAACAACAAACTAAACCAGCCAACTCAATAAACTCGTGTAAAACCGAAAATAGACTACAAGGTCTATAGCATTTCACATCTTTATAGAATTTTAGCATCATCAGGACATGATTACGCAAGAATATGTCTTTTAATATACACATCCCAAATTTCATAACCACATGTAATGGAAATCCTCCAAATCAAGGAATTAGAGTCTAGAGTCAGGTAGAGTCTAGAATAATAGTAATTATCCATTCCAGTATAGCAGAAACATTTCCATATTGCCGCCATTTTGGCCTACAGTCACTCCCCTAACTGCAAACTGTGATTGTTGTCTCTCAGCATCTTTCACTTCTGGTTTCTGAATGACAAACAAGGATACCACAAGGCACTGTTTACGGAAATGAAGATGGCAACCAATCAGCTCACGGTGTTGCTCGCATTTCGTCTTTCTAAGTACACGAGTAGGTGCGCACACTCATGCACACACTCATAAACACACAGCGCACATGGATAACCATCCATCTCTAGCGCACTAGAGTTCTGTCCTCAGGCTGTAGACTCACCCGGTGAGGACAACCACGAAGTCCATTACGTTCCAGCCGTTGCGAAGGTAGGAGCCTTTGTGAAAGACAAAGCCAAGGGCGATGATCTTAATGCCAGCCTCGAAACAGAATATCCCGATAAAGTAGTGCTCTGTGTCGTCCTGCCGAAAGAGAGGGAGTGAAAGGAGGGATTACTGTTTTTGTTCAGAGGAAGAGAGAAATTAATGAAGCATTAAAGGAGAAATGGAGTAAGAGCAAAGGAGCAATCCAGAATGGGTTGAGAAACATTTTGTGATTAGGGAGCAAAAATGAGAAATGAAGTGTTAGTGTGCACAAGTTTAAACTTTTTCGAAAGATAAGTATGCTTGCAAACTGAATTGGAGATATGTGTCTGAAAGAATTCCCCTGAGATAGGGTTAGTAAACTGATGATAATTTCTTAAAATTAATGTTCTTTAGCGAGACGTAAATATGAAACCTCGAGCAAGGCAAAACCAGCTTATAAACACACCTCCTTCTCTTTATTGGTTGGATGTTGTTGGATTACTCTGGGGTTGTTTGGATGGTTAATGGCTCGTGCTTTCAATAGGTTTCTCTTTGAAACTATTTCACAGGGACGAATTGAGTCTGGGCAAGCCATAAAAACCTGAAATTCTCTCCTCACATAGATTTTACTGCCATGGTTTGGATCCATTTGCCCCCTTAGAGGAAAGGCTCACTCCAAATCAATACAAAATTCTTCTGACTGGTCACTTTTAACCCATAACGAAACGATTTCTATTCTGATGGGAGTAGTGTCTTCCAGGATGACTCCGCCCACATCCGCAGGGGTATGAGGGCTCGCTGAATATTTAGTGAGAATGATCCTTATGTAAATAATATGCTAAGGACTTCACAGTCATCATCTAAGCAGTCATAACTACCATCATCAAAAACACCAGTTGAGGCAATATCTTTCGGAAGAATGGTGTTCATTGAATCCGTACAGTTCCAGAGACTTGTACAATCTATGCCAGGACAAAATCAAGCTGTTTTAGAAGCGCACTCTTTCCCAAATCTTTACAAAGGCAACTTATATTTGTCGTCCATCTGTATTTTACTAAAAGCTGACAGAACGAAGGAAATAAGCTATAGAGTATATAGCTAGTCTTGAAACGGATCCACATTTGTGACTAGCTTTGCCATGTGTATAAAGCAAACCTCTCCCATACTGCAGACAACCAGCAGTCTGCTTTGATTGCTCTACAACCAGCTTCTAAGCACCTGCTGTTTATTAATGTGACTGAAAAAGTTCACGTGGTGGTTTAAACAGAGCGTGATGGCTGAGGAGAGGATTCAAAGGCTGCTCGGCATGGGTTAGGTCCCGGTCACAGTGAGAGCATGTATTCTCATGTATGTCAATATTCCCCAGCAGGCTCAGGCTTAATGAGGCACAGATGTCGTTCCTGTGTGGACTGCAGGGAAGAGTGCCAAGTCTTACACCAAAATGAGAGCTCCCTATGAGCCGATCTGAATGATCAGGATTAGGGGTGGAGTGAATATTGCAACAAAATCTATGCTCTCGTCCGGTCTGTCTTTAGAAAAACAGAAGTGAACGCTCAGATTTGGCATTTTCTAAAGAAATTATCAAAGAATTTGGCAGTGCAATGGAAGAAAATACCACCGAATACTCCATGACCATAGATCTCGGTGGGACAGGAAGACATTAATAACAACAAAGCCTCAATTTAGTCGAGATGCTCTCACACTTGACTGATGCTATAGGCTGCTATCTATTGAATTTTTAGAGTATCCCCAAAATAGAGCTCGAGAGTTGACAACACACAGACATCCAAGCACACAGTCTAGCAGCTCGTTTTTGAGCAATTTTAGATAATACACCTTTGTTCAACTGTAATTAAATACAACAGGTGTGTTTCCCATCAAAATGCACACAGAAGCGCTAATATCATTAGCCAGCGTTTCCTAGGCTTCAACAAAACTTCCAGCCAAACTACATTTCAAAAACCGCACAAAAGCCCTGAATCTAACCCAAAAAATAATCAAGTACTGGGAAAGGGAGACAGATTTTTCTTCTTTTTCTCAGCCTTTGTTGTGGGAAACAAGTCCACCGTGGTGTGCACGCATTTCTGATGTACAGTTATTATACACCACCCTTTCCCAATCTTTGCAATATATCTTACACAGTAGAAATGATTCTGCACACCATAGACACACTGTCTATCCTTCTTTGTTTGCTGAATTTTTTTAGATTTAATTATGATTATTTGTTATAAAACAAGATATTGGCGGCCATGAAGAATGTTCAGATTAGCTCAATTTGGCAACCATGTCATTAACTGTCCTGTCTGCTGCTCCTCCTCCACGAAAATGTTCAAAGTGCAAGCAGGGGCAGTGTGATTCCAGCCCTAATGGGCCTCTATGTGCATTTGTTTTGACCACTAGGTGCAATAATAACTCTGTAGCCCTAAATGGAGCAGTGAGCACGTTGCCCCCTCACATCAAGAAAATCAATGGCCCATCGGCCAAAATCTGTCAAAAAGCAACTTATTAAAAATCACTGGTCACTCAAAGGAGATAATTCATACTTTAACAGTATTTAAAATGTATGGAGTAGCGAATGGACTTAGGGCTCTATCCGCCACTGTTCAAATCCATCTAATCTACGCAGTAGGAAATAAAACAAGCAAAGCAAAAGCTGGAAGATGATACATATAACAGTAAAAGAAACATGCTTACCAGTCGTACTGACATGGGCGTCTTGTCATAAGCTGGCAGATGTTGCTCCAGTGCCAGTACAATACAGTTGGCAATGATGGTCGCAAGGATCATGTATTCAAATGGAGTGTGTAGGTCAAGGAAAACATCGGCACAGCCATTGCACAGATAAAACATTACATATATATCCAAGAAAAATAATCTGTGATAATATAAGCACCCTGGACAATCATGACAGTCGGTTTTGAGCATTGACACCATGCGCTGCTCTGTGTGTGCACAGTCAATATTTGATTACTTTAACCATCGCCAGGTGGTGAGCAGGTGCCTGAATCGAAGGACGGAATAAAAGTGTACGTTGTACATGGTGTCTTTTTGTATAGTAATAAGAGATAACAAATCAGTGCATACTACATAATCCACTTTGAAATTCTATATATAAGATAGTGTTCTGTCACTTGACAGCCTTTCCTGATCATTCAAGATGATATACCTGGTCAGAGTAAATTAATACATATTAATACATATAAATACATACATAATACATAATCCTGTAAATTGGCTACTGTGTATATCTCAGCCTGCCTAGATGAAAATACATACAGACGTCGACACAACTGTTGGGAGTCAGGACTTCGATAATTGAGTGCACATTCTGTAATTAAGTGCTTAGGATGATAGTTAAGATGCACGCAAACCTTATTACCTGTCAAACCACATTACCTTACAAACATTGTGTTGGGTTGTAGACAGTTGGATATTTTGGTTCTTCCCAGGACTAAGATCCATTCTACTCATTTCAATCCATTCATTTTCCATGCTTGCTCCATTGATGTGGTATGAGAGGAATAAAACACTTCAATGCTTGCTGTTACTGGAAAATGATCAACGACGCTTCATGTCAGGCCGCATCATTTCACCCTGCCCTTGTTTATCTCCTATAATATCATACCCCATCGAGTTTTATTCCTGATATAAACTTGCTCACTTCACTGCCTGTACAGTTTCAGAAAAGGCTGTCATTTTATTTCTGTGACCAATTGTGTGTCCAATGCTAGCTGCATCATGGGTTTTGAGAAGGCACAGACAGTATAATGTCTATATTATAAGGAAATGAAACTTCATACATAAATTGATGTTCCCTTGGGCGTTTTTAGGGTTGTAGCAAATCTAATACTATGGCACACACCAGTCACGCAGGCTGAATATTGCGTTTTGATTCATATGATACTATTTCATATGTTGTTGTTTTTTTGAGTTAAAAAAGTAGCAACCAGATTGTTTCAGAAATGTGAATTCAATTGTTCATTCATTCAGTCGGTCAGTCAGTCAGTCAGTCAGTCTTCTGCATTATCCTGGTCAGGGTGTGGATCCAAAGTCTAACCCGGGAACGTTGGCCATGAGGTTGGAATACACCTTGGATGGGATTTCCATTGGGACACACAATCACTCATTCAGACCTATGGGCAATTTAGCATAGCCAATCCTTCTACATGCATGTTTTTGGGAGTCGCTAGGAAACCAGAGAACCCAGAGGACGCCCAAACGGATGTGAGGAGAACATGAAAAACTCCATACAGACAGTAACAGGAGCTCAGGATCAAACCAAGGAGCTGTGAGGTGGCAACCACCAGGCCGTCCAACATGCGTTCAGTGAAATGCAAACAGTAATAGAAATGAGGAATTTGATGTGGTAAAACAAGCACATCCGGAAAAAAAAAAAAAAAGGCAAAGAGATTTTCCAAAGGATCTGGAGAAGAGTGCTTTTAAAGTGCAGATACACCCATCTATCCGTCCACCTAACTGACTTCCCGTCATGGCTTCTTGTCTTGCAAGCTGCATATTTCAGTACCATGGAAAGCACCTTTCCAGAGAAACAAACCCAATGGCGCTTGAGTGAGTGAAGCAAATAATTTAGTAATTTAGCAATAAGTGTGGCGCAAATCCGGCCCCAACAACCAGCACCAACAGTCTCCATTATCTCCTGGACTTTAAAAAGCTAGGTATACACACCAATAATATTTCACTTAGCACCTTCTGAGTAAAGCAACTTAAATCTATCAGGATGAAAGGATTGTTGCTTTGTGCTACTTTTACTTGGACTCCTCTAATATCCGGGTAAAATCACTTCCTGGTGTAAATCAGGTGTAAATCATGAGTGCAGCTGTTTGTTTTTTTGCGGCTGCCTACAACTGTGTGGACATGCTGTAACCATGGCTACGCCCACACTTGCATACTACTTTACTAAATAGTACCATAAATTATGCAGTGCATGGGGTAAAGACAAGCTTTTTAATAGGCTATACACGGGGTCTGCATTCATGCTTTCATTTTCTTCTTCATATTATTATGCTTAATTTTACTCTGACTAGATTATCATATAAGCTATATTTTCATGTAGGTCTCATGTACAAATTGTAACACACCCTGAGGGGACAAAGACGAAAGCCTAGAGTCTCAGAAAAGGGTATTAACCTGTACTTTTCCTTGTTCCTGCTGTGGTCATTTTTTGTACATTTAATATGCGTCTTTAACTTGGAAACATGGATAGAGTCCATCCATCCATCCATCTATCCATCTTCTATACCGCTTTATCCTTTTCAGGGTCACGGGGAAACCTGGAGCCTATCCCAGGGAGCATCGGGCACAAGGCGGGGTACACCCTGGACAGGGTGCCAATCCATCGCAGGGCACACTCACATACCACATGGATAGAGTGTACCATTTAAAAACGATTTTAAGGTACATAGTGTTAAAAGATACACTAGGTTACATGCACCAGTCTATGCTTCAGGGAACAGTCCCAATGACAAGGAATGTTAAGAATGGTTAGTACCTTTTTGTTCTGTAGAATTAAAACTCTTTTAGACCTATAAAGTTGATCTAGAAATAGCGTATGCCTTAGTGTCACATATTTCACACTTGGTGCACACCAAAAAGACAAAAATTAAAGCACGAAAAGTGCAGAATGAATGAAATAACCACTGGTGTATAAAAGTGAACCTAAACATGTGTATGAAGTAAGTGTCTCTAAATCTCTTGCCAATAGTTTTGTGGATATGCAATTGTATACGCGATAGAAAAGACGGTACCAAACTGTCATTTTCCTTGTGGCTAGGGTGGTACCATTAAGGGCACAGCTTAAGTGTGTATCATTATGTCTTTAAAAAAAATAAATAATGTACATAATTATATAAGGGCCACTGATGTACCTTTAAAGCTTTATTCTAAAAGCTAATCCAAAGTACACTACATACTGTACACCTTCCTAAGTAGCCTACCACAGGTAAAAAAACAAAAACAAAACCATGGTACCAGCAGAGCTACAGGGAAATTTCTGAGAGTGCAATTAGACGGTTATCTAATCAACTTTCCAGAGCCAGGCTTGATGGGAGAGGATATGGCCACTCGGTGATCCTCTTGGCGTATTTCCGGATCACGTTGTCCTCGCTGAAGATGAACAGCGAGCGGTTGACGGTGAAACAGTTCTGCTTAGTCTGCTTAGGGTTATACAAAGCCATGGTCCGGGCTCTCTGAGCCATCGACTGCTTGTAGAGCCTCGGAGCGCCTCCCGGCCGCGCGCCTCCTCTCCCCGCGCCCGGCGCAGCTCCATAGCGCCCTGACGCATCATCTCCGAAGCGAGCCATCCTAGACATGCGGGTATATCCAACAGGTAACTGGCATCGGAATCAACAACCATCAAAGACATTACAGTCCTCCCGCTCTCTCTGACTCACACTCTCCATCACTGGGCTTTAAAAAAAAAAAAAAAAAAAAAAAATTTTGGTTCAAAATGAATGCAAAAAAAATAAAATAAAATTGAAATGCCGCGTGCGCTTGATCACAGTTGATCGAGCTTGATCTGATTTGCTCTTCCTACCTCGCGTGCTGTCTCCTCTCACTCCATCCTAGGTATGGAAAACTGACACACACACGCACACAAAAAAACTTAGCATGCAAATATAATCCGCGTAAAGAGCGCGTCAAATGATACCCAACATCCAATCCGTGCCACACGTTATACCCGCGCGGAGAGCTCGCTGAACCGACACGTAGTCACCTCTCGCGCGTCATATCAGAGATCTGACAATGCAAAAAAAATAAATAATAATAAATAAACAAAAGGCGAAAACAAAATTCTTCCAAAAAGGGAAATCTATCTATTTCCCTGTTGCCTATTGAACGCATTCGGTCAGAGAGAGAGAAAAAAAAACGTCCAGCGTGTCTTTTTCTTGCACAAAGACGCGCGTGATGTGTGCAGTGCAGCGCGCGCTGCTCCTTAAGTACACTATGACGCCTAATTGATGCTTCCTATAAGCGCGCGCGATCTCTGAAGCAACGTCATGACTTTTCTCCGCTGAGGGGGTCAGCTTTGGTGATGATGATGATGTTGATGAAGACGTGTGTGTGTGTGTGTGTGCGTGTTTCTCGCGAGCATAAGCATAAGCATAAAAAAATTCCTGAAGCAGGCTAATGGAAGAACGTCTCTGATTGGTTCAACCAGATTGTGGGTGTGGTTACAGACGTGTTCGTCAGGGGCATGGACATTCAGTACATAAAGGTTGGAACAGCATTAAACCTTGCTACCTTTCCTCCACATCATCTCCTTATAGATGATTTGCTTCACCTGCATCCTATTCAGTGGTGTGTCTAGGTTTCCAGAAAATTGGTGGGTTGGAAAATTGAGGGAAAGAGTAAATTAAGAGATGGCGCCGCCTAATTGTGTAGGCTAGAGAAAAATTGCATTGTTAGCATATCATTCATGTCTTGGTGCAAAATGGATGCCACATGGCATGTTTTTAATATTGAAAGGATTTGGACAAAAAAAAACAGACTATTTTCCCCCCGAAGGTGCCGTCTGATACCTTGTGCTACACGTAGCCACACCCTTGTCTCTAACTCATCTGACTGAAAATGGCCACATGCTGAAGCGTGGTATCAGTGTCTTACCAGAGACCTTGCCAACAATGCAATTCACCCGTCCAGGATTGTTTTGCAAAAGTTAAAGTCCACTCAGTGGTCCGCTCACTCTAGTACTCTCTCACTCTAGTGCATTTAGCTACAGTTTTATTGTTTTGGTTTTTTTTCGTTTTTTTTTTTTAACCAGACAGTATACGATGATGAGAGACACTGAGCACTTTTGGACATGTTGGAAAATAGAGTGTGAAGGAGTGACAGATCAGTTAATTCACACTACCATCTAGTAACACACAGCTTTCTCAGAAGAAGGAATTCCCGAGGAAACAGAAGTATGAAATTGTTCAGCACTGCCATCATTTGATCTATAGTTTCTCAGTGTGAACGTCACCTGTTCCGTCCCTTAAGGCACCGGAAGTGGCTCAGAGCTGCTGGATGGCTGGATTTTTCCAGGAATTAATCTGTATGTATCAGTAGGAGTCTCTGATCTCCATCCATATAAACATTCATCCCAAACCTTCATCAAACCCGTCATCACATTGATAAAAAAAAAAAAAAAAGCACAGGCAAAGACGCCACCTTTCTATCAAAAGGGACATACTTTGGACAGCTTTTTCATGAATTAAGCACAAAGACGTAATCCAAGCATGATCATGTGCATATAAGGACTTGGTCCATCTATAGCTTTCAGTAAATGACATGTTTATATAGCCTACAGTACAATTAATAATGTGAAATAAGGGAAGTAAGTCATGTGCAAACAACATATTCATACTGTAATGCCCTCTAATGGCAAAATAATGCATTACAAAAGCTCATTTTCATCCATTAAACCAAAAATACAGTTCATATATGAAATCTTTCTGGCACTTCTTCCATTAATGTTATAGACTGAGATCTGACTATATACCCAAATGTGTTTTGCTATTTAAATATCTGTTTATATTTCAAATTGTATCCTGCTACTAGGTTTGTTTGTTTGTTGTTTTTTTTTAAACAAGGAAACCTATAAGTTATTTTTAAAATTATTTTTAATGTTAACAATTTATCATCAAGTACATTTTAAAGCCCCAAATCTAAACATTTTTGTATAGAGGTCCTGAACCGCAAGAAATAAAATGCATGAAAGTCATTATTTTGACTTAAGTTTTCATTATTTCAAGATATTATGCTGTTATTTATTCTTTTTTTTTTTTTTACAACTTAATAATTTTAAGTTAACAATTTAAATTACCGTATTGACATATTCTGACTCCTGACCTAATTCCATAATGGCCGTTGCAGCCATTTTGACCGTTGAAATGTCATATTATGATTTTGTTTATAATTAAATCCTACCTGGGTCACAGTGCGAAAGTAACCATCGCAGTGTTTTCGCCGAACTATTTTTAGAAATAAAGCCGTAAATGTCAATGAAAGATGATGTGACAATCAAGTGTTTTTGCATCATGTTCGAGCCTATCAGGTTCAATTATGCAAATGCAGGTCATGTAACACCAGTGAGTGCATGTAGGTCTTGGCATATTTACCATTTGTATAATAATAGAATCAAGATTTCTTGATGATTCCTTTTTTTCTGTTGTATAATTGTGTGTTGTTGTTGTTGTTTTTTTACTATTATGGAGCCACTATGTCACAAAACATATCATCAAATAAAGGTAAAAAAAAATAATAAAAAATGATAGCCATCAAAACAACTTTTGGGTGTTTCTCAGGAAAACCAATTTTAAATGATGGACTAGGTTTCTCATTTTCAATTCTCACCTGCTCCACCACAGCGTGACATCATCTTGGCACATCTGATGCGCACTGATAATGTCTGTACCCTTCAGGTCATCTGGCCTCTCTAGGTCAATAACGGTGTCGTAGCTGCTGGACTGAGCCACGCTCTCGACGCCTTCATACGTTTGATCGGGCTCAGCGAGGGCAGAAGTGTGAGACACGTCAGCCATCGCTTCCCTCCTCATCCTCTGCCTGTCAGAGAGCTCAGGGTTGTGAGCCCAGGAGTTGTACTCCACTCCCAGAGTCAACATCCGCCATGTTCTAAGTGTTACCGAGCGCACAGCTGCAGTCATGGGACAAACACATGTGAGTACAAACAAATTAAAAGCAATGGCTAAGCATAACACTAACTTGCACTAACCTACCAAGCTTAATTTGCTTTTTATTTTTATTTTTAAAGTGTTGTATCAATTCGAACCACTCTCTATCCACACAACCTGCAAGTTATACTTTAAAGAAAGACCTAGAAATATATATATATGAATTCCCTGTCCACATGCCAATATATGTACATTTCTTCCTTTATATGTATGACAATTATTTCCAAATAGCCAGAAATATTGGAACAATTCATCTTAAAGGCCATTTTCTAAGCTAATGGCAATACACCTAATCCTCTATCATGTGAAATATTATAATTTAATGCTAGATAGATATGATTTCTGATCATTTGTCTACTGTAGATACTGGTGCCTGTTTATAATCTACTATAAACACCATTATTATGTGTTTATATTTATCACAATCTTAAGTGATATTTATTGTTGCAAGGTCTCAAAAGGATTAGACTGACTAGAGATGTACTGTTACAATGGATTTTAAATAAGGAGTCAAACAGGACAGGGAGTGCTTTTACTGGAAAATAGTCACCAACAAGATGGTGCAGTGGGGCTGAAATTTAGCATTTTCCAAAAGTGCCCCCCCCCCTTTATACAACAGCAATTTACATCATACGTTTATAGTTATGTGTTAAATGTTAAGGAATGTCCACAAAAACATGATTTTCTGTTACCACTTACTTTCCCATTTCCCTCACCAGCCTTTCTTTTTCTCTCTTGGAAGTTAATAAGACTATCAAATCCGGCTTTGTGCTGTTACTGAGAAACCGCAAAGCCGTCCTTTAATTCTGAAGATTTCCCCGTTTATTTCGGGCATTTCTAAAGCACTGACACTGGAGACTCCGTCCATAAACGTTAAACAAACATCCCCTTAAAGAAAACATCACCATATCATCAATTAAACACTTTTTCAAAATCTGTTGATGTGGACATATTGGATATTTTAACATATCAGAAACCAATACGAATCAATTAATCAACATCACCGTGGTATAAATGGAAACCCTAAAAAGCAGTCCATCAGAGGTTCTTATTTACAAACACACTGGTACACTACAAATAAGGTCAGCACTGACTCACCAACAATCATGCACACATGAAGTCTAAACCAAGCTTAATCCTACCATAAACCACAGTTGATCTCATCTCCAGCCATTTGGAGTTAGAATGCACATTTCCTCTCATGGTTTCTCCTTCTTGTTAATCTCAATTTGGCTTAGCATCCAGTTTCTCAGAAGAAAAATTTTAATAGTGTATGCACTTGAAGCAGGTGATCTTAAAGCACTTGCCACCAGATGATGAGGACAGAGTAGCTTGGCCCCAAAGGATCTCCGGCTCTGTGGAATGCGGAAAGGCAGTTCCTGTCCCGCTCATTAAGAGGCTTTATCTTGCCAAAAGGCTTCAATACCCTGAATCAGCTGAAAGTCTTACTTACTCAGGAAGACAGTAAGTATATGGTTTACAAAGCCTGCTGGTGCACAATTAGAGAGACTTCCTGTTTTTGCAAAATAATCTCTGCTTGTGTATACAGAAAGGTCCAGGGGTTTAACTACCACAGCGCAGCCGGTGCACTTGCATGGGGGTTGTGACACAGGTGGGCCTCGGCACTGATGCCACTGTGTGGCTAATTGCTTACTCCAAACTGTGGAAGCAGTGATAATGGCACTCTCCAACAGTTAATTTGGTCCATTTAACCACTCCAGGTTGTTCGATCTGCCTTTTAAAAGCAGACAATCAAAGGCAAATCTATTTCATGGTTAAAATGAACTTTTCTACAAAACAATCCATTGCACAAGGTTATTGTGGTACAACTTGGAACCAACACGAACGAATCAGGCATTAGAAGCAACCAAGAAGTAACGTGACACTACCACCACCATGCTTCACTCTGACAATGCTGTTCTCTGGGTGATAAGCAGTGCTGGATTTAGGGATAAACTGCTGATAACTTTTGGACCACTCAACTTGAAATCATAATTCCTCTTCTTCCTGAATTCCTGTACAGTGCCAAGTGTTCTTGTTTTGCGAGTTGCTGAACAGTATTCGATGTATATTTAAAAAAAAAACTTCTACAAAATTTGTCAAATAGTCACAAAATTTTGTTCACAGCATTGTGAGGCCAACCCAAACAATACTTGATTCTTGGGGGTTTGACAGACAGGATGTTTCATCCATAACATGCAAACAAATTCTTGTCACGTATATTTACTAACATGACCTAATGTTAACAATCTTTGAGTTCATTTGTAGCTTGGGATGGCTACTGGATACAGTAAGTGAGAAATATCACAGCAACAGCTTAACATTTTGCCTTATGATGACAGCCACAGTGGCTTCTGGTCTTCCTCCATCACTAAGGGGTAGGGCCAAAAAGTGCTTGGCCCCCTTAATCGCTGCTTGCAGCTATATTCATTATTATTATTATTAATAATATTATTATAAATTGATAATAATAATAATAATAATAATTTAATTTGACTTCCTGACCCACAAAAAAAGTGTGATCTTTTATTAGAAGTAAATTTATTAGAGAAAAAAATAATTACAACCACCTTCGGGTCTCGGTTGAGAAAAACGTAGCATTTTTTTTCCTTTTCATTTTGCAGTGTTTTGGATCTACATGGCAGAATGAGCACAATGGTTGTGACTATACTATCAAACATTTAAAAAAAAAAAAAGGACATAGCTTCACGGTCAACATTAAATCATTAAATGTAACAAAATGGGTACAGGCTAACAATGTCATCTACAGTTAGAAAACCGAAGGTAAATTTAATA
Organism: Ictalurus furcatus; assembly: GCF_023375685.1. NCBI lineage: Eukaryota > Metazoa > Chordata > Actinopteri > Siluriformes > Ictaluridae > Ictalurus > Ictalurus furcatus. The sequence continues at coordinate 3,719,309 of NC_071272.1, forward strand.
AAAAAATGAACAACAAAAAAAAAAAACATCACTTGGTTAATCTTCTTTCCGAATGTGTATTCTCACATTGCGTTATAAAAAAATAAAAACAAACAAAATCTTTGTTCAGCACCATTTGCAGTATTCAATAACCACAAATTCCCTAACCAAAATTCCTATTAGACTACATATGGCCTTTAATGCCAAATGTTAAAGTTTTGACATGATGATCATGAAGGAAAGACAGACCGTCACTGCTGAGATGAGTTCATCCACTCCTGGAGATCATAAAGCAGGTCGTTCAGAAATCCTCTCATGACCAGTTTACAGTTTTGCAGCAATGAAACAGCATAAGAAGCTTTTCAGATTTAATCAGTAACATGCAGGAGTCAGCTCAAAGTGGGCAGTTTGTCTCTGAGGCTCACGGTCCCTCCCACGGTCTGTGCAGGATTACGGGAATACATCCAGCAGATGGGAATCGATCGACAAACTGGCAAATAAATAACGTCCAGCACCGATGAGAATTTAACCACACAAACAGACGCTCATAATATCTGGAAATGAGTCAACTGAAAATAAAATAATAATATATGTTCATCACACATCCAGCTTTTTTTTTGTTTGTTTTTTTGAAAATACAACATTTATTTGGGGAAATTTTAAAAGTTCAAAATAAAATGAAGAATGAAGTCCTTGAGAAATGTACGTGTGCCACAACGGAGTGCGTCTCGTGTCGGAAAATCTGTAGACGAGGAAAAGTAAACGCATCACGGCTTTTGAATTGTGTGTGGACGTTGGTAACATTAAAACATCATCTTCTGCATGTTCAACGGACACGATGCATAATCGTGCAGGGGCTCGAGGACAGCCTCGAGCACAACCTCAGCTTTCTGAGAGCAAACACGCTACAGCACCATAGTCAGATTATATCCTCCGCGAACACAAACTATCTGTACATGTGCATAACCCTTCATCTGCAGTCCAACAACAAGTTAAACCAAGAGCGCTGTAGCCAAAAATGCCAGTGGTCCAGGCTGCCTCTCTGCTAGGATTCCCCTGCTGAGGGGTGTGTGCAGTGGCGATGGCTGGTAGATGGAGGATAAGGGTAGGAGCATGGCAAGGCTCAGGTGGGGCTGGATGGTGTGGTAGATGAGCTGGTGTCTGGGAGGGTGGTGGCCTGCGGTTCTCCTGGCGTGCTGTCCGCCTGCCGCTGAGCGATCGCTGCCGCCGAGTGCTTACACTGAGACGAGCCGCACTGGCAGCTGAACAGTTTGCCCTTCACGTCCCAAAAATGATCACCATAATCAAACCTGGAGAAAAAAAAAAACAATGTGTAAGGTCATGTGTAAGGGGTAGTGCTGGCTTGACGGTTAAGGCTCTGGGTTACTGATCGGAAGGTCGGGGGTTCAAGCCCCAGCACTGCTAAGCTGCCATTATTGGGCTGCTGAGCAAGGCCATTAACCTTCTCTGCTCCAGGGGCGCTGTATCATGGCTGACCCTGCGCTCTGACCCCAGCTTCCTGACATGCTGGAGTATGCGAAGAAAAGAATTTCACTGTGCATATGTATGTGATAAATAAAGACTCATTATCTTTGTAGTCTATGGTAAATACAGGACAAACAAAAACACGTAACCTATATAACGTTGACCTTTAATCTTTTTATAGCTACATTTAATGTTCAGTTCCTGTTATCATTTATTTTACAGCAGCTATTAACATCACTAGCCTCACAACTGAAGTTAGAAAAGTCCTTACTGCGCGTTAAAGAGCTGACACTGGAGACTCCTTCATTAAAAAATGTTATATTAAACAAAACAAACAAACAAACGTCACCTTACAAAAAACTAAATGTTATGTTAGGAGTGTGCGATATTGACAAATTTTTTTTTTTAAAAACCAATCTCGATATTTTAATGGAAGTAAAAATTTGTGCCCAAAGTATTGAACGTAAAAAAGTAAAAAAAAAGTATTGAACAAAAATATACAATGAAAAAATTGGCCAATGAGGGTAAATCGCTGTTAAGCCCGCCCACACGTGAGATTTGTGCCAGAATTGCAAACGTAAACTTGCGGAATGTAAATAAAAACTTTGAAAGCGTAAATAAAACCTCTGGCAGCGCATTCATAAACCATGATTAGCGAAAAAGAAGCTTAGAACAAAAACTTTGAATTTTTTTTTTTTCACCTTTCAGCATGACGACACGAAGCAAACCTCCAAATCAACAAAACAAGATCAAGGATTTGGAATGGCCCATTCAGAGTCCAGACCTAAATCCAATCAAAAATCTGTGGGGTGACCTGAAGAGGGCTGTGTACAGGAGATGCCCAGATCCTCAATTTGACAGGGTTAAAATGCTTTTGCAAGGAAGAATGGCAAAATATAAAGTCAAGATGTGCCAAACTGACTGACTCTTACCCAAAAAGATTGAATGCTGTGATAAAATCTAAAGGTGCTTCGACTAAGTATTAGTTTAGGGGTGTGCACACTTGCGTAATCAGGTTATTGTACATTAAAAAAATAAAACTTTCCCCTAAAATGATTCGTAGTTTTTCATTTTAACGAATAGGTTAAAATTCCACAAAAAGGCAGAAAACATTCTGACGTGATTTCCCGTGATCACAAATACCTGCCATTTTAACAGGCGTGTGTAGACTTTTTATATCCACTGTAACTTGCATTCTAATAGGTCACATCACGCAGTTAATGGGTGATTCTATCGGCGGTTTTATTATTCGTTTTTGCAAAAGCGAGCGACATACTCGATGTGTACTCGACATACTCGACGCGCATCGTTAAAACAAGAATTCAGATAATATCATAGACGTTTTCGAATTTATTTATAACAGTCTTAGATGTCGAGCAGTCACCATACGAGAGGAGTCCCCATGAATTCGCGGTTACTATAGAAACGATGTATTTAAATGAGCGCATTAATACAAACCTGTGATTTGAATTACAGCCAGCACTACTGTCAGAGCTGCTGTTATAGAAAATTAAATCAACACCATCTGACCAATCAGATTTGGAAACGCAACATGATTGGTTATATGATTAAATATGATTAAATCTTCAATGCAGTACACCTTTAATTTTTTTTTTAAAACAGTGAATGAAATATTCAAATGTCCCAAATTTGCTGTTCAGCCATGTATATTTACCCCTCATTACACTACACTGATGAGACGCTAACGAGAAGCTAATGACTGCAGATTAGCGGCGCTGTTCGGGGGAATGCAGAGGCACGGCTCACCCTAGCTCGTCTCCGGCGCTGATGTTCTTGCTGGCGAAGAACGCGATGTGCGGGAAGCGCAGGTCCTGGTGGGAGGTGAACACTCGGCAGGGGAACAGGTTCGGCTCGCAGTGGTGGTTTATGAACCGGCTGATGTTGCCATAGAAACGGGCGTCTATACAATACATATCGCCAACCTGCAATAAAACAGGGAATGTTGGTTCGTGAGCGCCCAAAAGTATGGGGTTAAGAAAAAAAAAACAGGGAGGACTAAAACAGCTTTCGTCATCCCTAAAGTTTAAAATAGCAACAGCTTCCTGTTAGATCGGATCAAAGCTTGACTGCCGACAGTCCTGCAGTTCGCTGTGCAGCAATATTAGCATGCATTATGAGTATTATGCTAATTGTTCTGACTGTAAGCAGACAGTTCTGACAGTTATACTGAATGAATCGCTTACAGAATTTTGTACTAGTTAACAAATGCTATAAGTACTAGGGAACATTTGTTCAGTGAAACATGAAAAACCTATGCACTTCCTTCCAGTCCCGTTCATCTATGAGAGTCTGGGAGCCACGACATCATGCTCACCACTATAATAGTGGACGACAGGCTATTTTTAGGAGCAATGGGAGTATTATATTGGGAAAAAAACAAAACAATTCTATTCAAGTACACAAACCATCCAATGCACTGAAAACATACAGGCACAATAGGGATGCACAATGTACACCAGTTTCAAAAGGTTATAAATCTGTTATTAATAACACAATAATAAATACTACCGAATACCCTGGTGTTCCCTTCTTTAGTGCCCCTACCTCAGAAGGCAGCTCATGCTCATAACATGCCCTAGGTGCCATTTTAGGACATAAGAATGTGTGAAATTTTGCTCAAAGCATCTGCACTCTTACCTCGTTTCCACCTTTAGGGAAAATACAAAGAAAATGCAAAAAAAACAACAACAAACAAACAAAAAAAAACCCCGCCAGACCAGCAGTGCTTCGCTGAGACATATCACAAAAGCCAGGCATTATAAGGTGGATTATTTTTAGTCTGGTGCTACCTTGCTGTCCAGGCTGAAAAGGTAGGAATCAATCTCCCGGACATCTGCTTCTGCGTCTGAGATGATTTCCCCGACGTACCTGTGCAAAGGAGGACATCAGAACATGCACAAAAATGTACTCCACACACATACACGGTGTACACTTCAGACAGATATTTTATTTCCTAAAGGGAAAATAATGTCTAGCATTCTCAGACTAAGCCAGACAGACAGAGAAAAATGAAAGAAGCTCACTCGCAGACGAAGGTTCCTTGCTGGATGTCCTGTAATGTCCGAACACCCCAGCCCGTTTTTTGAGTCCTGAACAGCTGCAGTCGAATCCTGACAGCAGACCACATTTAATACACAAAAAACTCCATTACAAAGTACTGAGAATCACCACATCATGTTGTACATTGTATATTCATGGCGACTCGATGCTACCGTAGTCCATTTTGAACAACGCGGTTCTTGCAGGTTCTCCAGCAGGAACAGGCATGGTTGCACTCGAAAATGAAAGGCGGTTCCTCAGAGCAGAACTCTGGCAGCAGACGGCTCTCCTGAGAGCGAACGCGACAGGTCAGTGCGTCGTGAGCGTGTAACCGTGTCAGACACACAACTTTGCAGCTCGGTAACATCAATAATTAATAGATGAATGTGGACACAAGATATTCAGCCTCACCTTGTCATACCAGCAGCGCAGGCTGAGCTGACCGCACATGCAGCTGGCCGAGGAGCAGTCGTCTTTACAGACGCAGTACTGGAAAACACAAAACCACATGGAGCAATCAGAGACCGCCGATTTATAATTCAATAGAACGGTATGAAAAGGCAACGCTCTAATAGCAAGAAAGGTTTGTCTGCAGATCGCACACCACAGAAGCCATGTCTTTCAAGCAGATATGGATATGTGCTTATGTCCATATATGGAAATTATTTTATTGGATTTTCCCCTCTATATTATGCTTATTATAACACAAACATACATATATACATACAGTACCAGTCAAAAGTTTGGAGACGCTCGACCGAAATGTTTCTCATGATCTTAAAAACCTTTTGATCTGATATATATACACACACACACACACACATACATACATACATACATATATATATATATATATATATATATATATAAAAAAATAGAGGAATATTTTCCTCATCTTGTTTACATGGAAAATTGCAATTTTTTATAGCTATCCAAAGTAAAAGCACATCAACGCAGAAGTGACTAAAGGGTCACTTTCATCTATACCACTCAAAGACACACCCACCGGTCTTGCCCTCTGCAGACACACCTTTCTCAGTCAGTAATAGAGATACTAGAAGCTGCATTACCTGTAAGTGAGTGATGTTTTTGTCTATGTTCATGGGGGAGGTGACACAGCTGTCAGGCACATATTTGTAGTCATTGGGGCAAGGCTCATTGTCCACAGCGTTCACACATGGCACAGGTACTCTCTCATAACCTCGAGATATATCCCTGAATGCAGGCAGATGAAACACGTTTTGTATATATCGACACTAAACATATAAACACCAGCGTAACCTGGTAAACGTGTTTACGAAAGTCAGGAAAGGTGAGTCGGTCAGTCAGTCGGCCGTTAAGTAATTAAGAAAGTAAGTAAGCCATTAAGTAAGTATGTCATTAAGTAAAGTAAAATAAGTCTGTAAGTCATACCGTCAGGCAGTCAGTCAGAAAGCTAGTAAGTAAGTCAGTAAAATAAGAAAAGTAAGTAAGCAATACAGTATGTAAGTCAGTAAGTCAATAAGTAAAGTAAATAAAGTAATGTCAGTAAAGACAGTAAAGTATGTCAGTAAGTACATCAGTAAGTAATTAATCAGGTAAGTCAGTCAGTCAGTAAGCTAGTAAGTAAGTAAATAAGTATAGTAAGTCCATAAGTAAAGAAAGAAAGTAAGCCAGTAAAGTAAAACAGTAAGCCAATAAATAGACAGTGAGTCAGTAAGTAGAGTAAGTCAGTAAATAAATAAAACATCCCCCCCCCACCCCCAATAAAACAAAGCAAAACAAAATTAGATTCAGCTTTATGAAAATGTATTAAAATTAAATGAAATGAAAATAAATGAAGCTTGTCTACCACCATATTCTCGTGGCATCACAAGAGGGGAATAAAGTCAATTAATTAACTTTAATTAAGTAAAGACTGTTTACTTTGCGTTAGCTGGCTCACAGTCAGCCATGTCTGGAAAGGGAAATATTTAGTTAGTAATTGTGTAACTTTGTAAACAGATTATTCCAGCAACAGATATGACTTGCTGGAATGGATATTTTGACGCACTGTTGCATATGTTTGAGCTAGATTTTTTAAAAATAAATAAATAAATAAATAAAGTATGAGGATGTGGTAGACGAAACAATGATACAACATCATGGGGTTTGAGACTCTGAGAGATGCTGTACTACAGACTAGTAAATAAAATGAACATACTGAATGCTATTTTTACACTAGTATGATGGTTTAAGCTACCTGTTGAGGAGCTTCTCTCCTGAGGCGCGTCCTTCACCGCTCGCCTCCCTCTGCCTCTTGCTGGCGTGCAGAGCGCTCCACACCTTGGAGTTCTGGCTGCAGCATTCTAGTGGCGAGTCTCCTTCCCTGTTTTTTAGGTTCACATCAGCCCCCCGCAACAGAAACAACCTGCAGTTGGCATAAAGTTGAAATGTCCCGTTGTTGCGAAGCTTACTGACAAAAAATTTGGTTTGGATTCTTTTCCTATAAAAGCATGTGTTTCCCCTTATTCTAGACTCTAGAGAAATCTGCCACTGATTACAATTTTTATTTAGTAAAGAATGACATGATTATTATTTTTTTTTAAAATCCCTTTACAAGTTACATTTAATGTTGTGGAACGCCCATGAAATGAGTTAGTTCCTCTTATCACTTACTTTATTACAGCTATAAACAGTCCTTCCCTCACCAGTCTTTCTTTTTTCTTTCTCCTGAGACCACAAAGCACAACATAGTCTCTCCTGAGCAGCTTTACCACCGACTGTTACAAAGCGCTTACGCCGGGGACTCCTTTCACGACGATTATACTTTTTCTTTGCTAAATTACAACAGATCTTTTGAAATAATGTTTATCATTAGTGTTCGATTATACAGTGTATCCGTCATACAAGTCCCTTTACCAGAGAAACAATAATGCATTGATAACAGACGAGTGCATGAATACAAACCCGCGATTCGCCTTACAGCCAGCGCTACTTTCAGAGCTGCCGTTAAAATGAATCGGCACCTTCGGAGAATTTAACAGCGCTCCAGTGGAAAAAGGTATGAGCGCCTAGCTTATGATGTATTATATGTCAGTTGTTCTTTTCTATAGAAATGGAACATTTGATCACTTGAGCCACAACTTGGGGAAAAAAAAAATCAATCCAACTGCATCCTACACATCGTTAAAGTCTGATGGAGGTTTGTTATATGTCGTGATCTAAAACTGACAGTTCAAGTGGCGTTGTTTATGTAATGGCCAAATCATGGCGCTTTATCCGATAACGATATTTTATTGATGATATCTAAATATAATAAAACGTCGTGGAGGCGTGGACGAGCGCCGGGTTTGTGAATGGAGGGCGGAGCCGGAGAAGGCGAGTGGTAAGGAGTGCACCTGTGGGGAATGTTGGACTAATGAATGTTCTCTGTTTCAGTGAAACGAGGTGAGAATACGAGAGAGACAGAGAGAGAGAGAGAGAGAGAGAGAGAGCGAGAGCGAGAAAGAGAGACACGCGCCTCGAGAGAGCGAGAAAGCACTGAGAGAGTGCGTGTGTGTAAATAAAACAAACCCGAGAACGAGAGAAAAATATTAAAGCGTGAGAGAGTGTGGCAAGCCTGCCTCTATCTTCCGTCTCCTTGCCACCTTTAAAAAGTGTCACAAACGTGTTAACCTATCTGTTATAATCACGATAAAACAATAACTGACTGTCACTGTAAAGTAGAAAAATATTATTTACACCGTCAACCACTTTCATAAATACAATAAATTGAATATTGCAAAACCATTTGGATGATCATGGATAGTTTTACACAACATTCTCCACATTCTTCATCTGAATTTCTGCTGCTACAAGAAGCACAGGCTTTCTCCATTACAGATCAGAAACCAGTTCCTATACATACTCTTAACTTGAAATTTCTGAATGGATTGCACCATCACTCCAGTACAGTACGCCGCTCTCTACTAAAACTTGAAATAGGGCAAACGTGTCTTCTGATCTGTAAGCGTTTACATTATGCATTCCAATGGAATGAGAATTAATTAGCTGCCTAATCAGGTTGAACTCACGTGACACAATCCAACCGGTTTTCCCGCGATGCGATGTGCAAGGGCGAGTCTCCGTGCACGTTGACCGTGTTAAGATCGCACTTGGCACTCAGAAGAACGTCAGCGATCTCCACACAGCCGGAGAAAGCTGCCCAGTGCAAACAGATATTTTCCTCCTACCAAGATAAAAACACCACACTATGAAATAATGCCCCAACATAACCAACATAACAGTCAGGACATAAGATCTCTAAAGGCCAGTAGAGGGGTGCTTTAGCTGTGCTGTAAGTTGGGAAAAAACCCCCCCAAAAAAACAAGATCCAGTGAGAAATCAAATGATCCCAAATGTAATTGATCAGCCAAGACGATTGGTGTACATCATTTGTTTCTTAAATAGGAACATTGAGAAGCTATGTATACTCATTCGATAGCATGATAAACCTTTTAAAAAAAAAGAAAATAAATAAAAATAAAGAACAAAGTGATTCTGGTCGTCCAACATGGCTGTTGCATAACAGTAAAATACTAAGTGTGTAAATGTGATTTTTTTTCCCCTCAGATTTGAAGACCCACACTGACCTTGTCTCTGATGTTGGGATCGGCATTTTTAGATAGCAGCAGCTTGACCAGTTCGACGTGTTTGTACTCTGTCGCCCAAATCATTGCTGTCCAGCCACCGTCGTCCTGCAGACAAGAGGATAACTGCAGGACTGGAGATCCCCAGCTACAAGTCTAAAGACTAGAACCTGATGACATGACTACGGTGGGAAATGCACAAACATTGATCCCCTCTTTACCTGACAGTTAATGTCCACAAGGCCTGTAAACAGCAAGTGTTTTACGATATTAAAATGTCCAGCCTTAGCAGCAAGGTGGAGACACGTAGAGCCTTCAGCATCCTAAAGCCATGGGAGATTGAAAAGAAGAGTTTTATGTTTTTATTCAAAATGTTTCAATCAATAAGAAACATGCCGGTCAAGGTCAGCAGGCATACAGATACAGAGACAGAATAGATACAGACAGACATGGATATGCAGACAGATATATAGGAAGAAAGAGACAGACAGATAGGCAAACATGGAGAGACAGAGAAAGACAGACAGTTAAACAGTTAGACATACATACAGACAGACAGATAGATGGACAGAGAGATACATAGACATAGATGGACTGACTGACAGACAGACAGACAGACAGACAGACAGACAGACAGATATAGATGGACAGACAGACAATACATAGACATAGATGGACAGACAGAGAGGCAGATAGACAAACAGACAGGGACAGATAGATAGATATAGATGGACAGATGGGTAGATAGGTAAACAGACAAGTAGACAGACAGACAGATAGATACATAGATAGATAGATGGACAGATACATAGACAGACAGACAAAGACAGACAGATAGTTAGACAAACTGACAGAGAGACAGATACATAGACAATAGATGGACAAATAGGTAGACAAGTAGACAGTTAGAGAGAGAGAGACAGACAGTGCTATAATATTAAACTGCATGGTGTAGCTTGGGGACCTTGTTGGAAACGATGGCTCCAGCTCTCAGTAGGTAGCGTACTGTATCCAGCTGATGGTTCTCACAGGCCTCCATCAGAGGTGTGCGCTGGTCCTCATCACATATGTCCAGGTTGGCACCGGCCTGACACGCAAACATAAACAACCTCATCTTTTAAACATGTAAATAAAACCCTGGATGGGTAAGGTTAAAGCATGTGGTTACTAATGCACTAATGCTGACCTGGACCAACATGTGGCAGACCTCTTGATGTCCGGCCTCAGCTGCTACATGAAGCGGCGTACGTTTGCTCTGGCTCTCCATTTTAAAGTTTGGGTCAATTCCATCCACTGAAAAATCAGAGAGAAACATCTGCATCATAACGGTGATCAGTGTGAAGGGTGTAAAAGGCTACGTGGCTGAGTAAGAGGACAGCATCTTACCGAGCATCATTAAGACTTTCTGCAGCTCCCCCTGCTTAGCAGAGATGTACAGCTGTTTAGGGTGAAAGCGAAGCTTCTTGGGCCTGAAAAGGAGAAATTCAACAGGCATTAGGTCAATCATGAATATATACCTCATTATGAATAATATGAGAGCAAAACTATTATCCGCCTCATATAATTTAGCCAAACATGGCACGAGCGCAATACTTAATTGCAAATTAAAAATCGTGTGACAGGCAGAGTTTAAGTTAGTCTATTTTTCTTACTTCTCTGCATCCAGTGCCAACAAAATGGTTTCCAGAGTCTCCTTAGGAGGTGTTATAGGGGGTCCGGCAACAGCTCCTGCACCCACGTGTTCCGGCCTGCTGGCTTCTGGGGTGAGTGATCCATTCCCAGCTTCAGAAGGTTTGGATAAAGTGCTGTCTGCTCTCCCTTCTCCCGGTAACGAGAGGCGAGACAGCCTAAAAATCATACACACGTTGGGCACCATTTATCAATATGCAAGTAAATGTTTTTAGAGGTCACACCAAACTAAAAATGCTGTGTTTTTTCCACACATAAATACCAATCACCCTTACATTACATAAGCTCTTTCCAGGGCACAGCGCATTTACATTTAGTATTGCCCACAAGCCTCCGTAAAAGGCAAAGCTCACAAACCTGAAAATATCTAAATAACGACTAACCAGTGAAAGATCACCTCCTCAGCACGGAATGTGCTAAATCTTCCAGTAATGCAGCTCAACAAGTACAGCTCACACTAACGTTTTCTTCATTTATAGGGTGCTATTTCTTTTGTCCTAATTGAATGGTTAGTCTTATTAGTCTTCATTTATACATTTGTTTTTGATCGTTTCATACCAGTAATGCATTTTTCACACGAAACTTCACACGTTTTCATTAAATTCATGTCTCATGTAAATAAATACGTGATCTAAACTTGGTAGCGTAGTCCATATATAAATACGCGTTAGCTCGAGCCAATTATACGATTTGAAGCCACTAGCAAGTCTGGTATGTAAATTTATACAAATTCAGGAGCTCCTGTAAAATGCGAACATTTTTCAGAAGTGGATTTTCATGAATCCCACTTTTTGTGTGTGTGTGTAAAAGCTCCGGCAAGTGATCGTCTAATAAATTCCTTCGTATCCAGGCTGATAAATGATGTCCATAAATTGAAGCTTTTAGAACTGCCTAGTCATTAGGTTTCTGTTCAAATGATGCATTTACTTGAAGCAAATGCCTAAAAAGGTAGGAAAATGTGTAGCATTAACTACTTTAATAAACTTTGCTTAGGCACATGTAAAGGTATCAGCTCTAACTGAAATCAAACAATCAGCAGGTTGATAAGGATCAGATACCTTACATCACCACCACCAACACCCGATTGGTGTTTGATAAAGGATTTACATCTAATGAACGCTAAACACCGTTTTAAAGTGCACATGTATACCCATACCCTCCGGTGGTGGTGTCTGCCTTGCCCTCTGAAGTCACCGGGGTGCTGGGGCTCTGGCTCTGGGGCACTGTAGAGGTGGTGTCTGCTTTGGCGATGGTGACCTCTTTGGCCTTGCTGACCTCCTCACCGCAGTGTGGGCAGAAGCTCTGACCTTTCAGTACTGACGCGCAGTGACTATGAAAGCGGTGAGAGATGTTCACCTCTGGCTGGCACTCCATGAAGGTTCCCTACATTACGGTAGACCGTGGTGATTTCATGAACGTTATTTAACCTCCTTGAGAGATCTCAGACAACAGCAGGGAAATGAAGAAACGATCACCTACAGCTGAAAGCTACAGGCACACTCACCGCCCTACAGAAGTAGCCACAGCCAGGGCAGCACTGATGTTTGATCATTCCTGTGCGATGCTCCTCACACAGCACCAGTAGCTGCACAGAGTTCGACGGCCTCATCATCTCGTGCTTCAGCACTGCGCTTTGACACCGACTCAGCTACATGGGAACACAGATGGAGTGTACTCTGATCATGCGGCCCAAATGTAAAGCCTTTTTACTGTTTATGCGCACCTCTGACACCTCTAGATCACATCATTACGGATAGAAATTCATACATACGGTATAAGTTAGCTACTCACATTGCTTGCACTGCATGTTCTCACCTGTCCATCCACACTCTCGGTTGCCATGCACTTCCTGTCAGCCAGAGTGAGGATCTCTCGGCTCTTGGGTGTCTCTATGCGGCAGCTACACAGCGGAAGCTCCTGCACCATGTCCGCCGATGAACTCTGTGCTGTGCTAGAGGCTTCTAAACGACACACAACACAGCCCTCATTTAAGAGAAGCTATCCAAGTTTATCTACAGTTTACAATTAGCTCTTTTACATGGAAATGCTTAAAAAGCTTTCAAATCATTTCATTATTAAATAATAGAAGTATTTACATTAAATGTTCTACAAACAAAAATGTCAAACATGCCTCCTAACTAAATTTGACAGGACATTCAATTAGCTGACATCCTTAATGCTTCATATAGAAACTTTAGTGGAGGACAAAATAAAATATATGAAAACATATGATTATGGGAGGTATATTCTATCTAGCCTTATTTACAAGGTATTAGACTGGCGAACAAATGATGGTATCTTGGGGTAGAAAAAAATATCCCTTGAACACAGGTAGTGGTATTTATCACCACCAGGGGGCATCCTTTCATCTTTGTTCTGAGAGCGTTCCACTGATGAGTCATCATCAGCATGGGAAGAATATCTAAAAATCGTGACAGTATTTTCAACTTACGATTAGGACAAAACAAAGGAAAAACCGGTCCACTTGGAATTCAAATGTCCTCAGCCTAGTTCAGTATATGGTGTCAAATCGGCAAACACCGTCAATTCTCACCAGTGCTTTCTGTGTTTAGCAAGGCATCCTGGGCTTTCAGGTTAAGCGACTCCAATGGAACCTCTGTGTACTCTTTGTCCTGGTCAGCAGGAGAAGTGAGAGGAGCAGTAGTTTGGGCTGGAATCTCTAATTGAGTCTGGGCATTCATGCCTAAAAGTGGAAGATCAAAGACAGAGAGAACTCAACACCATTCTAGAACAATTCAGGGAAAATACCAGACTCAACCCTAGTTCAGTTTAGTGTCAGCCATAATCAGTCTCTGGTTGGAACTAAAGCATTCGAGCGGTGCTTTTTGGCTGGAGGGTAGTACCCCTAGCATGAGGATTGGTGATCACTGGCTTAGAATACCTTCATCTAGCACAAGGATTTAACCCCTTACAACCTGGAACTCAAGCATCATGTTGCGAGTTAAGAAGAAGAAGAAGCCTTTATTTGTCACATATACATTACTGCACAGTGAAATTGTTTTTTCGCATATCCCAGCTTGTCAGGAAGTTGGGGTCAGAGCGCAGGGTCAGCCATGATACAGCGCCCCTGGAGCAGAGAGGGTTAAGGGCCTTGCTCAAGGGCCCAACAGTGGCAGCTTGGCGATGCTGGGGCTTGAACCCCCCGACCTTCTGATCAGTCTTAACCGTTGAGCCACCACTGCCCATGGCCTCTTCTTTGACTATCGCCCTTCTTACCTGGTCACTGACTTGTGGCGGACAGCTTTCTCTAGGCAGAGTCATGGTTGTGCCACACCTTTGCCGGAAAGCCTTTTGGAGACTCCTCCGAAAAACTGTTGGAACGGCAAGGCCAATTCATTTCTTTGTGCTATACACCAAAGACATTTGGGTTCGAGATCAAAAGATATACATGATACGTGAGTTTAGGATATCAGCTTTTATTTCCTCGTATTTACATCTGGATGTATTACACAACATAAAACATAGAACCGTTTGTATCAGACCACCCAATTTTAAGGTGAGTAAAAATACAGGAACAGATAAGTCTTGAAGTAAATTCAAGCAAATAACACTTAATATTTGGTTGCATATCCCTTGCTTGCATTGACTGCATAAAGCCTGCGACTCACTGACATCATCACATTGTTGGTTTCTTCTTTTGTGATGCTTTTCCAGGCTTTTACCTTTCAGATGTTGCTTGTTTCGGGGGTTTCTTCCTCCGCTTTTCCCCCCGATGAAGTCCGTTGTTGAGTTGGCATAGTGTTTTGGATCATTGTCTTGCTGCATGAAGTTCCTCCCGATTAATTTGGAGGCGTTTCTTAGTAAATTTGTAGGAAAAATATACCTGTAAACTTCTGAATTCTTTCTGCTGCTACCATCATGAGTTACATCATCAATAAAGATTAGTGACCCTGTTCCAGAAACAGCCATACATGCCCAAGCCATGACACTACCTCCACCATGTTTCACAGATGAGCTTGTATATTTTGGATCACAGGCAGATCTTTTCTTTCCCCACATGTTGGCCTTTCCATCACTTTGGTAGAGGTTCATCTTGGTTCCAGAACTTTTGTGGCACATCTCTGTATTTCTTTGCAAATTCCAATCTGGCTTTCTGATTCTTACTGCTGATGAGTGGTTTTTGCATCTTGTGGTATGGCCTCTAGATTTCTGCTCTCAAAGTCTTCTTCAAATGGTGGATTGTGATACCTTCACCCCTGCCCTGTGGAGTTTGGTGACGTCACTTCACAGGTTTCTGTCATCAGCTGTTGTTTTCCTTGGTTGACCCATTCGGTGTCTGTTGTTCAATACACCAGTGGTTTCTTTCTTTTTCAGGACATTCCAATTGTTATATTGGCTATACCCAATGTTTGTGCAATACCTCTGATTTTCCCCTCATCTGTCAGCTTCAAAATGGCTTGCTTTTCTCCCATAGCTCTCTGATCTTCATGTTGGCTTATCCTTTTTAACAACAAATGCAGTCTTCACAGGTGATACTGAAGGCTGAAACCAAGAGTAGATGTTCAGCGCTATTTATTGTTTAAACAACCAATCTAACAGGACACACCTGGGTAACAAAAAACACCTGTCAGTCACATGTTGCAATATTTTTGCTTGCCTAAAATAATTGGGTGGTCTGATACAGAATGTGCCATGTTCTAGGCCATTTAATACATCGACATATAAATACCAGGAAATAGAAGCTGAAATTCTAAACTCTCTTCACATATTTTGATCTCAAACCCAAATGTCTTCAGTCTACAGCAAAAACAAATAAATTGGCCTTGCCGTTCCAATAGCATCGTATGTGGAAAAAGGTTCTCGTATCATAGGAGACCAAAACTGAACTTATTTACCCTTGGTAAAAAAAACAGCTACATTTGGTGGAAACCCAACATTGCGTTTCACCTTGAGAGCACAATCCTCACAGTAAAGCATGGTGGTGGTAGGATCATGTTGAGAGTTAAACTTGGCTTCACTGACTTTTCATGGACAGCCTCCTCTTAGCACACTTGCGCTAGTGCCATATTCTCCCTGTTTTTCAGTAATGGATTTAATGGTGCTCTGAGGGATGTTGAAAGCTTGGGATATTTTAAATAACTAAACCCTAATTGAACTTTGTTCTTGGTTTTTCCTGATGCTGTTTGTTTAGGGATGTTCTCTAGCAAACTCTGGAACAGGTGTATTTATATTGACATCACGTGACACTTTAACCGTACACAGATGGACTCCATTCAAACAATTATGTTACTTTTGAGGCTTGACACTTACAGTGCCCTCCACTAATATTGGCACTGTACTTACAGATATAACTCTACCTGAAATTTCCATGGACTTTGTCTTAAACTTCTTTTTACGTTTTCTGGCAGGCCGGAGCCAAGGGCTGTCTGCCTTGGCCTTCTTTTTCACCTTCTTCTTTAAGCTGGATTCAGAACTCTGAGGAAGACAAAATTCATTTTAAACAAAGTCGACCCTATTCCTTAACTAATAGCTCACTATAAGACTGCATTTTAACTTAGACCCGTGTTGTGCCTTTAAAAACTTGACCAGTCGTGAACTAGGTATTAATAGCATACAAAAAGACAAAAAAGGAGTAGACCACTGCCGTACTAGTTTAATGAATTCTTTTATGAGTTCTATACTGACAGGAAATACTGTAGGGCTTGGAAACTGCTCGACTGGTTCGGAAGAACAACTTTAGATCTTTAGATGAAAGGATGCCTGGTGTGCTCACCAAGTCTGACTCATCTTCTTCCCCTTCCTCTTCTGCAGTCTCCTCAGACTCGTGCTCCTCTCCAAGCTAAATCATACGTGAACATACATACATACATTTTCTTAATTAATCCTTTTCATGGTCAACGTTTGAAATTTGATATGTATATATAGTTCTGAAAATAATAATCCGGCTTTCCTGAACTGAAACGTTTCTCCTCATGCCAGAACGCAAAACTGTTTCTCTTTTGCATACATCTCACTCACGAGTCAAGTTCTAGCATTTAAAATTACGGCAAACGTGACAATTGAGAAACAGGCATTTAAAGATTAAATTTCAATTCCATGGAAATACACCCTGCCTACCTCGACGTTTATAACCCATTTAATATTTATAACCTCTTCACTCCACTGATCATTGTCCATGCTAACATCAGTGGGGAAATAATCACTGATTAATTCAGTAAATTGAATTCCTTTGGCAAAAATGATGACGCATAGCTATCCAACAACTTTATCAAATCTGACATTCGTTGTGTGAAGACAAAAAAAAAAAAAAAAAAAAAAAAAATCACACTTAAAAGTACAGTGAGGGTTTAAACAACCTTATGCAGACTGGCTTTACTAGTGTTTGTTAAACTGGCTCCATACACATCGTAACCTTTGCAGGCGGACAGCCAAGGCAAGGTTAGAAATTAGACTAAAATAAAAGCATGTCCCTTTGGTAAAAAAATAATTATGTTTTCACTATGTATATTACTAGTAGAAAATCCTTCGGTCAATTTGGTGGTGAGGAAGGCCAGATCTGTCTTCTTCTATTCCTTCTACTTAAGCAGTTGTGTGATCTTTATAAACCTTAATGCTAACTATTAGTACAGCCAGCAATACTGTTTAGGTTATAAGAAGAAGACTTGGCTTAGCCGACATCCACATTTTCCCTCTCACATATTCTACATTTCTGCAGGCTGGTGAGGAAAAATAAGTCCACACCTGTGGGATTGAAGCCAGTCTGCTGTCCTCCTGAGATGCTTCGGCCATTTCTTTTCCGGTCATCTCTTCTTCATCTTCGGAATCGTCGTCCGACTCTGATTCGTCAGACTCGTTCTCTGCTCGATCCCCGTTCACCTGCACAATCTCTTTTGGCTGCTGCAGAGCAACAGATTGCAAAGAGACTTGTTAAACTTGCCCAAAAGTCCATGGGAGCTCAGAAGCACCTAATGGCTACATCCATCAACAAAATAACTCCAAGACTACAAGACAAAGCACAAGCAGGGGCCAAGACAAAAATAACCAAAGCTTCAAGATGCATCAAGGTTCTATGTAGAGATGGTGTGTCTGGAATGCTGACCTCAGGAGTGGCCGGAGACTGGGGCACACGCTGGAACATCTCCAGAACCGTGCGCTGCTTTAGCACTTTGGTCTTCTTCTTGGGAACAAGGCTGTATGTTCCCATCTTTCTCTTCTTCTTCCTCAACACAGATGCTATTGAGTAAGCAAAAGTCTGCAGTCAAATACTAACACATCACCAAATGCAAATAAACAAGTTTGAAGATATGGTGTGTGTCATGTACGGTTATTTATTTTATTTTTTTCCCCCACCAGAGTACTATACAGTCAGCTCTATTAGTACTGGCACCCTTCAAAACAATTTACTAAAAGCTTTTTTCCCCCTCAGAGACAATGTAATATTTGAAATAACTGTTAAAACAGAGCCTTGATAATCTTATTTCGGTTTAATAATTGTTTCTTTTAATATTTCAGACTTTATCCAAGGTTGCTCACATGTAAACTCCCTTAATCATTTATCACAATATGGAAAACCAAAAAGCTTTCAAATTTGCAAAAAAAAAAAAAAAAAAAAAAAAAAAAAAAAAGACAGATGGCTGTCGACATCCACAATCTGGTAATGGACAGAAAAAAACAATTCCATTAGGCCCAATCAGAGACATAAAAAGTTTCAAAAGTCTAAAGAAGAGAATGCATTAGCATACACCTTCCCAGTGAGGACAGCGGTGAACACGACATTTTCAGTATGTACATTGAATATCTATCAAATTGCAAGGGGATCCCCTTTGCAAAGTTTTCTTCAAGTCATTCCACAGGATTTTGATAGGATTTAGATCTGTGATCGGACTAGGCCATTCCTCTGTTGACTTGGATTTGTGTCTCGAGTCTTCATTATGCTGGAAGGTGAACATTTTCTTCATTTTCAACTGTCTAACAGAGGCCTGTAGGTTTTATGACCAAATAGATTGGTATTTGGAGCCATCCATGATTCCCACTATCTTGAGCCCCAGTTCCAGCTGACGAGAAGGAGCCCCATAGCAGGATGCTGCCACCACCATGCTTCAGCGTGGGTATGGTGTTATTTGGGCAAGGTCTTGTTTTTGTGCCAAACAGATTTTTTAGAATTATGCCCAAAGTCTTCTGCCTTGGGCTCATCAAACAGTAACACATTTCGTCATGTTTTGTCAAAACGTAGGCAGGTTGGATGTTTTTTCTCATGAGAACACGCGCTACCCCATAGCCCAGACATGAAGAATACGAAAGATTGTTGTCACATGCAGGGTGACCAGTACTTGCGAGACATTCCTGCACCAGCTCCTTTAATGTTACCCACGGTCTCTTGGCACCCTCCCTGATGAATTTTCCTCTTGTCCATTTGTCAATTTTGGAGGGACATCCTGTTCTTGGTAATGTCAACGAGGATGCTCATTTTCTCTACATGTTGATGATGGCCTTCATGGTGTCCAATGGTATAGCTAACGTTTTCAAAATTCGTTTGTACCCCTCTCCTGATCTCCGAAAAGGTATTCGGTCCAAAAGGACCGAATACCTTTTGACAATGAGATCCCGTACATACATGCTTTATAAGGGCTTCTTGGACCAAGAAGGACCCAAGCCCGGGGCGGCTGTGGCTCAGACGGTAGAGCGGGTTGTCCACTAATCGTAGAGTTGGCGGTTCGATTCCCGGCCCACGGCGGTTCGATTCCCGGCCCACATGACTCCACATGCCGAAGTGCCCTTCGGCAAGACACAGCAACCCCAAGTTGCTCCCGATGACAAGTTAGCGCCTTGCATGGCAGCTCTGCTACCATTGGTGTGTGAGCGAGTGTGTGAATGGGTGAATCCTACAGTAAAAGCTGAACTTTATTTGGGGTTAATTAGAATCACTCAGATCTGGTCAATTCCCAACCACCACCATATCACGTGAAATCTACCGACAGGGGAATGTGGGGCTAACCGGTGCTTCCTCCTAATACAAGTGAAGTCAAACCTCTGCATCTTTTTGAACTGCTGCTCACGCAGCTTCACAAGGCAATTTAACACATTGGGAGAAATGCTGCATGCACTCACAGATGTTGCGTTTGGCTAGTAGGGGACAGAGAGAATATGCCATCCCCCTACCTTGGGAGCATGGCCAATTTTGCTCTCTTGGACTCCCGGTCATGGACGACTGTGGAATTGTCGGATTCAAACTCGATCTCCAGACGATACGGTGGACGTTTTTCTGTTGCGCCCCTCGGGAGCCAGAATCATTTCATTGATTACAGGTGTACGAAAATAACATTTGAACATGTACTTAGTTAATTCTGAGCACAAACCCATGCTGGAATATAAACGGGTGCGTACACTTACGCAACTAGATAACTGCAAGCGTTTTCTTTTTCCCTGTAAAACATGTCCGTTCGTTTTTCACCTGAATTTTGTTGGTTGTTATATCAGCGGTGTGTAGATGTTTTATATCCACCGTACTTTAAATGAGTTTTAACTGTAAAAGACAAGTCCACATACACAAACCTACAATTACAACGGAAATGGAAATAGTCTGTCTGGAGGAGTGGTCCAAGATCTATTTCAGGAAGCGACTCAGTGCTGTTATTCTATCCGAGCCTTCACTAAATATTAATGGTGTTGGTGGTGGCAATACTAAAACAACTCTTTCTGAAAGCTTTCTGTATTTGTGCAAAAATTAAAACTGTACATTGTCCCCCAAAAGATTACGGTCAAAATATCGTTTGCTGCATGTTATTTGTTTCGGTCAATTTTCACGAAGGGTGCCAATATTTCCAGAGCTCATAGAATAAGGGTCAAGCGTGGCTGCCATATTGAAAACTGATAAGAATATGGCAAATTAGTATGCAACCTGTGTGTGTCTTGGCTGGTGTGGCGATTGGTGCTGGTGTGGCATCGGTTTGCTTCTGAGGTAGCTGGTTCTGAGTGGGAGGAGCTTGCACAGGCGGTTGAGCTTCTGATCTGTCCACACTCTCACCTTTCACCACGCTTGGCTCTTTTATTTCCCTGTTTAAAACCTACAGAGATCAAATGCATCACTTTAACTCTGGATTTACATCACAATAAAATCAGATGACTGTTAAATTACCCTGTGTTTACACTAGTAAATCTCTCTTGTGGCTTGTAGTTTGGGCGTTTTGTGACTGCTACTGTTGTTGCTTGTGGGTGTGCATTGACGAGAGATACAGTAGTACCTATATATAAACTTCTAAAGCTAACTAGGTAAAACAGTAATTAAATAATGCACTTATCAGTGCTTCACTGGCAGATGAAGCAGTACAAGCTAAATGGACTAGCTATGTGTACTCTCCAGATACACCAAGACAAGATGAGGTGTTAGGTGTTTCTTCCATTGGTGTGTGTCAAACAGTAAATGGGAACTAATTACACCTAGGAACTAAAGTTGTGAGTAGGGAACTGAAGAAACATTGGACCACGCATGCTGTAGGACTGGTCCGAGGAACGAATTTGGATTGGTCGATATAATCGTGACATATCTAATTTGCATAGAATTGAGAAAATACAAATGTCACCTGTCATGTTGTTGATTCATTGCCTGCCACTGAAATCTCTATGCGTTGCACATCAGTTCTACAGATCTTGGGTTCATAATAGTACTGACTCAATGAAGAATGGCTTGTTTCAATATTTGCTCTCTGAATCTTTATCCACCTCAAGTTTCAAATTGTGAGTTGAACCACACATTACCTTTAGTGCGTGATTCGAGGCTGGCCTGGACATGGTCTTGCGTGCTCGGTGTACCGTCACACGTGGAGGCGTGTTCGTAGCAGTGCCGTTTTTAGTCTCGTTTTCCAAGCGCCCCTCTGCCAGACTGGGCCCTGTGCTTGTGTTAGTCCTTAAAGCTCCCTGGCCCTGGGTTTGAGATGTAGATGAAAGAGGGAGTGTTTTAGCTGCGTACCCTACGGGTGAAGATCCCTTAGGGGACCAGTTAGTCCTGTGTTGGGTAGCCGGCGAGTCATCCTGGGCTTTACTGAGAATATATCCGTTACTGCCCACTGTGGAGCCGTGAGGAGGATCGGTTTCCGAGAGTCCATTCTCCACGGCATGTGATTGGGTGGATGCCCTTTGGACATCGAGGTCCTGCTGAGCTTTGTCGGGTTCTGTGCTCTTAAAGGTCCCATTCAGCTCTTCTGCTGCTTTCAAAGGTTCTAGTCGCCTAATCGAGGGCTCCTCAAGGCCTAAAACGACAAAACGGTAAGTTGTACATGGATAGAACGCAAAAAATACGGATCAAATAATAATCACGGTGTTATAGAGACGGACAATAAAATCAAAATTGAAATGACCTTCTCCTGCTTCGTTGTGCGAGTCTTTCATACTCTCAGTCTTCATTGGTTCTCTCTTCCCTGTGATCCCTTTGACCAAACCAGCAGGCTGAAAAAACAACATAATTAGGATTAAAATGGCACAAGACTTACTAAATACACTCAAATACGTTTTAAAAACAAACCTATTGTATCTGCAATGCTTTGTAGGTCCTAATAGCCTACATGGTATCAAATGTAGCTGTTATGCCACACAGAACAATATGTGCAAATGCTGCAGTTTCGAAGAAAGATTCTCAAAATCAAATCGTCTTGTCCCCATCAAATAGTATGTACCACGACCAGCTCTCTGATTCGCTCGTCATATACATTTCAAAAACATCTTATTTTATCAGACTGCATGAGATTAAGAAGGGGAAAAACATGGAGTCACTAGCTCATCTTTTGGGAATGCGTCTCAACAACACAACACCACAACAGGGGCTTTGATTGGCTGGCAAAGACTCCATTGGAATAGTGAATCCTTTTACAGCTGGGTTGTTAAGAAATATGCCGAGTGCAAACGATCATGAGAGATTTGTACACCCCATGAGAACTAATCAAGAACCTCAGTCCCAATTCCACGTAAATGGGGAGGGAAAAAAACCCCCAGGAAAGAGATTATGTGGATGCATGATTAGCCGTGTTTCCTTTATGTTTCCTACTGAAACATGAGCAAACAGAAAGTGAAGACTTGATAAAATCAGGTCTCCTCAGACCCACCATTAACATCTCTCAACTTTCCCTCACGTTCATCCTACCTTCCTCACACTCTCTCCTTCAATTTTAGTTGCCCCTGTTGTATTGAATAATTGCATTTGGCCTCTGGCCCAGTTACTGTAGAGAGTCCCAGCTGCTCAGCCAACCCTGCACTGAGAAAGTGCTTCATCTCCAGAGCTGGTATGGTTCTTGCCCAAAGTCCTGAATGCACAAATGATAAAACCAGCACTACTACAACAAATACTTCCTTCTTTTTTACATGCAACGTGCAAGGCGTTTGACCAGAAAGTCTGATCTTCCCGGTCAATGTGCTCTGACTCAAATCAAAAATCTTCTATATTAAAAAAAAACAAAAAAAACAAAAAAACAGCAGTGAACCTTTTTATACCCCACTGTGAAGGTCTCTCAACAAAGACATACAGGTAAATGGCGTAAATACCAGTGAACAAAGATCTAATTAACACAAACAATGTCCTGTTGGGATGCAGTGACGCTGAACTTGCCTTGCCCAAACAACTTTAAAAAGGAAGGACAATTAATGCACAAGAGGCAAAGCAGTCTGGTGTGTCATGGCTCAGAAAAGATTTTGCCATAGCCGGTCTGCTCAACACAGAGCCGGGCTTGCTCCCTGTAGGATGGCAGTCAAAATGATGCAATCAGATCTATATTCTCCGAGTTCACTGATCAATCCAGGACCATTGAGCAAAGAAGGAATGCATGGATTCTGCAACAGAGACAAACAGGTCAACATTAACAAGATCGATAATGAGCAAAGAAAAAATCTAAAGAAAACCTGAGAAACACTAAGCAAGTGCTAAACTTGCTGTCTTTTGAGAAGGATAGAAGCAGGCGAGTAGCACCATCTACTGAGGCAACTGCAAAGCAACTAGACTTATACAAGCACTCATTGCACACTCTCACTCACTCACTTGCCAGCCTTCAACATCTACTGTAGTGATTTTCAGCAGCCATGCTCAAAGGAAGGAGGTCAGAAGGTGTAGTAATTACAGCAAAATCCAGGCTCTTCCCCTGGCTGCCCCTCCCCCAGCCATGCCTCTGCTCCCCAGAACCTCCTCATCTGATTGGCAGCCACGCTGGCTGCCTTCCACAGGACACAGAAAATGGCTGCCGTTTGTTGGAGCTGCTCTCTCAACAAAGGTCGGTCCTTCTTTCTGTTTCCCCTCGCTCACCACAAGGGGAGCCACTTCATAATAAGAGTCCCCCCCACACCTAACCAACCCTGAGAGGTTCTGATCCATCAAAACCAAAAATGACAATATGAGAGGCTGTCATAGTGAACCATTGGGCATTTCTGTGCAAAGCGTCCATCACTTACTCCCAAAGGAATCTCTCTTTCAGTCAAATCTAGCTTCCAGTGTGGTCTTGATGTCCTTCTTTAATCGAGAGTTGTGAACATGGATACACCATTGTTTTTACACAAAGTCCCAAGTGTTGGCAATCTCTTTTTTTTGATTTAGGCTTTCTATCTCGGTTTCTCTTTGAACCAAGATGTTGCTTTCACCAAAGGCCTGATTAATTAGCTCACATCAGAAAATTATATATATATGTATATATATATTTATATATCTAAAAAAAAAAAAAAGTGCTGAAAATCAATCCTTGAAAGGATCTGAAACACTGATGCTCCATAGCTGGTTTCATACCTTCATTTAATACTACTGATTTGTAAAACATCTGAATTCATCCAGCAACCTTGCTGGTTACCCTTCCCCCAATTTACATACTGCATCTTGTACATGAAACAAAACAAAACAAAAAAAAACAGCATTATTCCTATTCAAAGAGTGAAAATATCCATGCTGAATCACAATTCGATTCAAATTGGATTACTTTAACATGGGGAGGTGGTGTAAGGTCATGATCACCAGAGTATCTCTGGGATTTTAGTCCCTTTCGAATTGGTCATGTCAGGAATTTTTATAGACTGTTTGTATAGACATTTGGGGGGGGGGAAAAATGACACAGTATATTACCTTCAATAAAATGACCAGTAGAAATAACCCTGGGTAATGCCAATATATCCTGTCTGACCTGACATTTGGGTAAAGATTCCAGTATATCCTGTGGGAAAAGAGGATTGGCACTTTTCTTCAGTACTGACAGTCCAGAAAGCGCTCTTTTCTACTGTCTCTGGCCTAACAACTTAACCAAAACCAAGAACTGTCTGAATTTCAAATGCAGAACAATAAAACATAGATCACTTGTCAGAGAAATGACACGTCTGGTGGTTTGGGGTAAGATCAACAACAGTTTGCATGGCTGTAAGGCTTCCAACAAGCACTTGCAATAAAGGTATTAAATGAACGTGTATGTAGTACGCATGGGATTTATAAAGTGTTTAGAAATCGCTGGTCCTGTGTGAGTCGATAATCATAATCATTCCAGACATTACTTAACTGGCATGTGTCAGAAATCGTCTGTCCAAATAGTACAATAAATTGACTCAATTTCACAGTACTAAAACTGAGTGACACTAAAACTTTTTCTAAACTAGTGACCTGGCAAACAACAACTTGCACACTCAGGCTCCTGCATCTTGAAGATGCAGCTAATGACATTTTCAAACAGAGAACTAGCCAAACACGGTCCTTCAGACCATACAAAGAACTGAACCAGCCATAACCTGAATTCTGTTTGGGTGAAACGAGCCTGATGCTTGTAAACTAGTCACTTGTTCAAAAATATACAGTAGCTACTGAAGAGAAACCGAACATGAAAATCTGACATCCAGTAAGTGGCAGCACCTCCATACTTTAGTCCCAGGACGTACGCTAACCCAGATGTTTGCTTTGTTTTGTACTGAAACTTTTTCCAAAGGCATTTCTGGTATGACAGGCTCAAACCTGACCTTAGCTCCATACCAATTTCCTTATCAGAACATTCCTATTGTTTATATTGTGACAACAATGCAGGTCCACAACTGCTCTCATCTCAGTTTGACTACTATAGTTTCATTTTGGCAATCTCAGCATTATATATTTCATATAGCAGAAGTAAGAGAGGAAAAAGGCTTGGCTTTGTTATAGCAATATCTGAAAAACATTGCCTTGTGGTGCTGTTCTTCTTCCCAAGCCCTCCCCCTACAGGCCAAAGAGAGATCACTTCCAATAGAGGACTGGAGAAAGAGGGAAGGGCCTCTGCTCCCAACCGCCATTTTGTAACCAGATTGTTTACTGATACAACAGGACACAGTGAATTTTTTTCTATGGCAGAAGGAAAATGTGGGTAGCAATTCTGCAAATGGAGGATCATTCATCAATTCTGATTGACTCCCCCATAGAGTCAATGGTGTTTTTGGAAAAGACAAAAAAATAATAAAAATAAATAAAAGAGGCATAAAATTTTTTAGCTATACAAATTAGCCTAATTGTACAGGCTAGAAACTATTCCACATGTTGGAATACTTGAGATGCCTGTTTGGTATTACTGTTCCTCCTCACCTGATGGACGAGTGAAGTTGCCATGCTGGTGCTCCAAAAATAAATGGCATAAAACAAAACAGCTCAAGTTTCAAATGCTCGGGCGACACAAGTCATTTTTCATTCTTCATTTAACGATATTTTTCACAAATTCCCTTGAATAAATAAAAACAGCAAATTTGTCTTATTGTTCCAGTTGAGATTCTGGAATAGGTCCGTTTCTTATTTATGACATGGATGTTAATGAAGAGGGTCAAATCAAAACTCCAAAAATCAGCTTCCTGAAACGCACATGCTAGTGCAGAACTGGCCACAAACACTTGGCATCTAAAGAAGAATGAAAAATATTTCTATAAAATAAATCCTAAAATTATCCAACAACCTTCAGCAAACTCACAAAAAAAAAAGAAAAAGAAAAAAAAGAATCACGTTTGGTGATTTCAAAGAGCCATCCTGTTGTATATCACCACAATGATTAAGAATGAGGACAAACTGAAGGCGAAGCAAAGAAACGCAGAAACGTACATCAACATCAACACTACGACTCCGTAAAAAGGAGGCCGCATTTGCAAAGACATGTCTCAATACTGATGCAAAATAACCGTCACCACTGTCCATGACACCTGGGGCTCTGCATTCTTTACTCATCTCAATGGTTCCTCCAACAAAGGCCAAAACACTGAGCAGACTAATCAGGATAGTTATAAGTTCTGTTTCTTGTTCCTCAGAAGGACAAAGCCCGTCCTTGCTCTTTCTTTTGCAAGCAGTTTTCAAAAAAAAACAAAAACAATCAACTCCAACAAGCCACCGTCAAAAAAAAAAAAAAAAAAAAAAAAACATTTAATTTTTTTGTGTTCAGCATGCCATTCTTTTATTTTGGCCTGGCTAGCTCAACAGGCCCAAACCTGCATGAATCAATTATCTTCCTGCAAACAGCATGGCATATCTGCAACCATTTCTCTCCTCTTATCCAACATTCTTGTGGTAATCATGAGTCATAGGAGAAAGGGGAACGCAGGAACTCACAAAGGAGAACGCTCTCGAGCAATGAATGAAATACAGCATGCGTTTTAAACGAAGAGATTGTCTTCTTCCTAGACTTCAGACATGAGACCAGTCGTCTTTTTTTTTGCCTCCTGTTTAACACAGAACATAATACAAAACCACATAAGCACTCATTAAACCAGACTCTGGTAATCCACTGGGTTTTCCCTTTGCAAGTTCCCAAGTCGCCAACATTTAAGCCACGTACAACTCTGTACCAAAATGAAAGGCAACTACATTTAGCTTCAAGCTCTGAGAGCCACTGGTGAGAGACCTAGTGGTCTCTACTTCAGTCCATGTACCAGGCCAGTGCATGACTCAATCTCCAGGCTGTCACAAGAGAACTCCCCCTCTAGCTAGCACTGTCAATGGTCTGAACATGAATGGAGGGATAAAAGGCAGATGGTGGAAAAAAGCACAGCCTGAAACCAACAAATACGCAGAGCCAGCAAGGATGGAGGCTTGAGGTCTTGTTCCTTTGCTAAGGGTCGTCTTCCAGCAGCATCATACCTGCTTTCTACCGAGGGCCTCCATTAAGGCTGAGCGAGAGCTTCGAACAGATTGTTCTTCTTTTTTTTTTTTTCTCTTTCCCCACCTCCTCCTGTATGCAGACATTCACGCAGCTTGCTGGTCATGTGACCTAGCAGCTCCCTCTGTTGGCCAGCCTTGCTAAAGCTCCAACCGAGCATGCTCAGTCAGTTCGAATTTCAATGTTTATTTAATTCCTCTTAAAGGAGGTCACCAATGAAAGCAAGCTGCCATTTTGTTTTGCTGGCAAGGAAAAAAAAAAAATATATAGCAGATGTATGAGGAGGCAAAAGGAACCACATGAAGTCCAACAACAGCAAGCAGAACCAAGAGTGTGAGCTATCCTTAATCTGATCTGGTCTACCCAGAGGTCTTTATCTCTGCTGAGCCCGAGGAGGGCAGGGCTGTCACGAGAGACTTGTGCTCAAGGCCAAATCAGAGAATGATTTTAACATTTACAACAGTGAATAATGAGAGCTGCTGATAGATTGAGTAACCCGACTAATCCAAGCCTTTGGCGTCTACACAGCCAATAATAATCATTCTGTATCCCTGCACCAACATTAACTAATGTAACTCTCGACCTGTATGGTATTAAACTCAATGTGTGTCAAGAATATATATATATATATATATTTTTTTTTTAAAACCAACAAAAATAAAACAAGACAAACCTCAAATGCATTTTAGAAGCTTTGAAGTTGCAAGTGTAGGGTAAAGCAGTATTAACCTCAAGGCGATCAGAGTAGTGGCTCTAGTTTATTAAATTGGTGTGGTATGTTCTTCTAATCCTGCTTATACTATATAATTTTTATATATATATATTATATATATACATATATATATATATATATATATATATACACAATTTTTTTTCCAAAACCATTTCAAAATCCAGAAAAAATTATCTAATTCAAATGGCTATTAAAAACCATTCTACATCACTAGTAGTCTACACACTGCTTTGTTTTTTACTCCAACACTTCACTAGATGACTAAGCTTACCAGTGGAGCATGCTCAAGAGTCCCGTTCCTAGCCCCCCCCACACCCCCAGCCATTTTGAATTCACGTCAGATTGCCAGGCAAAGCGCTACTTTGAATCAGAGCCACTAGTCTTCTTGAGGTGTCTCATTACGTGTAAACCGTAGTGAAAGCGCTCCCCACGTCACATTTCTCTAAAGAAAAAAGCCGACTCTTCAGTTTCATGCCTACCATTCCATGCACAAATCCTTCTGCTTGACTGGCTGTACGGCTAGAGACAGACACAGAGCCACAAAGGGATCCAGCAGGGGAGAGCAACTGAGAGAGATCTAACATGCAGAGGAGAAACAGCGCTCTTCTACACCTCAATAAGCCTTTTCCAATAAAGGAACCACAGCAAAGTAGCCATGTACAACGTACGACACCCTGACACAACTGACAAAAATGAAAACAGACCTGTTCATGCGTGCAAGACTGAGCCAAAACCCTTATCAGCATAACCTTCAACTCTGAGCTTCAACTTAACTGAATCTTCAATCCAGGAGGCTGCAGGGATAATAATCTACCATATTATAATCAGCAACTTTTCCAACCATTTATCACTGGTGTGGAGGGGAGAAAAAACACAACAACGAACGTCTAGCTTCAGTGGTCTACCCATCTGTCCAAGCTTAAGAGACATCATTTGAACAAACTGTTTTAAGGAACAGCAACCGCATTGAGAACAAGCCTCCTTTCAATCCACACCTTCGATAGAAGCCTGCAGAGAGGGAAAACAAGTGCCAAAGAAATGCCTCCTTTTTCTGCCTCATAGCTGCAGCCATGCCTGGTAAACATCACAGAGTGTTTGATCTACAGATCTCACAACTGACACTCAAACTACACCTCTGCCCAATGCAAGAAACCACTGTGAAAACTTGTTCCATTCTAGCAGGGTCACAGGAAGTACACAAGTATATCTGGTAGAGCCTGCAAAGAGCCTCTTTCCAACAACTGTCAGGAAGGCCTTCTGTTCAGCTTCTGTACCCATGCACACATCAACTGATGAATCTGTAATCAAATAGAAATCCAGAATAACAATGAAACATGAGAAGTTGCATTTAAAAAAAAAAAAAAAAGACAGAGAGAAAAAGCAACCCAAGATAGACCTTGGCCTATTTTCTTTTTTTTTTTTTCGGGAAGCAAATAAATGATCAGCCGTACATCTGGCAATGGCTTTCCCAAAAGAGAGGCAGCAAAATAGAGAAGCTAATAATCCTGCTATTTTATGTTGAGCCCTCCAGCAACATGGCAGTACCTGGCATAGCCTGTGGGTCTCCATTGATGGGGGAAGAGGAGGAAGAGGGCGAGAGTAAAGCTCCACTGACTAAAGTCTAGCTTCCCGCACAAGCACCGTCCCTTCTCAGGTCACATGACCAACTCTCTGTAGAAAGCATTGACATGGCGCTCTCTGGGCATGCTCAGTTGGAGCTCCGCTGGTCTTCATGAAGAAGGAACAGCAGGAGAAAAAAAAAAACCACAACACTGCAGCCATTTTCATGGAATGGTGTGTGGATCCAGTGGTGGTGGTAACAGAACGCATGCTGAATTTGATCTCAGACTTTATGCCTAGTGAGAAATGTTTTGTGAACATCTATTTTAGGGCTAAAATGAAAAGAGGCCCAGCATACCAAATAAAGATTCATGTCTGTGCTTAAACATGGAGGAGTGCAGAAACACCAGTGCTGGGTTCAAACCAAGTTTCCATTGTAAAAATGCGATTCTCATTTGACAATAGTCAAAACATGACATACATAAAAGTACTGTGTTCTATCATGAATAAAGTAAAATGACTTAATTTTGTATAGGCCCAAGTGTTCTCCAAAAAGATCCGCAAAAAAAAAAAAATCGATGAGTTTGTATTGTTTAACATACGTTACAGTAAAGATGTGCATCACATTACAATCCTGTTTATTTTAAATACACGGTTGACTGAAATTTTCCTGCTGCCATTTGTTGACTTCTCACGTCACACATAATAAGAGAACTTATTAGACAGGGAATGGTAATAAATTTGATTTATAACTGCAATAATTTTTAGCCTAGTAATCCAGGGCAATGGGCCCCCATACCTGGAGCTGATCATCTCAATATAGAAGTAAATCTCTATATTAGACCAGGTTAAATGTAGCCATTTGTTCTAGAATTTTGGTATAACTATGCAGTTTTACAAATAAATGCCAATAAACTTTGACCTTTGTCATGTATTTCTTTGTTAGCTCAGCTACATTCAGCAGCACAGCTGCTGTCCTGTATGTAGCTGAGCTAATAAACAAATAACTGGATATTGGATTGGGTATGGAAGATTGTGAACACAAAAAGTTAGATGAACAGAAACTTCCTTCCTCCTAATTATATAATTCTGATTAAACAGAACTACTATGCTGGGTACCAAGTCTACCTGCAATACGGTTGCTGATTACCTAGAAGTTGATGGCTACCCTGTGAAAGCAAAGGCTATAGTCAAGGACCTTGGCGTAATCCAAGTCACTGGTTCACTATTTGATTCCTAAGTCGTAGCATTTCTAAAGCTGCATATTAGCATTTGAGAATGCCAGCCAAAATAAGACATTTGCTAACACTGATGAGAAAATTCAACTATACTCAAGTCTCAACAAATTCTGAAAATAGCAGCCCACATCCTCACCACAAAAAGAAGGTCAGAGTCTTAGTCAAGCTATACTGGCTGACTATTAGCTTCGATATTTAAGTCTCTAAATAGTTTTGCGCTGACATCTCTTGCTGAACTCCTGAAGCAGTATAACCCAAGCACTGTGCATAGTTGTGCCAGGCCTATTGTTCATTTTGCCGAAAAATTTTGTTTTTCCTGCCGCCAATAATAGTTTCACATTTCTTTATTAACACATTTTCTCCATACCGATGTGGAAATGTTTTAATTGTGTTACTTTATAACCGTTAAGATCATGTCTGGTATGGAGCCTAAAGATGTCGAAAACCTTGCTAGCTAAGTCAACCGTTTTTTGCTAGCCTTTTTAACGATTTGATCGAGTCGTTAGATAGCTACGTGTCATAATAAAACAAACATAAGTCTAATCAATTCAGTTTGTAATCAGATACCGGCTGTCCACAATGCTTCAGCGCCATCGAATCATCATCAAAACAAAGAAGAGCTCTTGTACAGGCAGCAAACGGATAGAATTTTATGGCTAAATGATGTAATAAAAAGACATTAATAACAAGAAATTTAGTCAACGGAACAGAACTTACCGAATGAGTCGGCAATTATTTCCCAGATAGCGGTAGCATAGAAATAGATCAGTGGAGTGAAGTGATGACGGTGTAAGTAGATTAGGTTATAAATATCGAGTTTGAGAGTGGCGCAGCGTCTTTTAGCTATAAATAAAACCGTAAAATGTCATTTTTGGGGGCTGGCCGGAATTGTCAGTGCTGTTTCGCTATTTAGTCTGTGTACGCTGTATGAAGTGAGGCCACTAGAGAGAAACAAAATAAGAAACTCGAATTCATACAAATTATGAGCTCGAGTGATGTAGCTGAGGTGGAGGAACTGTCAGAGCCAGAACTCATGCACCATAGTGACATTTCTAACCTTAACCAGTGTTTTCTTGGGACATAGTAGTAGAGTTCACTTTTTTAAAACCGTTCCTGTTTAGGCAACGCTGTATTCAGAGCACTAAACAGATCGAGATTCAGCTAATGGCATTGCATTACACCTCTATTACTTATGTACCATGTCCAGAATTGCATCATTTAGGAAGCAATTAAGCGCACCCTAACCCTGTGTGTAAAGCCGGTTTCACTTGAAGTGAAAATTTTCAAATTCGCA
Source organism: Ictalurus furcatus (assembly GCF_023375685.1). NCBI lineage: Eukaryota > Metazoa > Chordata > Actinopteri > Siluriformes > Ictaluridae > Ictalurus > Ictalurus furcatus. The sequence goes on from NC_071272.1 coordinate 3,752,002, forward strand.
CAAAAATGGAACTTATTTACATGCATGCCAAGTCAGGATTTGACTAATTACCTTGGTACGTCAGTACTACATTAGCAAGGGTAAGGTTCGCTCGTAAGCCAGCGCAAGTCCATGGAGTTATGCGGCTATGAACAGATAAAACTGGCTATAAGTCAATTTGTGTTCAACAGGGTTTCAACAGTGTTTCATCATACATTTTGCTTTGTTACAGATGTCAAACATTTCTGTATAGCTGTATTAAACGTGGGCAAAGCAGTAGGATACATGTTATTAATGTACGTTTTGGACATAAATTATTACAAACCAAGATCTGCCTGTCTTGAGCAAGCATTTTACTGATAACGATACTTTTAAAAACGTACTACACAATTGTATAACAACAATGTAATAATAATAATACTACTACTCATGACGTGAGTAGAGATCATAATATTATTTTCTTACATTTATATAAGAGGAATCAGCAATAACAACATCATATACAATCGCAAAGTATAAGATTGATGTAAAAACACCTTTACTACTTATTCATAATAAATTGATCAAGTAACAATCTAATCTGAAGCTAATGTGACAGACACCTCAAGCTAGCTTAGATGCATCACGATAAAACGCAGCCTACCAGATAGTCCGTACAGGATTTTGCGGCGTTTTTGGTGATTGTTGCGGCCAAAAACGCTTGATTTTACTGCGCTTTTATCAAAATTTGCGGCGGGTTTTACGCATTTTGGGGGGAAAACTACCCGAATTGGTGCAATTGCAAGAAATTGTTTTGCACGGTCTTTCACAGTGATGTTTGCTGGTAAATGAGACATTTTAGCTATACTCATGTTCAACGCACACGAATCGAAGAGAGGTTGACGTCACATGATGCATCTTGACCTAAATCTGTGGAAAATCCGGGGTAATTTTGAAAAATTACGAGCCCCTTTGAATATTGCGGAGTTTGTTTGAGTTTGCGTTAATTTATGCGAACTCCAACTACAAATCCAATCCTGAAATCATCATTTTACCTACCTTCCTCAAGTGTTAGGAGCATTACATAAAGCTAAAGTCGAGTTTAAGAGAAGCTAAACAGTATTAAACAGCCATAACAGTAAACTCACCCAGCCAGCCTGATTTAACTTAATATTCTCCGAGCTTATTCCTGTCAAAACCGACATCTTGTTCAGCACCTCTTTGAGAGATCTTTGATTCTTGAATCAAAATTCTGCACAGTGTGTTGGGATTTTTAGCAAACAAATCTTTGGACGATTCAGCTGAACGGAGTTCATTCGGAAAACTGCCCAAACCAAGAGGGCAACATTGTTGAATTGTCCGTTTTAGCCCAACCCGGCATCTAGATTTGGAAAATCTGGAATAAGTAATACAAAGAATAATTGACCACATGACCTATTTGCTTAATAGCAACTAAAACACGTGTTACGTTAATTGCAATCTTCGTGTCAACACTGCACTATGAAACTTACCACTAAGACAAGATACAATCCAAAAGTCCAGGTATATTTAGACCTCTAGCTCATGACCAATGAGTTACCATTTCAGATAGTTTTAAACCAACCATCATATGCACCACCAATGTTCATACATTTGGCAATCTTTGTATAATTTCCCCAAATGTTTCTCTTATTAGAGGTGCCCAACAATACACCAAATCTACAAATCTTGACAGCATCATGTTAAAAACATAACTAATACCAATCAGAAAGTACAACCCTGTCCTCTTGTTTTCTACTGGTTCATAAAACACAGTTTCACTAATTTAGAGGCCAGTGTTCACCTAATTAACTAAAGAAACAAAAGCAACCACTACTAGAAGCAAATAAGTGTCTTTCGCGTCTCTCGTCCTTTCCCCTTCGGTGAAATGGCTCTTGTGCCGTGGGAACTTTATTTGCATTTGGTCTGATCAAAAAATTTTTATTGTGTTTTCTATATTGCCACAGTAAGCTATAAAACATAGCTAAAAATCATAAATGCTACATCTCAACCGTAGATATTGGCACCTCTGCCTAATTCACCAAAAATTATTCCATCTACAAATGGACTTTCAGTACATTGCAATGATGCTACAGGCCTTACTTGCACAGTAAGTAACTAGGTATAATCTTGTTACCGATCTTATCTGATACTAGCAATGAAACATTGACTTAATATTGGATTGGGTTTGTCGTTTATTGATCCAATCCATCACATTTCATGCAATTTTGACCGACACTACACGGATTTTGCATGTGAATACGGGGCACAATATGCCATGATCACATAACCTGGTGACAGAAGCTTGCAGCAAGCGAGTCAGTTACTCAGAAGATGGCGGGATCAGTATTGAGTATCACTTGACACGAAAGACTTTGTTATCGATCTCTTATACTATAGTCCTTCTGAATTCTCGATCCTGATTGGTTTTCTGTAACAGCAGCTCTGAGAGTAGTCTTGGCTGTTATTCAGACGATATCTTTATGTTAATGAACTAGATCTAATAGAGCGGACACTCGACATAATCCAAGACTACTAAACAGATTATTTATTAGCATGTTGTTACATAGGAAAACGTATAGCTCTTGATAAACAAAGCTTATTAACAGAACCCTTGTGTAAGGAAATGTTTATTTAACGTTTATGGAAGGAGTCTCTAGTGTTAGTGCGTTATAATGATCATTCATTTTTTTAAGACTTTGCGTATTTCGATCTTGCACTTTTCTGTTAAGGGAACGATGGTTTAACAGTAACAGGGAAGTTGTGGCTTTAATGTTTAAGGCTACTGATTGGAAGGTCTTAAGTTCAAATCCCAGCACCACAAGCTGCCACTCTTGGGCTCTTGAACAAGACCCTTAACCTTCAACTGCTAAGTTGTATCCTGTCGCAACTGTATGATAAAAGAATCCAATGTAAATGTAACTAACTTGTCTGTGAGACATTCCACAGCATTAAACATAACTATAAATGAATTAAAAGCACGGTGTGTCATATATTATTAAAGTGTTAGCAGGTTGTTGGCAAATTGCTTTTTGTATAAGAGGAATAAAACAATTCGGGATGTACTAGGTCATTGATTATTCTCTACAACAGCATGCCCCATTGTGTTTTATTCCAGACCACCTACATGATGACATAAAACAGCCATCAAACAAAGCCAAGGAAACCAGTTTCAAGATGCAACTTGATATGCCAAGTAACTAGAAAAGCCCTTTGTCTAGATGGGAAAATCTTTTAAAGCAGGACACATTACAACCAAATAATAAACCAGGCGCCAGTTCACCAGTATCAGTGCTCAAATGGTGTATCACAACACTCTGAAAGCACAATCCACAACTCACCATACTAACAGGCCCAACAATGCCTCTCACCAACAGGAAGCCAATGGCTGCCGACAAAAAAAAATTAAAAAAAAATCAATCCTCATTGCTCTTGACCAGAAAGGAAAGGAAGTCACTTGAGGTTTGTGCGCCACACAAAGCCCTGATCTCTTCATACTCATTTTCTGAACGTAAAACCCCACACTGAATTCTGGGTTTATGAAATCATCGTGGTTCTCCAATCCCAAACTTGAGAGTGTGATAACAGAGATTACATCATGAAAGTAAACGGTGAATGAATTCATGATTCAAATGGATCACATTTGGCCACATTTACACTAAGCAGCATGGCTGACTCCACACTCACCAATGAAATTGAATAAACTGAGAGTGTACACAGTGGTGTTTTTCCACCTCGCACTCATTGCTCCCAGGATAGGCTCTGGGTCCACTACGAACCCAGATCAGGTTAAAGCAGTTAGTAAACATGAATGAAGAAATATTCTTCAGATGAAACACCAGCATAAAGCATTGAAGCAGAAACAGGCTGCAGCCAGAGAATAAAATAGGGCGAGTGTGGGGCGCCCTCTACAGCCCAAGTAGTGCTGGTTCTCCATATAACACAAACAACATGGTTCTTTAGATTTGCAGCACATGGGGATGTCAAACTGAGAATGTATCCTACTTAAATAAATTCCTTCAAATTCTTAGCATAAAATCAGGCCACAAATTTTTATTAATTCATTTTTTTTTTTTAAATCTCAGTCCACTAAAGTTACACTGATCACGTGATACTGCTAGATAATGAAACTGAACTTTCACTCACTCACTGATAATTACAGTAGATATAGCAGTTAAATCATGACTGTCCTAGCTACTCTGTTGTGCATTGTTTGTTTGATATTTAAATGTAAGACTAACATAGACAAAATTAAACGTTCGGTTAGTGTTGGTATTAATACTGTTTACAATCTCAGTATGTTGAAATATGTTCCACACATACACACCACTGAAAGCAGCAGATATTAATATTCCATAGCAACATTTTTAAAAGACTCGTTTCAGCTCCGTTGGGAGATTTCTATTTATTTATTTATATATAATCATTCAACACATAAACAGGGTTATTGTTATGGCAATAACGTAGCACCAGAAGCCGGAGAGTACAATGCCCCGGAACGAGCATAACACAAGTATCTTCATAGACACACAGTTTAAACTGAATACGTTACCGGTTCCTGGGCAAACTGTATTATTTTCCTAAACAGCGCTTTACAATTCAACGATAGTACACATAGTTAACGACTTTAAGACCAGTAAAATAAGGTGGAGTGTTTGAAATAACTCCTGCATTTTCAAAGATGTAAAAGAAGGAATCCAACCGGAATAAATCATCACAATGACACGAGACTTTAAGATGTTCATCAATGCGTACGAAACGCGCATTCAAATAAACCCGTTTGTATGACTGCGACCTACAAACCCTCGTTTTTTGTTTTGTTTTTCTGCTTCAAAGAGCTGTATTTTACTGGCCTACCTATGAAACATGTTGTTGCATCCCAAAATCAGAAGAAGGACTGTTGTTAAAAAGACGTGTCTTACGTTTAAAGAGTTTGTAATCCCGCGTCTCCACCTAATCCCGGGCGAATGTGTAGCATGCTTTAAAGCTTTTTGTGCCTATGTAGGAATTAGAGGATTTGTCTTCTTCTGTGAGTTTACGGCGCGTCGCAAACTAAATGCGCAGAGCGCCACCTTTACAATGGAGTTGTATCCTTCAGCGTGCTCTCCAGCTACCAGTGCAGTTGATAGAAATCAGTCTGGATACGAATATAACAGTGTTCCATTAACAATAGTTAATATATTCACGAATAACAATATTATTATGAGCAAACTTTGCTTAAATTTGTAATCTAGAGTTAAACTAAAGCCTAGTGGAATTAGCCTACTTCAGTGTGTTCATGAATACAATAGTAACAATACAATAGTAACAACAGTAACAATTTGCCAAGTAAAAATAGATTAATTGTTGCCTGAAAAAAAAAATACACAGAGAGTGCTTTTTCACACCAAAAAATTGGTTAAGAAATTTCTAACTAGTTAATTACACTATTTAGGCTTTTGTTGTTATTATTGTGTATTACTGTTACGTGTCGAGAATAACAAAATGGTAGCGTCTAGCATCCTTATGTGTTGTTTGGTTTGTTCTCTAGAAAAGAAAAGAAAAAAAAACTTAACGTTTCCAAGTGGGGTTATAACAAGTTTCATTTAGAAAGATAGAACCGCAACCATTCAAAGCACCTTAAAAATATATATATGAACCATGTAGTGTAGCACCTGAGATGAATCTTCCCCAACTGCCACTAATGTTATGTAAATATCAGAGAAGCCACTGCTTCTAACCTGATCACGTCACATGATTGTCTGCACCTGTTTTCTCTAATCAGTCACTCATCACTGTTGTTCTGTATAAACCTCGTTCTGTCACAGCCTCACTGCGAAGTTATTGCCCAGGTTCCCTCGTGTTCTGTCATTACCAAGGCGTTGTTGTTGTTGCTCTTCGCTTCCTGGTTTCAATCTTCTAACAGCTCACATTCTGTCAAAAAGTCAATAGGTTAAAAAATAATAATAATATAATAATAATAATAATAATAAACTCACTAAAGCGGTCTAGAAAGTCACCAAGCGACAAAACTAGTGACTTTTTAGACTGCTTTAGTGAATATTTAAAAAAAAAAAGAGCCTAGCGACAAATATTGAATGGTACGGAAAGCAAAAAATAGCCATAGAGTGATAAAACATCACATTGTTGCCAGTTCTTTTAATTGGATTGTTGCTAATACATGCTTAAAAAGCTGCAGAACTGCCGCTCTCTGGATATTTTTAGTTTTTCGCACCGTTCTGTGTAAACACTAGAAGCTGCGTGAAAATCACAGGAGATCAGTAGTTTCTGAAATACTCAACCAGTCACTGAGATCACATTTTCCCCCGTTCTGATGTTTGATATGAATATAAACTAAAGCTCTTGAACTGTATCTGCGTGATTGTATATACTGTACTGCTTCTACATGATTGGCTGATTGGATAATTGCTTGAATGACAGTCCGTACAGGAGGTTTTTTTTTTGTGACTGTTGTGGCCAAAAATGCTTGATTTTGCTGTGGATTTTTTTGTTTTTTTGTGCTTTTTTTGCGGAAAACTACTTGAATTGGAGAAATTGCAATGGCACGACATTGATTCGCACAGTCTTTCGTAGTGATGTTTGTGGGTAAATGAGGCCTTTTAGTTTTACTCATGTTTGATGCATGTGAATCGAAGAGGGCTGTGACTGAATGCGCGTTGTGACGATGTCACATGACACGTCTCGGCCCAAATCTGTGGAAAGTCTGGGGCAATTTTAAAAAATTGCAAGCTTCTCAGAATATCGTGGAGTTTGCTTGATTTTGAGTTAATTTCTGCAATCGCAGAATCGTAAAATCCTGGAGGGACTGGTGCGCAAGTGTTCCTATTAATGTGGCTAGTGAGTGTACAGTATATTAAACAGAAGGGGAAATAAAAAGCTTTTTAACAGTAATCTTAATTGCCATGTTTATAGGGTTAGAGGGAAAAATGCATGCTGCTGTAAATGTTTTTATGATATGAGGAAACTTTAGATGATTCAATGATTAGTGTACAATTCAAGTATTATGAAAAGCACATGCTATAATCACGTGACATATACTGGGTTTATTAATACTTAATAACACTAAGACTTGCAGAGTATAATTACACTGGTGGTTCTCAGTCAAGTGGATTCTTTAACAGAAAAAAATAGCCTCCACTCTCATTAACACATGGATCAGTGAAGATTTCAATCTGGCATCATTATCTATAAATAATTGATTCAATCTAGAAATAGACTGGAGCAACTTCATTTTTCAAGAACAATTCTTTCCCCACTTGTCACATGTGTCTGCCGTAAAAACAAAGCGATCCTTTTTGGCTAATATTCAGGGAATTTTGGAACAGTGCTGCTTGTATAAATTACAGACTATTGATTGGTGGGGTGAGCACGGTGGCTTAGTGTTCGCACGTTTGGCTTGCACCTCCGGGGTTGGGGGCTCGAATCCCGCGTCTGCCCTGTATGTGTGGAGCTTGCATGTTCTCCCTGTGCTTCGGGGGTTTCCTAAAGGTACTCCAGTTTCCTCCGCCAGTCCAAAGACATGCGTTGTAGTCTGATTGTTATTTCCAAACTGTCCGTTGTGTGTGAATGGGTGTGCGATTGTGCCCTGCAATGGGGTTGGCACCCTGTCCAGGGTGTCCCCTGGAATAGGCTCCAGGCTCCCCTGCAACCTTGTGTAAGATAAGTGGTATGGCTGGAGGGATGATTGGTGTGGACAAATCGGTAGCCTGAGTGGCAGACACGAGCAGATTTTAAGTCTGGAGAAGAATGAAAAAACATACGCTTTCTTGATCTTCGCAAAAGTTTTCATTTGGTATGTTGCTACGTTTAAACTTAATGCTCTTCAGTGGCGTGACACCCCCCGATGCTGTAACCATATCTCAAGCTCCTTGTTCTGAATCTCACCACCAGCTGCACTACACACATAAGCCAAGAGGAAAACTTTTTGACTGTAGAACATTTTTTACTAGGTGGATTAATTAGCATGAACAGATAATAGATGATATTTCCAGAATCAGGAGCATGCTGGAATGTGGAACCAATGCGAAAACTAAGCACAAAGGGCCATAAAGGGGTGTACTTGGTATGCAAAAGTGTCAGAGTAGGTGGTACGTGTCAAAGTGACATCTACATGAATGCCAGGACCCAAGGTTTCCCAGCAGAACATTGCCCAGAGCATCACACTGCCTCTGCCGACTTGCCTTCTTCCCATAGTGCATCCTGGTGCCATCTCTTCCCCGGGTAAGCGACACACACACACGTCCGTCCACATGATGTAAAACAAAACGTGATTCATCAGACCAGGCTACCTTCTTCCATTGCTCCATCGTCCAGTTCTGATGCGCACGTGCCCATTGTAGGCGCTTTCAGCGGTGGACAGGGGTCAACATGGGCACGCTGAGCGGTCTGCAGATATGCAGCAAGCTGTGATGCACTGTGTGTTCTGACACCTTTCTATCATATCTAGCCTTCAAATTTTCAGCAATTTGTGCTACAGTAGCTCTTCTGTGGGATTAGACCAGATGAGCTAGCCTTCATTCCCCATGCACATCAATGAGTGCCCATGACCCTGTCTCCTTCACTGGTCGTTCTTCCTTGGACCTCTACCGGTAGGTACTAACCACTGCATATCGGGAACACCCACCGAGACCTGCCTTTTTGGAGACGCGCTTGTCAAAGTCGCTCAGATCCTTAAGCTTTTTTCCTGCTTCCAGCACATCAACTTTGAGAACTGACTTCACATGCTGCCTAATATCTCCCACCCCATGACAGGTGCCAGAATAACAAGATAAACAATGTTATTCACTTAACCTGTCAGTGGTTTTAATGTTATGGCTGATCGGTGTATGTTAGCTAACACTTTTTACCGTAGTCAGTTGGGTTTCTGAGCAACCAAAACATGGGATTGAGCAAGAACACTTGAGCTCTGACTTGCCCAAGGGGCTAGCTAATGATTTTGCGATTTATCCAACCTTTGGAGTTTTCTTGCTTGATGGATTTGCTGCGCAAGATGGAGTAAAGCTTTTAAATTTGGAATCCAGTTCTACGAATCTTTATTAAAACCTCGAAATAAAGACCCAAGACACAACACAAGCAGTTGTAAAGCGATAGAGACTGATGAGATTTTATTAGTACAGTGTACTAATAAACAAAACTAATTTGAATTTGTTTTTTAAATACGACATTGATCCACAGTGGTGCTACTGCTAACAAGGATCAGATGACAACACCGCTCAAAAGATCGCAACACACACATAATTATACAGAGCAATAGAAAAATACAAAATTAGAGACCATGTCAACGTGGGTGGGGGGGGGGGGGGGGGCGTGGGGGGGTGGGTTTGGAACCACATGACAAATAAAGAACATAATAAAGCTGTTGAATCTTTGGTGATGGGAAAAGTAAAGCAGGAGGGACAAGGCATTTTAAAACCGGAACAACTTTTAACACATTTTAAGACCCAGGATGTATTCGGTCAACAAATGTACAGGATTCAATTGTGAAATAAACAATATTATACCACAGTGCTGTTAAGTTCTCAAAAGTTCAGCTGCATGGTTGATATTTTTATCATTTCTATAGTAACTAATTCACAGGGACGTGATGTCACGTGTCTCGTTGTTGAAATGCTGAGAAGATGTTTCGTGTCAACGCTTTGTAACTTGTCGTTTTGCGTAATGGACTTTGGGCTTTCTTGACAACCTGAGAAGCTGTTTTGTTTTTTTTTGTTCTTCTTGTTGTTTGTTTTTTTTGTTTGTTTGTTTGTCTTATTAACTTTAACAGAAAGAAAAAAGAGGCGCTGGTGATGGAAATAATAATAAAAAAAATTGAACTGTTGGGAAAATTGCGAACAGTTGGGCGGAATAAAAGACTTCGGGTGTCCTGTTTTTGGAAAACGATCAACTTCTGGGCTGAACTCCAGTTCAGGTCTCGTTCATTTTATATTTTTATTTTCCTATAACAGCACACCCCCATTGTGTTTTGTTTCTTACTGAAAGAATGGATACTGACATATTTCTGCATGTGCCACAGTTAACTATTTCTAGATTTTAAGGCATGCTGAAAGCACTCAGCATTATATAGTTTGATGAGTAATATGGAGTTGGATGACATTTTGTCTGGTTTGCTACATCAGGCAATGTAGAGTTTAGTATGGAAACGGAAGAACTGTCAGATGTTCTAGCATAGTGGAGCTTATGGAGCACCATTTTGATTTGAGTCCGTTCTCTACAAATCTAAAATGTTCCGTGTTTTTTTTTGTTGTGGTTTTTTATTTATTTATTTATTTATTTATATTTTTTTACATGACCTTCATGTCTTAGAGGTCTTGTAAGCTTTCAAAACTTAAAATGAGGCATTCAATACTTGCAATAGAAACAGACTGGTCTCTAGAATTTAGTCCTTTTAAAAACATTGAAAACTATTAAACTTTTCCCATATATTATCTCTTTCCCATTGTTTTACCAACCCTTGTATTTAATTCCATAACCATATCATAATCCTTTATTTGATTACAATCTGAGGAGATGCTGGATTGTAACACAGTGATTCGCTGAGAAAGATGATCAATGAACAAAACCTCATTTCAAAGGTGAGCATTCCCCTTACACCATCAAATGTTTTCTCACAGTACTGAAAAGTAATATACATAGAAAAAAAAAATGAGAGGAGTGGACAATCTTTCTTGCAGTCTCTTTTGTTTGATCCAAAAATATAAATCGAGTAGTAGTGGTTAACACTCTTGTCTGAATATTTGAAAGAAAACCAGAAGAAGGGTTGCTATAATGGCTGAAAAAATCACAGTAAATTTAATCTACAACTGATAGTACATTCAGGGCTTGAAGGATGACACACACACACACACACACACACACACACACACACACACACACACAGTCGAATTCTATTTAAAAAAAGTGCTATTTTGTGCTTCAATTTAAAGAAAAAAAAAACAGTTTAAGGGTCTGAAGGATTAATAAAATTTGTTAAAATACTGGAAAAACACCATCAGAGTTTTACACAGCAATCACAGGATAAGGCCTCAACTGAGAATTCATGTTAAAACTCCATCAATTGTGAATGAATTAAAAATAATCAGACAAATAAAACATTCCCGTATATCCTGGGTTCACTTCGAATTACAAATTTACGAACACTGGCATTTCATTCCAGCTAAAGAAACACTTTCTGCTTTATCCCAGACGCTCATTAAATTTTTGAATGCATGCAGGAACTCATGACGCACCGCACCTATGAAATGGCGAGGGGAATTTATATATTATATTATAATATATATATATATATATATATATATATATATATATATATATATATATAAGGTGGTCTGAACATCATAGAGTCTTTGTAAAGAAATGACATTTCATTCGAAATTTCTTTTACAGCAATATTTTCATTCAATTTAAATAGAATAAATTTAAAATTCATCACATACTACATAATCAAATCTCAATGTAATAACATCTAAAGGGGTAAGAAAAGGCTTCGTAAACTCACCAAGAAGCAAAATATGCATGTAGTCGTTGTGCAGCAGAGGTACCAACATTACTAACAAGCCAATCCTAACAAGTTTTACCACAAATCTTCCATTTCAGTGGAAGAGGCGAGGCGGATCTGTTTTTTTGTTTGTTTTTTTAACTCAGATGTGTGCTAAGAAACTGCTGAGTTTCTATTGGCTCATGAATTCGTAAATCAGAATTCACGTAGATAAAGTCAGAGTGAAGTGAAGGTAATCCCTACCAGTAGGAAATGCACACAATGCCCCGCCTCACCAAGTGCTTTCAACAGCCTCGTTTCTAGAACAATCCTTGCTTGGTGCAATACATGTGGTATTAATGTGGGCTGTCACATCACCCAACATGTTTAAAAATTCAATTATACTGAGGTTTGGGAATACTAGTTTCTTCATGATTTGCATGAAATAAATCACTAAATAAACATTTAGTGAGTGCTGTTGCTGTGGTAACGGTTAAACCATAGATGTTGGCACCTCTGATGCGGGGTTTCAATGTAACATGTGCTTCTTCTATTTCGTCCAGCCAAATGCCTTTAATGCCAATTAGAGAAAGCTACATTTCATATAATTTTGGAACATATATTCAGTAACCAGACAAATTTCAGAATCTAACCAGAATGCAAGCTTTAATAAAAAGCCGGATCTTTCTCGAACTGTGCTGATAAAAATCGAATCGGGACGCCTTCAACGCCATTCCAGCCGCAGACTGACACTGCAAAGGCCTGAGGAAATGTTCACAGATCAGCATCAGAGTGACCACAGTTCTTTCAAAACCAGCCTGTGTTTTGGGACAAGCGTCGCAGAAGGCCAGCCTTGGCTAACAAACACACATCCTGTGTATATCGTTGGTCACTGCATCACAGATGCAGCTTTATCAACCTGTAGTAGTTCAGGAGTCTTACCATGATTAGGCACTGATCCAGAGAAGCCTTTCTCCACACCATGGAGCGAGGAATATCGTTTATATAAATCAAGTGAAAAGACAAGATCCCTTTAAATACGTTTGGTCATATTTGGGGAGGACGGTAATGCCTGGAGTGTCCAGCAGGGGAAGTTGCAGATTTACTGACAGGCATCTTCCAGTGTTGTCATCTACGTCATGCTGGTGTTGAAGCTGGAGTTGGTACTGCTGCAGCTTTCCTCATAAGTGGGAGGTGGTTCTGGGAATGAAAGGGAAGATAAAAGTAATAACTCACTTCTAGGAAACCCAGAAATGTCTAATAGCTGGAGGTGCGCTATAACGTTAAATCCATTTCACCCTTTACTCGAGGATGTTCATTAATTTGGACGATTGGCGAAATGTCTTCAGGATTAGACAAATCAATAGGAACTACTCTGGAGACCACATATCCGGCTTTCTCTGATGTGCGCGTTTATCTTAAGTACGATTTGAGCAGTAGATTTACCAGAAGAGGTTTGGTAATGTAATTTCTAAGATTTTATTGGCTGATTCGAACAGGATCAAGTATCTGTCTAATTTGCTCAGGTCGTAATTAGCCTGAGATACACGTCAACATTATGCGACAGGCACAATATCAACAAATATCAATATATCTATCAATAAATATCAATGACAGCACAGTTCAGTTATTACATTTCAGGTTGAACAGAGCCATTACTACTGAGGGAGTTTTTTTTTTTTTACTTGCCTCTTTAGATAATATCACATATGCCACCCTTGAATTCTCGATTCTGATAGGTCAGAAAGTGTCGATTCATTTTCTATAACAGGAGCTCTGAGAGTTTTTCCAGCTGCACGTCAAATCACAAGTTTATATTAATGTGCTTGCTCTACAACGGGCTGTTGTTTAACAAAGCAAAATCGTTGATATGGTGATGATAAGTTTTCTGAAAGGAAACATTTACCAGACTTTTATGGATGGAGTCTACAGTGTCAGCGATTTTTAACAGTCAGCAGGTTTTCCACCACGGAAGAGTCTTTAGAACTGAAGGGTTATGGATATTTCCTACATGCCATTTTATAGTTCGTAAAAGACGACATAATGTTAATTAAATCACACCAGTGGAAAACGAACGCACCATTATTTTTCTTTTTATTCATTTCTTTTTTTTTTATGTCTTCAGCATGTAAATCAGGTCAACAGAGTAATGTCACTCACCATGCGGATAGTCCCAGCTGCTGTACTCCGGAGGCAGAATGAGAGGGCAGGTAGTGGGCATAGGCGTGGCATTACCGTCAGTGAAAAAGGGAATGGTGGCCCCCGTGGAGACACAGAAAAGAGGCGCCGAGCTCTCGCATGACTGGCCCTGCTGACCCTGAGGAAGGGCTTGGGCCGGAGCGTGACTGAACGCCCCAGGGGACATGGGAATGGCCTGGCCTGAATGGTCCTGCTGGGAGTGACTCTTGGTAGGAATTTCCTCGCTGCTTAGTGCTCCTGCGCCCAGCACCTCGTCCTCGTCGTCCTCAGCTGGGGGCGCACTTGGTACCACTAGTCCAGGGCTAAGGCTCGGCATGGTGGGCATCGCAGCACCGTGCTGGAGAGGGGTTGGTGGAGGCGGTCTTGTTGGGGTCAAGTTGACAGCGATGTTTCCAATGTAGATGGGCAGAGTGACCAGCGTCTCAGGAGATTTTAGTGAAACCTTTTAGAATGAAAGAAAAAACAAGAAAGAGCGAGTTACTGTATAGTGAAAGCTCAAGTTCGGTCAGAATACGAGTCAGACAGAAAGCATATCTGATTTGTGGAGAAAATATGTTCTGCAGTTTGAACAATACGCTGGATTTTTTCCAATTGGAAAACTGTTACTCAGTTCATTTGCATATTCATTCCAAATTGTATATTCATTAAAGCAAGCATGGAAAACTGGTCTATATAGCCTTTTTAATAAGATACAATCCTCCATTGATCCTGTAGATCTTTTGCAGGAACATAAGCCAAGGCAAGATGGCTAAAAAGTGCATAAAAATGATTTCAATTGGGTGAAATAGATTTATAGTTCTTCCAATCATCTCACGGTCACACAAATCAGAAGGACCAGTGTGTCTTGCTTTGACAAAAAGGTTATGTGTATTTTTTCCAAAATGTTTTTGAGGTGTGAGGAACGGCTTGCACCTACCTGGATAAAGTACTCGATGTCTATGAGGTTGCAGCCAGCTAGGCCAGACTGAGGGAGAGGAGGAACGATGATCTGCTCCTTCCATTCTGCATGTTTCCCTCCTTTGACGCCTGCCCCCTCTACCTCCGCTATGGTCCGCAAATCAAACAGCGGCCGCTTCATCTTATAGGTCACTTTCTGCATGTGGGGGGGACGGGGGTGGTTGGGTTTGGCAAAAAACAAAGCTATTTGGAAAGGAACTTGAAGAGACCCTACACACAGATATGTCTCGAAGAGGCATCCTCAAGATGAAACCGAACTGAAATATCAGACAGCATGTTTGCCCACCTGTATGAGACTAGCCAGGACATAGCCTGTGTCTTTTCCTGATTTGTTGTGGATCTCTGTAGAGAGTTTGATGATTTGGCCTGGCGTGTATCCTCTCAGGTCACTGTGAGCTCTCAGCATGAGCGTCCCCGTCTTCACCAGTAAGTAGGTGAACTTCTTAGTTGTCACTGCACTACTTGGTTGCTGGCAGAAGAAATCATTTATAAGAACTGTGACTCAACTTAAACAAACTATCATTCCTGGCTTGGCTTTGACAATGTATAGCCATTAAGTACAGGCTTCCATAAGTATTCGCTCCTCTTGAACGTTTCCACATTTTGTAGTGATTTGTTGGTTGCTTCTTTCTAATGCCCTCTTTAAAGCCTCAGCCTACTTCGACAACGAGATGAAGCCACCTTCGTGAGCTTACAAACTCCCCCGCAAGTTTATATTGGCAATCAAGTTCATTTTCTCCAGCACTGCCAATGGTGCTGTCAAAAGGTCATCCGTTTTTCCTTGACTACAGGAAGAAGACTGCAAACTGACAAGAAGAAGAAAACATTACGGTGAGGTTTCGGAAGTACATGATGGAAAAGCGACGATGGAGTTTAGCATGTTGGCGAAATCTACGATGCTTGGAACGGACCTGTCTAGTTTGTAACAACCAGTCACAGGCTTTATTGCAAACCATGTTCTTCGACAAAGTTTGCGCAGCTGCCATGTGCATGAAACAGTGAGCAAAGCCTTCAAACAATGTTCATTTGCTCGGCAATTAAATCACATTGTTCACGGAAACCAGCCGAACGTGTTCTCCACGTGAAAAATATGAGGACACTAGTCATTAGTGGGTGGCCTTGTCGTTCCATTTTTTTCAACTAATGGATACAATGGTGCATTGTGGGACGTTAAAAATCTAGGATTTGTTTCATAACCAAAGCCTGATCGATACATTTCCAGAACTTTTGTCCTGAATTGTTCTTTCTCATGATGCTGTTTGCTTAAGCATGTTCTCTTACAAACTTTGGAGTCTTCCAGGAACAGGTGTGTTTATATTGTGATCACATGACATGATGAATTATGGGACTTCTAATGGCAAGTGATTGCACCAGAATGATTTCCCAGCAATGGGGTTGAATACAACCACAACTTTGTGAATTTTTCAAACTAGATCCATCCAATTAACTTCCATATTATGGGCTATAGGTTAAAGATTGATGACATATAATTCCAGTTAAACTTCATTTCAGTAACAGATTGCGGTACCAAAAATAAATAAATAAATAAATAATTTTAAGGAGGTGAAGACTTATGCAAGCCACTGTATATAGTCATTTGATTGAAGAACCAAACATGTGTCTTATAGAAAGAAAAAAAAAGAAAACATGTGTCTTTACAAACATGTGATATTATATATATATATATATATATATATATATATATATATACACACACACACACACACACACACACACACACACACTATTTATAACAAGACGTGCTAAGACATGCTCACCTCTATATCAGGCAACTCATTGAGATTCAAGAGATTGAGTAGGTAGAAGGGTCTCTGACACTTGTAGTCCTTAGAGAAGCGTGGTGTGTCTATTACAGCCCTGATTCTGTACATAACCTTTCCGTACGGGCCCTCAAACGAAGTGGGAGCGTGTGCTGAGAAGAGTACAGTTAGTTAATTGGGACATAATTAAAATAAAACACCAAATCAAAAACACTCATTCTCTCCACGGAAAGCACTAACGGCATATGAATGTGACACCAACACAGTCACTGAATACATAAAACTGCTGCCTGAGTCTCTTTTCTGACTTACTGATTTACTGAATAAAAAGAGATGTCTTTTTTACTAAAATGGTGGCTGTAGAAGACTAGGGTCAGACTAGGGCTAATTAGCCAGAGCTCTATATAGCACTGTCACTGGATGAGATCCATGTGATTTAAAAGCTTTTTCCTCCACCAGGGTAGGACAGTGACTAGCAGGGGCTCATTTAGTAGAGCTATTAATGGAAGCAAATGACAGAGACAAACAAGAAGATGAAAAAAAAAAAAAAGGGCACAGAGCACCAAGATCCAACTGAAACAGTGAGGGAAGCCATATTTAATGTGCATGGTTGTCCATTAAGCCAAAATGCCTTTTCTGCCAATATGAACCTAAATAAATAAATAAATAACCCACACAATGTCCACATGGCTTGCTATCTAGATTGGTTTTATCATTATCAGTTATAAAGACTGATAGGATGTTCACAGAACACCGAGAGACCACAGTCCCAAAATAGTCAAGTTGTCATTTTTAGTTGCGTAGGATGTCCCGAAATACACAGGTTGTTATTTTTAGCTTTTGGTTACAATTTAGCTGCACTGTGACATTTTTAGTTACACTGTGACATTACAAATTGAAATGGTCAAGCTCTTATTTTTAAATACATCAAATGGACCAAAATAAACAAGCTGTTATTTTTCGCTACATTGTAGCTGTTATTTTTTAGTTACGTCGTCGCTGTTATTTTTTCGTTACATTGTAGCTGTTCTTTTTAGTTACGTTGCAGCTGTTATTTTTAGTTATGTCGTAGCTGTTGTGAACAAAAAAAAACGATAGAGAGAAAGAGAGAGAAAGGAAAAAGCATGAAAGCACCCTAAATGAATCAAATGGTCTTCACATCAATTATGTCGAATACCCTCCAATACCCTACGAAATGACCAACTTTAATGACTAAAGACCTAGTGGCTTGACTCAATACTATCCAATCAATACACTTGAGCTCAGAAAGGAAGAAAAGAGAAGCAAATAATTACTTATGGCAATGGCATTTAGTCTTTTCCTCTGAAATGACCCGATGCCCAGAGCAAACCCTATAGAAAGGGCTATTGTTGGAACTGGAACCTAAGAGCTGATAATGAGCTAGACACAGAGAGGCACATCAGCCAGAATCCCCATCAAGCCTTCACTTTGACCAAACCTTGCTCGCTGATACTGTCTGACCGTATTTGTTGTTGTTGTTGTATTTTTGGTCAGCTTTATCAGACATCCAGAGATCCCATAAGAATAGAACAAGTGGTAAATTGAGGGTGATTCCATGAATGGCGAGCCACTTGTTTCAGACGGATATAACATTTACAAATACGTATATAAAGTAAACGAAAGACCCACAGCACGCTATAACTACATTAACCCTAACCCTTTAAAATAATAACAATTAGAATGATCTTCTTATTTTTGCATTATTGTGTGAATCCTTTTAACACCTCGTGCTTGGGCCATCCTTTTTCTATTATCCATCGATCCCAGCTGATGAAAAATCATACGTTATAGTTCATGCTCACTCAACCCTGTTACTTGAACACATTCACCCCTATGAAATATTTGGAAGTCGTTACACAGCGTTCAGCAGAAAGCTGCATCATCCATATTTCCTGAAGATCATGGGAAGCAGAAAAGTGAGTTCTCTCATTCTTCGTTTTTTTCCCCCTCTGTATTCAGTGATATTGGGATGTTGACTGATGAGGTCACTTTGAAAGTGCAACCCTGCTATCTAAATTACAGACTGAAAGTAAATTATTCATTAAAAATGACTTTTAAGTAAATCATTACAATGTCCTTAATGCCCTCATGCTAATTTACCGCATGTTGTGCATTTGCTAATTCTATGCTAGAAAAAAAACTCGACCCAGTTACTTATTTAAGAACAGAATTGTCAGCAGAAATTGTCAGCAAATGAGATTGTAGCCTTGTTGAAACGGGTTAACAGATTTTTTTTTGGAATGGTTCAATGAATGTTTTCTTAGACACAATGTTAATTGAGTCTAAGAATTGGGACAAGAAGAATTGGGACATACTTGTCCATACTGTCACAAAAAACAATTTATGGATTTGTGACAATTATACCAACATTCTGACAGCAGAGGGCACAACATGACACCAGTGAACATTTTATCATCATCCAGACCTTCGGAAACTCTGATTTATTGTTATTGCCCTGATCTGATACGCCCAAGTCGAGTTAACAGGCTTGGTAAGTAGTTGAAGAGGCTTAATTTCCTGTGTTTTAAGAATAATAACAGGATATGAGTTCCAATAAAAACACAGGCTGTGTTTACAATTAGCCCATAATTCCATATGTACTAAATCTACAGAACAAAAGCAACTGACAAAATTAGGTCATACGTGAGATTAGACTTACGGGAACTCTGACACGTAACCTTTATGGAAAGCACCTGTAAGCAAACTACACCCATGATGTCAACAGTAAAGCAGTTAATCCACAGCTATCTGACTGGCCACCCACAAAGTGTTAGCAAACATCTAAACGTGAGGGAATGGCTCGCAGAAATGTTGTAAAAAATCAGATAACATTTTTTTTTTAAATTCTAACTATTGATGTTGACATTAAACGGTGCAATAGTCAATAGTTTTCATTTCTTATTAGTACAAACAATGTGGAAAATTAAGTAGAAATTATTTTTAAAGAATAATAGTTTAAGCCATTGCCTCGGAAGAAATTGGATTGGCCTCTTGTCAGTTTTATAGACACGCCCCCACTGTGAAACGTGATAATGATACCCATCTGATATTGTCCATCCATCCATCCATCCATCCATTTTCTATACCGCTTATCCTTCATGGTCGCGGGGAACCTGGAGCCTATCCCAGGGATCATTGGGAACAAGGTAGGGGTACACCCTGGACAGGGCGCCAATCACATACACTTTCACACACCCATTCATGCACTATGGACACTTTGGACATGCCAATCAGCCTACAATGAATGTCTTTGGACTGGGTGAGGAAACCGGAGTACCCGGAGGAAACCCCCGCAGCACGGGGAGAACATGCAAACTCCACACACACAGGGCAGCGGCAGGAATCGAACCCCCGACCCTGGAGATGTGAGGCGAACGTCAATATTGTTTTCTTTTAAAAAAATTAAATAAATAAAAAGTTTTTTTAACTGAAGCACTTCACAGTTAAAATCTTTTACAAAAAAATCACTTACATTGCAAATAGAAAAAAGTATAAAGTATAAATACTTTATATTTAAGTATAAATAGAATAAAATTCAAAGATATATTTCTTTTCCAAATCCAATTCCAATCTTTTGCTATTTGTTACAGGAAACAATATCCAACCCACCATTCATTTATTTATTTTGCGGCTATCAGCCCTAAACTGAAACGGATCGGACACTGTATCGGATCAGTGCTATCTCTAGTAATATTGTATTATGTCATCTATGTCTATAGCTTGTTTTATGGCGCTTTTCAGACATAAAATGCTTTACAAGGGAATGATAAGGACAATAAAAAGATCATCATAAAAATCAAGTAAGTTAAGAAACAAAATGAGAAAAAAAAAACAATAACAGTAAATCAAAAAGTAAATAAAACAGAATAGTAAATAAAAAAGACCAAATCAAAAAAATATAAATTTAGGCACATGCAAAAAAAAAAAAATGCAGTAGAGCAAAGATGCCTTCAAAAATAATGAAATTACACTGCCCGCCACTAATATTGGCACACTTGGTAAATATGAGCAAAGAAGGCTGTGAAAAACTGTCTTAATTGTTTAACCTTTTGATCTTTTGTTAAAAAAATTCACAAAAATACTCTGCTTTCATTGATCTCAAACAATTGCAAACAAAACACAGGTTTATCACAAAAAAATATCTTTGTTAAATATAGGTGTGCAACGATTATGCAACTCCTATGAATTAATATGAGAACAATATATTTGAAATATATTCCCATTGATATTTTAAAAAAATTATAATTTGTACACCTGGGTGACTAGGAACAGGAAATTGTTCAACCATGACTTCCTGTTCCACAGGGGTATAAATATGAGGCTATACACAGGCCAAATTCCCTTAGTCATTCATAACAATGGGTAAGACCAAGGAATATAGCTGTGATGTGCGGCAAAAGGTTGTCGCACTTGTTTCTTATTTTTGTAGCAAAATCCATTGTTTTGTTTTGTTTTTTTTGTCTGAAAAGTGGTCTCTTATGTATTATGCTGCTTTCTTTACTGACATACAAACATTTTCCTGTAACATTTAATTTTATGCTGGAAAACTAATGTTTGGAAATCTAAAATGTTTTTGTACCGACTAGATAATGTAGAAGTCACAAAATAAAAATCTATAACAAAGTTTGTACTAAAAAAATATGGTGCCTAAGAGTTTCGCACAGTACTGTGTATATATATATATACACACATACACACACACACACACACACACACACACACACATATATACAAGGCTGTATATATATAGAAGGCTGCTTCACAACATTATTTCTGGCTGACTTTGTGCACAGTGGATCTTAGGGAACGATTTAGAACATATGGAGACAGAATCCATGACGTACGATGATGCTAATCCATTCAGTGCTTCAAAAACGTCTAGCCGTGCTTTAAATTCTACTGTGATCTAATCTAATGTTCCCTGGATTGATGTAATAAGTTCTCTTTTGTGTGTAATAAACGATGCGAACAATAGCATGTGTCAACATCGTAAAGGTTTAACCGGTGTCCAACAAATGAAAGAATGCTGAACAAGTAACAATGTGTGGTTTAAAGTAAAACCAGAATCAACGAATACACCCAATTTTCTTACTATAGGTTTTATCTGTGTAGCTAAATTTCCTCATTTGGTCTTAATTGTTTTACCTATAAAAATTGTTTTTGTTTTGTCTTTATTATGCTTAAGGAAGTTTTTGTTCATCCAGGTAATAATGCTTGATATGCAGTTGAATATGTAAAGCAGTGTATCGTTTGTAAATGATCTGACCCGGTACCAGCATGTAGAAAGAAAACAGAAGAGGGCCGAGTATGGATTCCTGTGGAACACCATATATTTTATCATATGCTGTACATCATATATTTTCGAAACATAATCTCCAAGCACGACAAGATCTGTTTATGCTTTGATTTGCAGTGTGATCTCGAATAAGCAGATAGCAACAGAACATAAACAGATGTGTTTGTCCCCTACATTTTGATATGCGTTATGGGTTATCGTTCGTGAACAACCGTTCCGAATTCATCGGATAATTAATTCAGTGGCCTCCCAACAAACTGTCCGAATTCCCATTTATTTAGCTACAGGGAGTCAATCTTAAACAGCCCAACATCTCCTGGTATGCTGAAAGGTCTAAGACATGAGTGACAAACTCCTATCATCAATGGTTGCTGGAATTGGTATATTGGAAGAGGAAGCAGTTTGTAAGAAATGTTCCAGAAAAAAAAAAATCACCTTCCTTTCCTTCCACCTGCACGCACTACACTTAGCCACTCATTCTCAAGAAAGCAGTGACATTCATCAGCTTCTAAACATACTCCAACTTTTTAAACAGGATGTAGCGGGAAGCAAAGGAATGGGACATGTGCTACTAGCAGACCATTTATGAATAATCTTAGACACACTGATCCAGTGAATCATGAAATAACATTAAATCATTACCGAGAGTTTCAAATTGCGTGTATATCCACTAGTGTCATGTGCTCTAAAGGCTAATTAATACAAAGTTGTGTACTGTCTAATTAATTGAAAGCAAAATTAACAGGAACAGTGTGACTCTTGAGCTTACTTGGAATGAGAAACTGAAAAGGGAAGCTGTGCTCTCCAGGTGGTAGGGTTCCTGCAAAACAAAGAGGACAAGAGCGGTAACAACTGGGAAATCAAAGTGTGACTGGCATGTGACTTGATTTCTTGGATTTAAATTTATTTACAATGATTATCTTTTTTTTTTTTTTTTTTAATGTTTCTATCCAGAACAATTTAAAAGTGAAGCAGAATCCAGTCCAACTCCAATGTCTGGGGTTTACGAATTGATTAAATACATTTGTAAACTGTATATAGCACAGGTCAAACGGTTCAAATGTAACATGCACAGTGAGTCAAAATCGACTTTATTTTTCACAGCACATTTTTATTTTCTTTACGTGAGGAATGAAACACGACAGAGTGACTGTTATAGGAAAATAATCACTGAACGGGTGGTCACAAAGTGGAGTTACTGGAGTTACCATGCTGATGTTGATTATTTTCCAAAAACCACACATCCTGAAGAGTTTTATTCCTCTTATAATTCTTTGTAATTTTTCAATAATACACTGTTTTTACTAATTAAAGAATATGTCTTTTTTTTTTTATCAGTTTACGTCCACAAAACAAGGTCCTGTCATAAAAAACCGTACAGTGCACACTCCTCCCTTGTTGGAAAACATACTGACTGTTACAAAGCGCTGACAATGGAGACTCCTTGCATAAATGTTAAAAAAAATGTCTTAGAGAAAGCTTCATCATATCAATGGTTATATGCTCTGCTTTGCTGATAACAGAGCGTCCATACCGCTTCTCCTACACAGGGTCATGGGGTAGCCTGGCCTGGAGCCTATCCCAGGGAACTCGGGGACAAGAAGGCAGGGGACACCCTTGACGGGTTGCCATCCCATGGCAGAGCATAATCGCACACTTATTCAGACATCCGTTCACACACTACGTACAATTTGGAAATGCCGATCGGCCTACAGCGCATGTCTTTGGACCGAGGGAGGAAACCAGAGTACGCGGAGGAAACCCCCGAAGCACAGGGAGAACATGCAAAGTCCATACACACAGGGTAGAATCGGGATTTGAACCCCCAACCCCGGAGGTGCGAGACAAACTCCGAGTATCCATTATGTAGATATAAGTTCCTCAGAAACGAGAACGCATTAGAATCAGAAATATTAACAAAAACCTACGATCAGAGTTATATCAGCTGTTATAGTAAATGACCCCCAAAACCTTCTGTCCAATCAGAATTAAGAATTCAACAGTGCTTGATTAATGTTGTTTATGCCACAGTCTAGTTGAATGCTCTAATCTGATTGGTCATAAGGCTCGCATTATTTTTGTATAGCAGCATGGGTAGTGCCGGCTGTAACAGAACAATAGGTTAATATTAATGTGGTCATTCCACCTGCATGTTGTACCACATCGCATCACATCACATTCCACTGCAGGGAAAGTCTTCAGGACAGAAGACATAACAATGACGAGCTACATTTTTATTGACTTATTAACTTAAACAGAGAGAGAGAGAGAGAAAAAGGAGAGGCTGGTGAGGGAGTAGCTCTTGTTATGACAGGAACTAACTTGTTTCACGGAAGTTTCACAACATTAGATGTAACTATAAATGGATAAAGATGATCAAATAATTATTTTCCTTAAACAGGAAATGCTTTAAATGCTATTTGTAAGCATGTCCTGCCGTGGAACACAGTCATCTTTACTTGAAGAAAATTAGGACACAAGTAGAAGAGAATAGTGCATTTCTTATTTTATTTATTTATAGTCTTTTGCTATACTACATTGTTTTTCCCCAGTAACATATTTCACTAACATCACTCTCACTACTCCTTAAGTAGGGAATGCTGTAGAAATTATATCTGTGTGTGTGCGTGTGGGTTTGTGCGCCCTTGACTTAAACAGGATGTTCAGGTCAAAGTGATCAGACTATGACTAGGCAAGTGAACAGTTCAAGGAAACACACTGCTCAAAAAGGGATGACAAACTCCTTCATCTAGCCCTTCCACATGATCTGAGACTTTCTAAAAGCCGTGATAGAAGCAACAGCTTACGTGCTTAATAGCTACAGTGAACGTGCATGAAAACCCAGCTGGGCAGAGCAGCTCGGAGTTTAGACACGATCGCTGCTGCCTGAGAACGCCGGCGTAAAATCTCGTATTGTTTACATGAAGCTGTCTCACAGACAGGAAGAGGTCTCTTAGAGGAAATGATGAGAAGGAGCGGCTTTCGTCTGAAGTGCTCGGCTCTGAAAATACAGTCACTCGAGTCTGCTCCCAAAGCAAAGGAGAAAAAAAACAACAGGTTTTTATATCAGAATTAATATTCGGTAGTCATGCAAACGATGACATTGTTGTTTCTATCTCTTACTGTAGTAGACATCTCAAAAATCATGTGATTTTAGACTTAAAGAAGAAGACAGCAGTGTGTACAAATGGGGAAAAGTGTCAAAGGGGATGCCGTACTCCAAGTATTAATACAATCAGATGAGACGTAAATGAGGTACACTTGCATTTGGGGACTGAAGATAATTTTTTGAATTTTAACGCGATTTAATTCGACAAGTTTCAGCCATTTAGGAATCCCCTTTTCATAACACATGGACAGTGTGTCAGTGGACTGCTCTCCTTTTGCTACCATGCATCATAAACGCCAGATCTCAGGCCCATTTTGCATTAAGCAGTCAATCTCTTTTAAAAAAGCATTTGAAAATGTTAAATATTTATTAAATAAAAGAAAGAAAGAATAATAATAATAATAATAAATAGACTGACATTATATTACATTTATTTAGCAAACGCTTTTATCCAAAGCGACTTATAAACGAGGAAATACAAGCAATAATAATAATAATAATCATAAGTTAAATAAAATGTTAAAAAGGAATTAAAGATTTAATAACATTTTGTTGTGTTGAATTTCAGTTCAGTCTATTCTATATTAGTCTATTTATCTTGATTTATCACTTCATATTTGTCCATTCCATTCTGTTCCTTTTTTAATCATTTAAGTTTACTACTTGATTGTACAGCAATCTGAAGCTAACACGTATAAAAAAGTGCTACATGCATAAAGTTTATTATTATATTACTAAAACGTACCCTGTTGATATGGCTGTGCTCTAGCCAGCGAACGCATGTTAATGTGTTTCAGATTGCGCTTTTCTTTCTTTTCATCTATGTAGACTTTCTAGTGTACTGAAATGATCCCTGTAACGATGTACCTTGTAGCCTCTGTTAGAACACACAGCTGAACAGTTTTTAATCAGTCACTTGTTAGACCAGTCAATACAGTTTTATATTCATGAGCATTCATCAATTTATTGAGCTAAACCAGACCCCTATTTATCACTGACTTAAATCAACCAGGACTCTGTAATTCACAGAAAGCTACAGAATGGCATCGGTGTGCTTCTTACCCTGTGTTTACAGTAGCACGACAAGTGAGATTTTCTCAATTCTGTGCTAATTAGCTACGACTCGGTAAAGTGACAAATCCAAACAACTCAAATGAATGGCGTATGTGGTGTAAGGTTGTTGTTTTTTTCTTCCGTTTCCCAATTCCCCCTGAGTTATAACTGTGGTTTCATTTAACCTGTCACACACCACCTTTCATTAGATGTTTACAGAGACTAGACCTAGGGCATTATGATGGTGTAATACTGATATTGTGACAAATGATGTCACAGTACATGTTTCTGATGCCGGGAATTGCGGATATCATCAATATTTTTATAACGATGAGAAACTTTGATTCGGGAAAAAATGATTTGGGGTTAAATTTGTACTGAATGTTACAATTTACTATAGATCTTTTTTTATGTTCCTTAATTTTCAGTCTTTCAAACGATTCAATGAATCGTTGAAATGTCTTCAAGTATCGTGTTATGATAATAGTGTCATAACGCCTACCCCTGATGGAGACATTACGATTGAACATAAAGCTTGGACAGAAGAGGCAGAGATTGTCGGTGTCTCTAGTGAGCTAGTAGTGTATCCCGGGTACACTAGGTACAATAGGGTTGGTCTAAGCTAGTGGTTTGGTTGTTTGTTTGGGGGATTTTTTTTGTTTGTTTGCTTTACAATGTCATAAACAATTAGCATAGTATCGAGAAAATCTCAATGTATTGTCGCATAGTCAATTATCTGAAATTACGCACATTTCCTTTACGCACTTTACGCTTTGTTCCTCGCTAGTGTGAATGTATACTAAGGGATTTCACTTGCTAGGACTTTTATTAAATTTCTTTGCCAAATCACACCAGCTAATTTTCTGAATTACTGCTCATCACTTGTTAACATTACAGACATTATCAACTGATACTGGATTACAATCATGACTGACTGGAAACCAGTTTAATATAGTACCTTCAGCTCAAATAAAGCTCTACCTTCAACACACCCAACACACAAGATCATTTTCCCGAAACGGGCCCGTATCTTCAAACCTCTTATGAACATCATGTCTTGAAAATCCAGTCTGGTAGGCTGATACGATCTTTGTGAAAACAATCCTATTAGGGAATGTTGGTGGAAGTGTGTTACCTTAAGTAAGGAATAAAACATGATTGGGCACGTCGATCTAGGATCTATCTGAAGTTGATTTTCATTGAAAGCTTGTCCTGAGGCGTTTTGTTCCTTTTACACCGTAGCATAATTTACTCTCTTTTGAAGACAAAAATATAATAAGACCAAAATGTTATAAGTTGTTAAGAGAGAAAATGCCGCCTCACCGAAAACCTTACCAAAATTACAGGTTTTTAGATTCAATTTATGTGGAGCGTCTGCTATCTGTCAACTCCCTGTGTATGAGGGTGTTAATAGAAACCTTGCAAAAATACTGTCAGAACTGCTGTTATAGAAAATTCATACCACAAGCCTTCCAGAATTTGTATCTCCCGCCCAGTAAACCCATTCAATTAGTAAATTCCACCACTAGGACACCTGCTGATAGTCTTGGAGGTTAACTAATATGTAGAACAGTAGTTCCTTCTCACAAAATACCAAACAAATAATGTGTAAAATCACTACATGACATTTGAGCAACTATAGACGTCTTAAAACGTCATTCTTTTGGGGTTGGCCTTAAGACGCTAAGCAACGATGTTATAATTTGTGGTTCTATATGTACAATGTATCACCATTCATTGCCATACATTGCTTATATTTTAGTATCTTCCAACACATAAGAATTAGAAGTAATACGGAAGACGCCAGTGCTATTTTGGACTATGTACAGCAATGAGCTTGCTTAATTGTTTTGTAATTGAGGAAGCCGGAGCAAAGTTTAACCGATAAGTAGAGCATGTCCTGATAGATTAATCTACTATCCATGCATCACAGCGTTCGAGCGGAGCATTTTAATCACAGAGACGTTGCGTATAATTAAATACTAATTTTACTGCCCTACTCTGTTTCAGGTACAACTTAAAACGACAAGCACCAAGTAGCCAAAAATATCAAATAAACAGAACGTCAGTAAAACAAGCAAAGACTGCATATGGAACTTCAAAGTCAGACAGCAATAAAGCATAAAATATAGAAAGTATGACAAAAAGAAAGACAGAAAGAGAAAGCAAGGTAGGAAGGAAGAAGACAAGGAAGACAGAGAACAGAGTTAGCATGAGGAAAAAATGACTCGAGACAGCATGATGTCTGTATACACTCCTACATTTAAACACAGCAGTACAAAATCTATACAGACATGTATAGACAACTGTTTCTATGTTAAAATAAAGGGGCTTGTCTAAATAAACATGACACACCACGGAAATCGTTCCAGCCCTGCACTGTTGGGAAGCAAGAGAGACGATTTAGCATGCTCCACACAAGCTGCTGAGCTGTGGAATGTGCAACCAAAACCTAAACTGGATTAGATGTTGCCAGTTGGACGATGAGCTACACATCTCTCAAACTCCTACTTCAGAATATAATATAAGGCCAAAAACAAAACACTTCACCATGACATCCATTAATGCTTGTTAAGCATCGCATTCCAAAACCATAGAGATTGGGCTATTCTAGTCTTTACTGCTATAATAACCTCCACTCTTCTGGGAAGGCTTTCCACTAGATCTTGAAATGAACATTAGTGAGCTTTGGTGCAAAGGCCTGGTGCACAGTCAGCTTTCCAATTCATCCCAAAAGTGTTCACTTTGGTTGAGGTCAAGGTTCTGTTCAGGTTACTCAAGTTCTAACGCATCAACATCGGCAAACCATGTCTTTAAGGGGTAGTGGTGGCTTGGAGGTTAAGGTTCTGGGTTACTGATTGGAAGGTCAGGGGTTCAAGCCCCAGCACTGCCAAGCTGGCATCGTCGGGCCCTTGAGCAAGGCCCTTAACCCTCTCTGCTCCAGGGGTGCTGTATCATGGCTCACCCTGTGCTCTAACCCCAGCTTCCTGATATGCTGGGGTATACAAAGAAACGAATTTCACTGTGCATATGTATATGTGACCAATAAAGACTCATTATCATTATAGACTTTGCTTTGTGGCAACATACTTTTGGCCATAGTGTACTGCTGGACACCTGCCATTTTGAAAGTGTCTCTAGTGACCACTTGTAATTGGATTTCCATTGGTGGATGGATGTCACACACGTCTATTGCATCTAATTTGTTTTCAGGCAGAAATGACCTGCAAATCCTATCTCCTGAACCTCTAGGGGCGGTTTCAAACATTTCGATCATGTAGTCGGTTAACAAAACATATAAATATACAAGAGATGAGACGACTAAAGAAGCTGAGAAAATCAACTGGTTTTGTCTCTGCTATAATTCTCTGCAACACTTCATGCTGTTGAAAAAGTTCTATTGAAAAGTTGATTTGATTGATCAGGGTTTGCAGTAATCAGGCCTGGTTGTGTCTAGTCCAGCTAGTCATTATCAATGCAGTTTCATAGATTTGGGGAATGAGTAATTACAGGGGCAAATACATTTTCACACAGGCCCATTTGGTTTTGGATAACTTTTTTTGCTTCGATAAATAACATTATCATTTAAAAACTGTATTTTGTGTTTACTCAGGTTGCCTTTGTTTTTATCTTAGATAGATTTTGTTTTCCTTTCTGAAACAATTTAGCTTGATATACACAGAAACAGAAGAATGTAAATCAGCTGAACCATAATTCAGGATGTAAACTCATGACAAACAAGGAAGGCTAGCCATCATTAAATATTTGTCAATGTTTTGCATGGATGATTCAGTCCACAGAACATGCACGATTGCTTGGGTTTCCTGTTTGATGATACATGCACAAAAACACATGGAACACTCTTTCATCCTCTAACCTCCCACAGGTTACTCAGAACCCACATAGGTGACATGGAAGCAAATGAGTCAAATGAGTGAGTCTTAAGACTTTTATTAGAAGAGGCTAATCTTTTTCTTTCAGAGACACAGACTTACAGGAAACAAAACGATCCAGATCACCTGCATACAGTCTAGCAGGAGAAATCAGCGTAGTGACTGGGAAGTTCACAGCTGCAGATATGCGACTCAGTACAGTGGATTCATAAACAAGTTTGAGCTACAGGGAGCTGCGTGACTTTCAAATCATTATCAGCTTACAACGGAATAGATAAAGCCCCATATTCAGACATACACAAGACAAACACACAGCCCTTTTTCCAATGCCTGAATTCTCTGGACTAGTTTCAGGTGTGTTTGTGCAATTTTTCAAGATGTCATTGGTGTGGACATTTTGCCGAGACTTGGCAACCCTGCACATTAATGTTTAATTAGCCAGGTTTGCATTTGTTACATTCTAGTGCTCAGCTTTTGTGAGTCTGAATGGATCATGTAACCACTGTGTCATTGTTACGTTTCAGTTATTTTACTCTGATTATGTTGAATGTTTTAATTAATTAGCTGAAAACAGAAAATTAAAGGCACATATTCAGTCAATGCTTATATTTTGAAAATGTATAGTACCTAGACAAAACTGTATCGTATCATATTGAATTAGAATTTTGTGAATCGTTACACCCGTAACAAAGTCAAATGCAAAAGTTTGCATCCCCCCATGGTTTCAGGTAGCGGTCGACCGATAGTGGATTTTACTGATACCGATAACCGAGTTGGGCAGAACCTGCCAAAACCCCGTTAATCGACCGAGTGATACTGAATGAAAAAACAACACTGAAAGTAAAATATTGCTGAAAGTTATTACAAAAATAAACAGTACTGACTGTATCATGAAAATGTACTGTATGCTTTTAAAATGTAATAAATATATAAATATTAATATTTTAACTAATTTAACAAAATATTTTTATCTAATATTTAATTCATAAATATTAACATAAATAAAAAATTATACAACCAAACAGAACCAAAAAGTAACACTCCAATTAACAAATAAAAATAGAGACACCTTCAAAAAACACTTTAAATAACACAACAAAGTGTGTCAGGTTTTATTTCGCCTCTCATACCGTATAATGATAGCAGACCCTTCTAAGCCGATCCCGCAACTGACCAAACCGGGAAAACCTATCGGTGTGGATTTCTGTAGTGTGGCACAACCGGTCAATCAGTCGACCGTAAAAAAAGGAAAATGTACCTAAATTACATAATGGATCTACAAATAAATTGCAATTATATTTTGTTTGGAGGAAATTTTGCTTGTATTTTCTCATTTGTAAGTCGCTTTGGATAAAAGCGTCTGCTAAATGAATAAATGTAAATGTAAATAGTTTAAAAGGAGCGAACAGAATAATCAGACCAGGCTTAAGTCCTTAGCAGTTGGTGGACCGTTGGTTCTGCAGAACTTCACTTTCACTTCCTCAAACTAGAATCTAGATTCTTGGACTGTATACTGCTTCACTTGTAAGCCGCTTTGGATGAAAAGTGTCTCCCAAATCAACGAGCGTAAATAAGTACGGAAATGTGGCCTGCGTCCAGAATACTAGCCAAAGGTTCATGTTGTCCATGAAGTTCATGCAGTAATAGACTACAGGAGTAAAAAAAAGTAGATGACGCATGAGTCCATCTCCTTACCTTTGTCCGCCACAGAGAGCATGCTGCTGACATACTGCTCCTCCAGCATCCATGAAGTGTCGTTCATCTTGTTGGAGATACCACAGGAGCCCACGCAGTTCAGCTTGATGGCTGAGGAGAGAGAAAATGTGGCACGGTCAATAGCCAGTCAGTAACAGGCATTCAATATCCTCAGGAGCAATTCATCAATGCTCCACAACAATAAATGTAACTATAATTGGATAAAAATGACTGCATGTTGCTCTTTAATTAGTTCACTACTCCACTACAAAGTTCACTACTGTGCTGTTTTTCCATTTGGAGATAACGGCTCTCACTGTAGTCTTTTGGAGTCCCAGAGCTTTTCAAATAGCTTTGTAACCCTTCCCAGACTGATGTATTTCAATCCCCTTCTTCCTCATCATTTCGGGAATTTCTTTCAACTTTGGCATAGTGTGTTACTGGATAAGACCTTTTAACCAACTTCACGCTGTTGAAAAAGTTCTGTTGAAGTGTTGATTTGATTGAACAGGGTTTTCAGTAATCAGGCCTGGTTGTGTCCAGTCCAGCTGAACCCCGTTATCAATGCAGTTTCATAGATTTGTGGAATGAGTACCTACGTGATCAAATACATTTTCACACAGGCCCAGTTGGTATTGGATAACTTTTTTGCTTCCAAAAAAGAACATTATCATTTTAAAAACTGTATTTTGTGTTTACTCGGGTTGCCTTTGTTTAATCTTATATTTTGTTTTTGAAACAATTTATTATGAGATCTACACGAAAACAGAAGAAATCAAGATGGGACAAATGCTTTTTCACAGCACTGTATACTTCACTGTAGCATAACTGTTTGCTTTTGACAATTGCATCGTTTGTTAAGTGGGGTTATATCCCTTCACCATGGACTATTTTGTCCTCGTCATAAAGACCAATTGTTCAAACTGAGCATTATGGGGAAGAAATAAAAAGTATTGTGGCCTGGAAAAACCCTACACATGGTAAAAATTTCTACTAGTTCTGAAAAGTACAGACTTCCTTGAACTGGAAAACGTTTCTCCATTTTATGGATCTCAATCACAAGTAAAGTTCTAGCATTTTAAATCTGGGTTACACTCAAAGGCGAAAAAGGAGAGAAAAAATTCATTTAAATCAGACTTCATAACCAATCACAGGTGTTTTATCAGCTGGTACATGATTATATTTTGAATTTATTATGTTTACATCCAGCCTGTCCAGGGTGTACCCCACCTTGTGCCCGATGCTCCCTGGGATAGGCTCCAGGTTTCCCCGTGACCCTGAAGGAAGGATAAGCGGTATAGAAGATGGATGGATGGATGTTTACATCCTTTTTGGCATGTAGCTATACAACAACTTGATCAACACGTGAAGTCTAACACGTGCAAGGAACTCACACTTAGCTAGCGAGGTTTTAGACATCTTTAGTTTTTACACTGTTTGTAGGGAAATGTATTATAAGTGTCAAATAGGCAGAAAAACAAGTCTTTTTTTCTGTTTACCAGAATTTAGCCACAACTACGTCTGATGGGTTTTCCCTGACTGCCACACAAATATGCACAAGCAAAACTATCCCACAATGGTGAATGATAACAGTATGACACATTCCTCAATAAACCACTGGCTTGCTTATTCACTGAATGGTTTGCAAAACGTTGTCCTTTAATTCATAAACAATGTCGTTTAATTCGGGAAAGTAAAACATAATCGGATTGTCCTGTAGATAAAGTAGGTAGAGTCAGGTTTACTAGAGGATTTTAAACGGGTTAAAGTAAACAAAGTCAAAAGAAAGAAAGCCCACTGAGTGAAAAGGGAGAGAAGGAGGGAGGTAGATTGCTCTGCTTGGGTGTACTATGTGGATGAGGTCAAGCCTAATCACCTCACCTCATGGTTGTGCAACATAGTGCTCGCTCACACACACACACACACACACACACACACACACACACATACGCACACCTGGCTAGTCTCAACTCCCCCCCCCCCCACCCCCCCAACATTCCCAGAGCTTCATGTTTCGCGTCCACAGACACAAAGAAGCACTGAAATACCCAGCGGAGAAAACGAGAATACAGAGATTCCACATTCACAGGTGCTTTTGATTCTGCTTTCTCAGTGAAATTGAAGCTCGTCTGGTTCCGTTCCACGAGACACTCGTGGCTAAAATGTGTGGAAAGAGTGAGAAGACTCATTCCGCTCTATCTTGTTTTAAAAACCGAGAACCACAAATTTCCGACGACACAAATTCGATCCCTCGTACGGCTGTGGAAATTTTAAGACTTGTGGTGAGCCTAGACTTTGGCACGAGGTCTAACACGGCATCGTGTTGACACCACACACAAACACCGGTGGCAGATGGCAGCGCTTGCTGGCACCGAGGCCTCTCCAGCTCGGCTCTGCAGGAATAATTGCGGAATGCTCCAAAGGAGAAAAGCAGGAGAGGGTCTTAAGAGTTTCGGTCAGCTAGGGGTATCTACAGCACTAAATTAACAGTTAGATCATCTGTGGTTTGCCATCTGAGCCACCAAGAAAAGCTCAAACTGAAACAACTGTATTGTAGGTATTACCTAAACTCATCTTTCAGTGTGGATGTACAGGCATTAATATTTTGTCTATAAAGGACCTATATTCTGTTTGCTCGTTTTCAATATATAGCTACGTTTTTGGGGAACAGTAAAACCACACAAAACCTCTTCTTAAGTCTGGAGATGCTCCTATGAGCAGATGTTTGTAAACTGCTATAAGTAAGAGTCATTTCACTGAGAACCTAGTTATTTTATTTTTGCCTATTAGTCTATTTATTTGTTTGTCTGTCAGTTTCTCTGTCCGTCTCTTTGTTTTCTGTTTGTTTGGCTGTTTATTTGTGTGTGTATTTGTTTGGTCTGTTTATTCATCTGTTTGTTCGTCTGTCTGTTTACTTGCCTGTTTGTCCGTCCGTTTGTTAATTCGTGATGGTTGTAATAGCAAAAAAAACACCAAAACCAAATTTGTTCTTTTTCATGTTTACCAGACAAAAATAAGCTGGGTTTCATGATGGAAACGAAAATTTAAGTAAAGTATTTCATTTAAAATTGAATGTTAAGTAAACATTTTAAACGGGTCATTTTGACACAAATCGACTAATGTGCTCCTTCAATGAATTTCAGCTGAAAGGAACGAAACACTTGCTCATTCTGGGAAATGGTATGAGGAAGGATATCAGTACAGCCTGACCGCATGACTATCAGACCTTCCTTTCAGATAAGCAAAAATAGAGTCATGTCTGTAGGGAAGGAGTATAAACAGTGTATGGGGCATCCCTGTTGTCTGTTAGTTATATTGCAACAAAGCAAATACTTCTGCAAGCCAACACTTAACTGAGATGAAGCCTCGAATACATACTGTACCAACTGTACTAAACAAATACGATGCGATTGTGCACAGGAATACTTCCTTGCCATTCTTACCGAATGTCTGAATTGAACAAATCAAGTGCGAACAAAATGGAAGACATTCCACTCTATTCTGTACTCCCACCAGTTTCCTTGAAGTATTTCCCTTCTCAGGCCTCGACGTTAGGGTCCATTGTGTTTGTGTTGCACAACAACAGAGATTCACACTATGCTGGCCCTAAAATTCTGAGTCAAGGCACAGGTTTCACATAACACATTATTCTCCCCAGTGACTCGATCTTACAACAAAACCACCGATTGAACTGAATAAAACTGACCACCTTTTTGAAACATGTCCATTATGAAGGTTAATAAGTAAGAAATAAAACACACACTGACTGGGACATGTTCAGGGAGGCTGCAACCGACTGCAACTCCACCAACTCGGAGGAATACAAGGCATCAGTGACCAGCTACATCAGTAAGTGCATTGATGACGCCACTTGAACTTGAAACTGCAAAAAAAAAAAAAAAAAAAAAAAAAAAAACCCTCCAATATCTAACTGTTAAAAAGCGCTGACAATGAAGACTAGGACTGGGTGGTATCATAATATAATACGCATCTCATGATCAATTATATCATGATACACTTTTCTGAGATATTGTCAGTGTATCATTTATTTGTACAATTTTTTCTTTAAAAAAAACAAACAAACAAACAAATAAAACAATTACAAATTCTGAAAGCAGCTGATTTGATAAGGTTTTCTTTCCTTTTTTTTTAAACAAATATTTTACATATAAAATCTTTTAAAATACGTCCCCTTCTTTTTAGTGTTAAGGACCTCATCGAATAAATTATTTAACGTTTCATTTTTAAATGCAACACTACTGTTTTGCTTGCAGTTTGCTAGGAAATCTATACTGTGAGGCAAATTATCTTGCCTTGACATATTGTAACCTCTACTGCAGACTCCTTCTTACACTGTTTAATAAACAGTTCCTCATAGAAGCCGTGTACATTGTTACTATAGAAACAAGAACGCATTTGAACAGGCGCATGAATATACCTTATACCTTACAGAACAAACTACTGCCCAAGCCATGTTGTTAACGTTAATTAGAAAATGAATCAACACTATCCTATAGTGTTGAACACTAGTCAACAGTTTATTGTACGAGTTGATTGGTAGGCACTAAAGGATAACCAGTGCCCAAATTTCTGTAAGAAAATCCTAAACAAAGGAAGGGCAGTTGGAATCTCCCTGGCAACTAGCAGGCATCCTGCAGCCAATCAGACATCTGTTGTAAAGTCATTTAGACAGAATTTGACCCCTGTGACTACAACGCCATTCAACAATGAGTCAGCATGCAGGCGAGGCCAGATCTGGCGGCTCTGGTGTGGAACGAGACTAATATCCCCTTGTTCACTGACTAGCTGAGAGAAGTTTTATAAAGACAGACTGAAACTGGAGCTACAGTATAAGTAAAATATGGGTGGATCCAAAATCCAAAGGCAACATAGATAGCTTTGTCCTCAAGCCAAAACACAGAGGAGGCAGAGGTCCAGTAAAACAACAGGAAAATTGTTCACTCTAAGGACAGTATTTCAGCTGAAGTGGTGGTGGAGGAGGAGGAGGAGGAGGAGGAGGAGAAGAAGGATGAGGAATCCCCCCTCACTTTTAAATGTTCCTACATCAACAGAGGGCAGAAAAGCGTATAATTACCCATGTGCAGTGACGCAATACAAGATCGCGTTGCATTCCAAGGCATTTCTTTTGTAAGCTGCAAAACCTGAAACAGTAAAAAGGACCTTCCCTACATTAGACTCTAAACTACTGACTTAACAAAAGAGGTTTGTTCAGAGCACGACTATAAACACTGCAGCGCAGATTAAAAACTAGACAACTTTGGGCCTACATTAAAAGGACTGATGCTATTTAAATATATTTAACATGACGATCTAAAAAGTAGCTGACAATACTTTTATCAGTACACGTATTCCAATGAAGCGTATAATTAAAACAATAACAGATCCAAATAAACCATGTATAGCTGACGTGCTATGAAAAACTTTTAGTTTAAATTAAACCCCGAACGTACGAACGTATGCAAACATACATATTAGTAAGTGGGGGAAAAATCGATTCTTAGATGCATCTCACTGATTCTCCAGAATCCGATTTTTAAAAATGAGTTTTTCATTGAAACCCCTAAAAACAGTTCAAACACAATGTGAAGAAAGTAATAGTGAAAAATAGGAAAACAAAAATTTAATTTTTGGCCACAAGTCTCAACTAATTGGGAAAAGTAAGACAATAACGATTCATTAATGTTACAATCATGGTGTAATATCTCTTCGCTTATACAACAGTTAGCTCCGGTCCACTAATTTGATTGGTTGAGCGGTTATAGGAAACATAAGTTTGCCTATATTTCCTTTAAACCGCACTGGAACGGACTTTTCACTGTCTGTAATATTCCACTTCCTAGTTCAAAGTTTGTTGTCATTTTAACTGAAAATAGAGCTCCAACGTCGGCTAAAATGCTCACTACCCCGGGCCTCATTCTCAGCCACTGTAGTTTTACAGAGGCATGACGCTGTTGTCAGTTTAAAGTTACTCAAGAGTTCTTTTAATATAACCTATAATGTGTGTCAATCATTGTGATCCAGAGCTACTGTTAACGTCACGATTCCAAGTCGGCCTATATTTCCTATATCCGCACTGGGATGTGGCACTGTGTGTAAAATTCCACTTCCTAGTTCGAAACGGTTACTATAGTAGTGTTAGTGACATCATCAGTGGACATGGCAAACTATCCTTTCCAAAAATATAACTTTTAACATAAAATATGAAAGCTCGTCAGATGAAGATGAAAATGAAGAAAGGACACCAATTTTACCAGAAGCACCTTGAACAGGAATGTACAAATCAATGTGAGCTAGCTAGCCAGCTAGTCAATGTGCTATAAAGTGAGTGGGGCTTCTTTGGAATTTATTTCCACTAGTGGAGCAAAAATAAACAGAACACTTGGCCGTACTGTGCCTGAAATGTCACTTACTTTATGTAAATTTCTTGTTTATAGAACTGTTGTATGAAAGCAATATCACACTCGCAATCGTACGGCTATACTCAATGTCACTTAAGGTTCTATATTAGTTATTAGCGGTTATACTCAGATATTCAGTATATCTGCACTCTTGCAGTCATTGTTATTAATAGATTATGTTTTATTAGTAGTATTATGATACGCTATTACATTAGCCTATATCTACAGCACATGCATAATCAAACTACGCCAAAACGAGAAAACAAGCCATGAGTTTCGATTTCACTCTGCTTCAGACTAGGCAAACAGACTCCTAGCTGAATAAGCATGAAAACTTTCGAAAACTTTGACTTCTAGTAGTTTACTATGTGGTTCATGGTCAACTGTTCCAAACATCTAGTATTTCAAGAAACTGAGCCTGTAGACAGAGGTTTGCCCTTAGAGCAGGTTCAGATCCACTGAAACACTTAGCAGATTGTATCACACCAAGTACAGACTTTCAGCTGAAATGGAGTAGGAAGCTTCCACCAAGGGACTTCCCCACTTTTGTCTCATAAACTACTGATTTCAGTTAGCTAACACTGACCTAGTAAATGTCTTTTTTTCCCCACCGCAAACGATAATTACCATTATCCGAACTACCTGTGCGCAACCTTATAAATTCAGCTTATTTCTGTTGTCTACAATCTGTCTTTTCTTATTTAATCTTGTCGATAGTAGCATACTGCGCTACCTGACAGGAAGTTATTTTAAGGTCACAGTGAGGAGCGGTTGGTATAATGAGGATCACAGGACTACACTTTCCCTCACTCATCTAGTATGACAAACAGCCATCATTGGTCACAAGGCAAGGACAGTTAGTGCTGATTTCTCTTCTCATCCCCTCCTGTACCAAACTAGATTATACAGGAGCTTCTGCTTTTCACACGGTCATCAAACTCAAACAGAAGTAAGGAACTGAGCTTTAAAACAAGTTTCTGTTACTTGGATATGTGAGTTAAACTGATGCATGATCACATAAAGCAGATCATTACTGTAAATGACATGAAGGATGCCAGTTCCAGGCTTTGGTCACTATTCGATTTGATTCATGATACTTGCTTCGATTCTCTGAATATTTTGAACACAATTTTAATGAAGAAAAAGTTATACTGAAAAGACTCCTTTTTTGTTTATGAATCATAAAAAAAATGCAAAACCATGTGTATTTGTGTCCGTATAAAACTAAATAAATTAAATCCTGGGTGTAATATTGTAAACAAAATGTACTACAGGTTGACCATATCCTAAAAAAAAAAAAAAAAAAAAAAAGAGAATAAATGTATAAATTATTCCTAATAGTCTCAGAGCTAGGGAACATGATCAATCAAATAGAGCTCCAAAGTCGGCTAAAATGTCCAACTTCCCCGGGCCTCATTCTCAGCCACTGTAGTTCACAGAGTAATGAGTCTGGTGTCATTTGAAAGCTACTGAAGAGCACTTTTATTTTTATTTGTAATATAATGCCTGCCAGTCATTATGATCCAGAGCTATTGGTCACTTCACAACTGCAGACGATTCCCGTTAATGGCAACTCTATGAGTTGCAACTCTATGAGTTGCACAGATTGGGACCGCCATTGTTAAAAAAGCAATTACATTAAATGCATAATTAATACAATGCTGATTTCCATGATGGGAATTGCACATTTCCACAGTGCACATTGTTACATTTTTACATAGCGATGCATCTCGTCACAAAGCATTGTTACACCCTTACTAGTTGCAGCCATAATATTTATATTCTTCCACTTTCATGGAAACTGTGATCAAATAAGAACATGTACTGTACTGTACAGTTATCTTTGCTGGAATAACCATACAGCCATCATTAGAACATCAGTCTATTCACCAAATAAGGAGAGCAAGTGACCACTAAACTGTAACATTTCTCTGGGTTTTCATGAATCAAATCCAAGAAATTCAACTCTCCTGTCTCAACTAGATAATTATAGGTTCCATCGTCTTTGGTTATTCTAAATGTCTGTAGGGAGTTTTTTCTTAGCCTAGTCAATTAGGTTTCTAGAAAACCAAAACATGGGACTGGGCAGTACCCCATTACGATAAATTAGACAAAATATATTGTCTTATCAACATATGTGTATATTGTAAAGAATACTGTAGTCCACATTCCAAGCATTGGTGATCCAGCATTGTTGTGACTGACTCCATTTCACCCACCTTAGATAAGTTTAATTCACAGCTCAAATCTACTCAGCCATTTATGTACAGATTTCCATATTTATCAAATGTCTAAATGGAAACAGAATGGCCTCATCCCTTCATAAAGGTACTTCAAACACCATCAGCTGCGAGAGTAGCCTGAATCACAGAAAAGCCCAATTACGCCTAGTCTGTATATTCCAGAGAGGATTTTTTTTTAATGCGACCGTCAGCACATCTGCTTTTATTAAACCAAGCCAGATTAACAAATGCAAAATGAGTCGTGGAAGCTGAAGGTGACCCTGACTTGAATCTTTCTTTCACTCCCTTGCTTTTGCTTTCTCTCTGTCTCTTTTATAAAAGAGGATCCCATTCTTTATCATAACAACACCTGTGAAGGTGTATAACGGGTCGTCAACATATGGAAATACATATTCCAGCAACTCTAGTTTTCTAAACATGAACCGGTTCAGCTTGTAATGAACAAGGAATGTACAGTATGTAAATTATTTTATTAAAAGGCAGCGCATCAGACCAGAAACTAGCTTCACGGCTAAAGCTCAGAAAGCTAAAGAGTTCAGACTTACAAACATCTTTCATTTATATTTACTGAACTGACGACGTAGCTTGTTTAAAGAAAAGTAAATGACGAAAACATAATGCTTAACGATGACTGGTTCAGAGAAGCATGTGCTTATTTCCCTTCTATGACATTCAAAACATTTAATTCATCTGACTCTACTGATAACGTGAAGCTCCACTACAAAACAAATCTTCACCATTTTAAATTGTTCTACTTATAGCCATAAACTGATCATAAATTGTTAAGCGTTGCAAGATAACTGTTGCCGCCATTCAGTCATGTTAGCTCCTTATCTGTCGCTTTGTAAGCAAAGAATTTTAGGTAACTTGACCTTTCCAAATTTATTTGACTACCCTTTCCGTATAAATATTTATACCGTTGTCAACTTCTATTATTAGAGATGTTGCGCTGGTAATTTAGTAAGCATCACTCACTCACTCGCTTTCACTTCATTCATCTTGTCAATTGAGTCATTATGTTTCAGACTAACATTTCGCATGTTGAGTCAACAACAAACGATTCTGTTTTGAGGAAACTGTAAGAAATCGCCATAGTTGTGGACAGAATATAAAATCTATAGTAACGGTTAAGGTAAAGAATATTTTGAAGATACTTATCTAAAACTCTCAACTGACTGAAACAAGTCAGTTCTGTTTTTGCACATCCTTGCTCCACCCTGTTATGCTCTGTGGCCTTGTGGGTCTGCTGCCTCTGTGACGGTGCCGTGCTGTGCTCTTAGCTCCAGGTTCCTGCTTTCATCATCTTTCACACTTCTCTGAACGTGATCCAAAGCTTGTTATTAACCTGAACCCGTTGTACCTATTCCTTTGTGTGGACGTGTGTGGCTTATTCACTGTAAATACTTCCCCATTTATATGCTGTAAGCCACAGGGTTGCCATTTTTGTTGTTGTTTTTTGCTTTGTATCGGTTAGGTAGGGAGTGTTCACGTTAGAAAGAAAATCACATTTTACTCACACTTTCTCATACTGTTCCCTTCTGACACTTGAGCATGAAAGGTCAACACTATCGGCACACTTTGCACTAAGAGAAACACGAGCTGTGTAGAAATGCAGAAAGAAAGCCAGACATCTATCTATTAGTCACTGTGGATCTTTCACAGGTCACTGAAAAAAAGAATGCAGGCAATGTAAACAACCCTTTTCCATTTTTCAGCCTTAAGAGATTGCTCATTGCTTCATATGTATTACAAACAGGGTGGAAAATCTCATTTAAAAAATAATACAACAATGACAAGGAATGAATTTCTACAATCAGTGATGGTGTTTATTCTCACATGCACTGAGAGAAAAGATGAAGAAGAAGAGGCTTGATCCTGTTCAGATGGTCTCAATTACAATGTGTTATTTTGCCAATTCAATAATATAATATAATAAGTTGGTACTGTTTTCATTTAAAAATAAGATTTTTAGGGCCCAAGCACTGAATGTGCACAGGGCCCTATTGTTTCCCTAAGGAGTATTCCTTTTCTTTCTTCTTCTCAAGCTTTCAGGGGCTTTTGGGGCCCTTAACATGCTCAAAAACTCATGAAATACGGCACACGTCAGAGGCCCGGGCAAAGGGTAGTGCCTGGGTGTGGGCGTGGTACATAAACGTGGTGCATATATCATATATACTTGTATGTACATTCACAAAACTCAGTAAACATACTGTTCTCATTGACCCGAACAACTTTCGTGCTGATGATCATTAGCGCCGCCCAAAAGGATGTCGGCCATTTTGGATTTTGTGAAAAGTGGATTCACGTCATTGTCATCAAACCTGGTGAATATTATGCCAAGACATTGAGGATGTTAACTGCGAAGGGATTTCTGATATCTCGAATGGTTTCGCCACGGCGAGGAAATAAATTTATGGTGAAAAAATAGAAACAGGAAGTGTCTCATATCTTCTGAGTGCACTGAATGATTTAGATCAAACTTGAGCTGTAGGTTTGGTACTGGGGGCTGATCACATAGATGTGACTATTGTGAGTCACGGTTATAGCGCCACCAACTGGCAGCAGAAATTGTGTCAATTAAAACAGGCTTTTAAATAGTCTTCTTATATTTACCCGAATCGCTTCAAATAGTGTTGTCACAGTAGTGCAGTAAACTTTAATACTCTTTTCTTTGTATATTTGGGTGTTTTACCTTACAGCACTCACTTCACTATGTGTTGTTTTCATACACCCACCGGGTGGCAATGGCACCGTAGTGCTTGGGCCCACCATCGCTGCGTGCAGCTATATTATACTTATTTATTTTTATATTATACTTTTTGAATTTCCTTCAAGACAGCCTCAGAGTTTGGAAATTATTTGGGTTAAGGCGACATGGTGGATTTAACGACTGCAGCCATTATTACTCTCGGATCACACCTTCAGACAATGCATACAACCTCATTGTGGTTGTGGATAGCCAACAACCATTCTCTCTACATATTGCTAAACTGACTTGGCCATGCAGGTTTCTTCTTTCCAGCATCAGGAGGATAAAGTCATTTCTTTCCATGCAGGCCACTCAAGTGTTTGTTTAGTTCCTTGTCATATCAAGACTGGACTACTCCAACTTGTTCCTGGGAGGTCTTCCCCCAAGCACCAGACCCCCACGACTGATCTAGAATGCAGCTCCATGACTTGTTTTCAATGTCCCATCACTGATGCTTGCTACAAAGTTAAAAATGGACCAGGTGCTACCTACCAAACCCCAATCTGCACCATGTTCCCTTCTCCAAAAGTCCAAAAGTCTATAGCACAGGTCAAATTGAACTACCATCCCTCAAGATACAGGATCATCATCAAGGCTCTTCTCTGGAAACCAACTGGTGGAATGGACTTCTCCTTGTTTTCCAGAGAGCTAAGTCACTGGCAACTTCAAAAGCTCCCCAGTGGCCCAACAGAAAAGTATTTGGGAGATTACGAGCTAGAGTCCCAAACATGCCATCCATAACTGGGAGTCCCAGAGAGCAAATTGGCCTTTTTGGCTGGGACGGATGGCATTACTCTGTCCCCTGCCAATGTGAGCAACATTAACTTATCATGGGTGTTTGTGAGCTCACGTAAGCAGAAGCGGGCAGCTGGCACTTTCGATAACGTAGCATAAGCCGGTCTCGGAGGAAGCACGTGCTAGCCTTCACCCTACCCGTGAAGGCAGCTAGTGGGTGGGAATTGGAAAAATTTGGCCTTGTTCTTCACTATGCATTTAAATTATTACTAAGTAATATAATAAACCTTGACTTGTACCATTGCACAAATGTAAATATCCTTATAGCTTGTGTGAAACTGAACAAAATCTTGCTTGCTTATTAGCAGTCTTAGGATGTTATTATGAGACCGTGTTGCCAGATACAGATATTAAATACTTAAGTTTCATTTACTGCTACAAATTTTAGTCTTTGCTCATTTGAATTCTGCCAATAGTCAATACGCACTTTAAATGCAACAGTCTGGATTTTACTTGAATGAGCAACTGACTCCTTATCAGCTCTGACAAAAATCATTCAAATGATTACTCACTCTTCACTAAAACATTCCAGGCTCTAACCTTGTCAGATCTGTGTGGCTGATGAAGAAAGCAAAAGGCTCTTTGTTCTGAGCAGTTCAGTATCTGAGAGAGTACCTGCTCACAAAAGCTGGGAATCATGGCTGGGAAATTCCCATACATCTGCTGTGGCCATGACTTGAATACTAGGCAAAAATGACCTTGGTTAAATGCCACATTAAAGCCCTCTTTCTGACTGAGATTTGCTTCTAAGATCCTATCTATAGAAAAGAGTATAAACTTCTAATATCATCTTATTTAAATAATTTCTGCTTAGGCCTACC
Source organism: Ictalurus furcatus (assembly GCF_023375685.1). Taxonomy (NCBI): domain Eukaryota; kingdom Metazoa; phylum Chordata; class Actinopteri; order Siluriformes; family Ictaluridae; genus Ictalurus; species Ictalurus furcatus. The sequence continues at coordinate 3,796,482 of NC_071272.1, forward strand.
ATTTTGCATCTTCTTACAATTTTGATTAAATCTATCCGACAGAGCTGATAGAAAACTCGCATTAAATGTGTTCATTTGAAATATTGTGATGTGCATGGCGAATCCGGTGGCAATTTGTTGGCTGGTGCTGCATTTTTCGTTATTCCCATAAGATTCATGTGGTTGTCTGCCAGTCTGACATCACAGGGGGACATTGCTAGTGCAGAGACTCGGCTCGCCCATGAGAAGACGAGCGTGATGGCGGTATCAGCATGAAAGTTGAAGCTTAGGAACTTTACCCATTTGAGCAGAGTGTATGAATGAGGAGGTGAGACAGACTAAAAGACTAAAGCGCTGCTGCATCGACCTTACCTTCTTGAGCAGAATGTGTGAGGAGATGAGAGAGCTGGACGGACTAAAGAACTAAAGTGCTGCTACTTCGTTCTCTTTGGGTAGAGACAGAGCAAGAGCTAAATCCCAATGGCATCACCATCAGAAGGTAGTTGAACAGCAGTGCATGTTTGGGTAATGCATGTAACATTTACCAAAGTGAAAGAAGACCAACAAGTAGAGGAAAGTAAAAATGGCATGAGAGAAAAACCTTGATCGTGTTATTATGCAAGCCGACGATTAACATGCAAGTCGTCCAGGGTGGATTTTGTTCCTAGAAGTACTGTATCTAACAAAGATTAAGGCTGTAAAAGATCACTAAACAGACAAGTGGCTTATAACCGTAAGCATTCAAACCACTGTAAGAATGCTAACGGCGAGGGTGGACGACCAAGGAATGTGTAACATTCTAGCCTTCCCCCTCTTCTTTAGCATTCTCTCTATAGTGCTGCTGTATAGTGCTTGGCCTTCAGCTTGAAGAAAGGTCAAACAGATATCAAAAATACGTACCAAAAATAATCAGATATGTACAATATCTTACTGTCAAATTAAAGACCATGGTTTCGCACATATTCTTGTTTCAGGGCTTGGTAGTCAATCCAGCCAGCATTTCAGAGTGATTCCAGAGGTGGACAAATCACTAGCCCCGGATCCTGGGACAAGCAGTTTACATGTCCAGACTATCAGTCGATTTTATTTATAGTGGCCATTCATTAGGCTGCTGATGTAACCAGCAAAAACTGCAGCTATATTACACCAACCCTAGGGAAAGAAAAAAAAATGCTGTATTGACTTTCACAAACCACTATTTAATTTGACCACAGACTACATCGTAACTACACACATTAACCAAGGATGCACCCTGCCCATCAGTTTGAACTATTATTAGCATCTTGTAATGACAGACTTTCTTCCTTTTTTTTTTTTTTTCTTTAACCAATCAGTAACTCACAGGGATGTGGAAACAGTGACGAAACTGAGTAAAATACAGAACATTGCAAAACTGTCGCACAGATCTGCTAATAGCATGTCGAGTGAAAATATAGTCAGGGCTAGAGTCAATAAAAAACAGCTCATATTACTCTACAATAATGTATTTAATGCACTTAGCTCGTCATACTCTGGGGATAATACGTTTTAATCTAGATAATTAAGTTTCTGGGTAACCTAAACATGGGGCTGAGCAGCACAGTGTAGGTTTCACTTGTGGGCTAGTTAATGAATTTATGATTTGTTCACCATTACATTATCATTTTAGGACTGTTTTTTTAATTAGCTGGAATCTCTGTGGTTCTCAGACCAGGGGTCTGAAAAGCACAGCTGGGGGTGAGTCCATGATGGTTTTTTTTTTCTTCCCCCTTTTTTTTTGTAGTGGAAATCACAACCCACCATCATCAGTGTTAATGAAAGTTAATGCATTCCAAACCTCCAAAACAAATAAGCCTATAAATATCGTCAACTTGGACCTAATTTGTTGTCAAATTGTTGGAAATTTCAGGAATAAAAACATTCCAATAAATACCTAGAATCTTGCTGTACACATTTACATAACGAGCTTAATATTTGAATAATTGGATTATCCTCATAAATATCTGTCGATGGAGTCTGTGTAATTTATTTTGTAGTTAAAGTGGTCCCTGGCTGCAAATTGCTTTGACAACCCAACCCCTGCTCTGCTCAATCGTCAAAATGAAGATTCAAGAGAAATATACGTCAGGAACTTTTCAAATTATTATGAGTTGAATGGCTTGTTTTAACCTGTTCTGCTTTAAGTGAACATACACCACAGCTGTTACTCATACTGACTAAGTGAACAGGCATTAAAAACGATCATGTATCAACCCACAGTCTCTGGCTGAAGATCATTGAGACAAAGCCGTAGACAGAGAGAGTGAAAGAAAAGCAGTGTGTAGGAGTCTGGGCATTTTTCCTGGCACCATGCTGAAATCTCCCGTAGAGGGCAGATGGTGGATTGGCAGAGGTGCCAGGAGGCACAGTGCAGCAACGTCAGGGTCAAAAGGTGCCAGCGCCTTTGGCATGAATCTGTACAGACACCAAGCTGATGCACAGATATAATGAACGCTACAATACAATTCCTCTGCTGAGACTTCACGTTTAAATTCAGGATTACACTCCAAAAAAAATCGACAAGACAAGAAAAAACTGAGCAAAAACAACGCTACAACAACATTTGTTGACTGTACTTAGTTAGCCATCTAGCTAGCTACAGTACCCTGCTAAACTAACCAGCTAACTGTTTTTATTTAAGTTACATGAACTTGTAACTTTTTTTGTGTGTGTGTTTTTTAATGTAGTCGCATTTTGAACAAGATAGATTAAGAAGTAGCTTTTTTTGTAGCAAATGTAGCATTTTAAGAGCAACATTTAGGAATGATCTTGCTAGCCAAGATAGCTTTTTTCCTGAGGTAAAAAGAAACAACAACAAAAAACAAGAAACTTATTTCCTGAGGTAAAAATAGTATTTTCTGACAAAAAAAAGTGTTTTTTTTTTTAAGTACTGCTAACACCATTAAACGTTCTACAATTAAAATGCTATGCTGTAAATTAACACCTGGTTTCCACTACAAATACCGTTACAAACCATCATTAAAACCATTACCATTATTGGTCCATAATGGTATCCACTAGACATAACATGCAACCAATAGAAGGTAACAAAATACCAGTAGAGACCCAAAGGGACCGTTATCGTTTCCATTAAAACCACTACAAATGTGATGAGGGTTTCTATTGGGGTTTTTTTTTTCAGCAGGGGATCTAAATGGGGGGACGCATGGTGGCTTAGTGGTTAGCACGTTCGCCTCACACCTCCACGGTTGGGGGTTTGATTCCCACCGTGGCCCTGTGTGTGCAGAGTTTGCATGTTCTCCCCGTGCTGTGGGGGTTTGTGAATATGTATGTGATTGTGCCCTGCGATGGATTAGCACCCTGTCCAGGGTGTATCCCGCCTTGTGCCCGATGCTTCCTGGGATAGGCTCCAGGTTCCCCGTGAACCTGAAAAGGATAAGCGGTATAGAAGATGGATGGATGGATCTAAATGGAGAGACCTTGGTGCAGTTCTCTCATTTCCTCATGCAAAATCTTACCATGGCCAAGCTTTTATTATGTCTCTATATTAATTCTGACCATGACAGAATTGACCATGAAGCTGAATAAACCCTCCATAATTGGGCCTGCGAATATAAAGAGAAGTGCTTCTACCATTCCACCCATGATGAGGAATCTCAACAATCCCTCTGACATTTTCATCAAAATGATACCACTCCAGCAGCCAACATCGAATCGCTCTGTGTTCATCACAAACTGGCTCAATCCGCAGAAAACCTCATTATCTAACTGACCTAAATATGTAGGTTAAAATGATGATGCAGAAACAGTCATGGTGCATGTGTCCAGTGGTAGATTACTGAGGAGAAACATTGCTGCATGGATGTAGCTCAGCACTGCAAATAATGTGATGACACACTCGATCCATCATTCACTGCAGTGGTAGCTGAGGCTCTGGGTAGCACTGCAGTGTGCTGCAAGGTGCAAATAGCATTTATATGGCTAGCATCCACACTATGCTGAAAGAGCACCTTTCTGCCATTGCCTTTATACACTTTATGCCAACTGTGCTAAAAAGTGCACTTTGAATTTTGTTCCCAATGCTTGATAGAAATCCTGCCATGATCTTTAATTGAATCTTAATTAAAACTATATCTTTGATCTAAGGGATCTAAGATTCCCTTGGAATCGTTATGGAAATTACAATAACGATTCAAATGCAGCAGCCATCATTTTGATCCACACGGGATCTACTAAAGTCTATCGAATCAATATGATGCTCATGATCACGACAGCCTGGCATAGCTATCCATTTTTATTAAAGACAAAACCATTCCAAATGCATAAAGTCAAATGAGGACGCTATTCTCTATAACATGTATCTGCAAGTAGAACACTAGAAATCAGTCGGAAATGGAGCGAGGACCCGATTCCCAGCACCACAGAGCTTGGGCACGGCTGAAGCACATGTCTGGCAACAGTAAAAGTGGTGTCACCTTTCATGATCAAGCCTCTTGAGGCAGCAGCTAATGAAAAGAAGGGCTCCACCTAAGAGATGACAACAGACAGTCCCATGGGTTTGCCGCTCATTACTTAATAGTGTTTTATCCGTAGATGTTAAAAACTGCAGAGTAACCTCTCATCACAAGCTAACACATCTCTTAATAAATGTAATATTGGCAATCCTCAATAGAAATACACACACAAAAAAATGGGCTTTTCTGCTTATAAACATACTTTGATACCTCGACCTTAAGAAACCATAAATATATTTAAACAAATCTACATGGAAATGTTCATTTTTAATTTTGCCTTCTGGCTATTTTCCTGCACAGATCATATTCATGAAGCAGCGGTGGTACGACCAGTGACAGCTACTGGTTTTTAAAATAGGGCAAGCATGTTTTTAGCTGTTTTATCTAAACCATACTGTCTACTTATATCTAAATTGGTTACTTGCATTCAATGCTATGACGGTTTTTTTGTTTCATTTGATTTTTTTTTTTTTCCATTTCCGGCAACGTTGTTTATATTCAGCAGTATAGTGACTATCATTCCCACAGCTATATACTGTATAAACTAGGTGTTTTATTACTATTTACTTATTGACAAAGTGGGACAAATGAAGAGTGTACTGCCTACTAAACTCTGAAATATTATTTTCTATGGAAAACCCACCCGCTCAAGGTTCAAGAAAACCTGTAGTTTTCACAGCTATACATAGTAGAAAATGTCAAGAATTTCCTTCTAATGCTCACTTTGCAATCATATTCTACAGAGCATGTGGTGATAAAATTACCTACACTATTTGTCTTTGGTGTCTTGCTCTAATTGATGAAAAATTCACTGCCTCATCAATAATGAAGCACAGCGTATCTCTAAGGTCTAAGGCTGGCTGGGATCATTTCACCTTATGACCTTAGTTAGTCTGTTAGTAAGTCGATACACAGCCTGTCTAGTGTCCTGTAAATACTGGACCATTTTTCAACAAAAGAGTGTCATTGCATACAGCCAGGACCAGCCACTGACAGAAAGCACATGGACACGATCACTGAGAAAAACATCCTCACAGACTCAACAAAATGGACAGGTTAATACATGCTCTTAAGATGTAACTTTAATGAATAGTTAGTATTTCCACAGTACTAATAACATACAATCAGCTGGTTAAATTAATGATGACTTTCATTTAGAACTCTAAAAAAAATATATATATATATATATATATATGTTTTAATTCTCTGGTACAAAATTAACCAAAATCCCAATTCACTGCTGCTCTCAAATGCAAGGGATAAAGTAATTCATGCTTAAATGTAAATGTACTTCAAAAAATAAATACCACAGGAGAACATTGAATGTAATAGTACTGTATAGGAATTTTTTTAAAATAATTAATAATAACCCTAGGATTTTGTTTTGTTTTGTTTTTTAAATTACCTGAAAGTGCTATGTGTGCAAAAGAATAAACTCAGACCTACAACTTCATGAGCATGTTTTGTGTCTAAATATAATCATATAAAACAAAAATAATAATAATAGGAACATGGCAAAATTTCATTTGTAATTATTGTGTTATGCATAAAAATCACAGACACAGAACTTTATAAAGTAAAAGTGAGCAGGAAAAAAATTAAGGTAAAATTATGTTAAAACAGAGTGGGTAAAAACCTGCACTAAATTCATACTCTTAATTACTTACTGAGTAAATCAACTGTCGTGGAAACATTTCATTTGAACAACAGTGTCCAATGAAGGATGTTTGTTCGCATCTAAAGCAGAAATACTGCTAACACATCGTGCAAGCAAAAAATACAAAACATATTTTTTGAAAATTTTATAAAAACGGATATTTTAAAATTAATAATACGAATACTAAGGTTATCGAGGACAGGGTTGGAAATAACAACAATGCTGAATTTGTTTATTCAGCACTTCTAAAAGCAGGTCGGTTAACGTTAATGGGTTTTTTGCTTACAATGCTGTGTTTGATTCTTTCATTTCCTGAGTGTGTGTGTGTGTGTGTGTGCATTTAAGCATCTAAGCCTATATTATTATTAGAGAGTACCACAGACTATGTCATTGCAATCAGGACCGGAAAATCCTTAAAGGACCGGGAAAGCCAAAAAGCCAGGGTATATATGCTGCACTATAAAAACAATTACGTCACCTTTTTACATTCAGTCGACAGGCCATCTTCCAGCATCTGATAAAAATGATAATATTTAAAAACAGCAAGATTACAAGATGCATCAAAAATTTTTCAAAATCCCACTATTTTATAATCAAGTGAGGGCTAGAGATCACTTCCCTTTTAAAAAAAAAAAAGTGAGATTGCAGCATCATGAGTCACACGTTTGCAGATACCACTGCATAATTGCGGTGGTCGGAAGCAGATTTCACTCCACCCAATTCCATCTGTCCTGGATGTCTTTCCACAACTAACAACATCTGGAATTAAGAATTAAGATTTAACAGACTTCCGTATCAGATTTTCACAGTCACTGTTCCACAATGAACATGACACGATAAGCTTAAAAAAAGTAGTTCCGGCTAGAATTCAAATGATCTATTAATGTGCTAGTTCTCCATTACGTTGCTGTTTCTATAGTAACAACTCAAAGGAACACATACTTTGATCTTAATAATAAATGGATTGATTATCTTCTCAAAGCAGTGATTAGTACGGCCAATGTTATTAACTTAACCAAGTACCGTGTCTGTATTTATTGACTGATCTAAAGCCAATACTGTTATAAACTCATTTAAAAGTAGAGAACGTGTTCTTTACATTGTTCACCGGGTGAGCGGCCATGTTGGTTTGATGTCAACTGGTATTTAAGAAAACTACCCCAAGTAGAAGAGTTGAAATTTCAAGTTGAGGGGACATTTTCGGTAGTTTTTTGCCAATTTGTAGGGACATTAAACGTTGTGCCTTGAACGCGGCATAACTTGTCTCGGGGTCGTTCTACAAATTTGCATGTAACTATAAACGGTGTCGTCCATTAATACATTAAAAAAATTTTAAGTGTGGGTAAAACGCTGTGGTCTAAGATGAATAAAAGACTTTAGGATGTGCTGTAATAGGAAAATAATCCATTGGGCCACATCACATGTGAGCCAAAGAGAATGAGGACAATGTTATGTAAGCATTAAGTGCCTCCACAGACAGTGAATCAAATGAGTGATACAGTGCGTATTAACTGAAAATGTATGACAGTTCTCATTCTAAGCCCTTTAAAAAAAAAAAAAAAAAAAAACCAAAATAGAGGAAGCACACACACACTTCCTCTTGAGCAACTCTTTCTGCAGCTGCTCCTTAGCCTACAGTCAGGATGTGTAACTGAGAAGTACTGGATGTACACCATTACATACAAGGTCATTTTGGGCCTTGGGTTTGTCCGTTTGGGCATGAATTACCAAACCCTATGCAGGAAGTGCTCTAGACGTTCATGATCTAGATGAGCCACGACACAACATCAGAGAAACCTTTTCCACTGGAAAATTTCCATCCCCTTTCTCTTATTTATTGTCGCGCTGACCTGGAAGCAGCTGGTGCAGACACATCTTTAGATGACACATACTCACTCACTGCTGAAAAAGGTAATTTACCACCCACTAGCAGGTGTCTGAGGGGAAAAGTAATGACATGCTTGCTATTCCAAGCAGGAATGCATTTCCAGCGTTGTGTTTTTAAAAAGCCTTCCTGGTGGTGTGAAAAAAAAAATGTATTAGTTGAAATACCGGCTTGATGATAATGAGATAAACAGGGCTTAGGATAAGACTGGATTGCAAATGTCCCATTTTCAGGAGAAATTCAAATTCAGATCTGTCCCTTTTTTTTTGGCATCCTAGAGACTCTTTAGGAGATCACACAGACAGACTCTGAAAAGTCTGAAAGAGGAGATATGCTGTTGTCTCTCAGCTTCTAATCTATTATGTATTCTAGTGACTGGGCTTTCAAGAACAGATTTGAAAGAACTCTACTTAATTACTGTCTACTATATGTATGTAGCGAATGGGCCGATAGCACAGACACAATGTAGAGGGGAAAAAAAAACTAACCTCAGTTATAAGTGACATCTAAAGACAGTTTTTGAGACAGTAACTTACAGAACAATGTCAAGAACTTTCCTATCAAAGATATTTACAAAATCAAGCTCTAAATATTTATCATTTGTCTCTGGTTACCAAGAGAGGTGGAAGAAGCTAATTTGCTAGCAATTAGACCTTTCTCCCTCAGTTCTCAACTGTATTCCTCTGTCCTCCATGAAATGTTTTAAATGCTTAAAGATGTCAATTTTGAAACAAAAAATGGTCAATTGTTCTTTTTTTTTGTTTAAAAAAAACTTTGCTAAAAACAACAAAGCAACTGGATTAAATGACACATACATTGTAACCATTAATAGTAACAACATTAGCAACAGGCTAACATACAATAAACAATACTAGCAGCACTAACTGCCACTACTACATTGACGTAAACACAAGAGACAAGCTAACGCCGCGAGCATAAAGCAAACACTACTAATCGTCTAACACTGCTTACTCATCGTACACCACAATACGTACTATCAGTACTAAAAGGTTAACACTGCTAGCTCAAAAATAAACGGCACTAGCGACTAGCTAACACTGCTAGCGCAAAGTAAACAATGCTAGCAACGGTCCAACTCTGCTACTGTATCAGAAGAGCTAATATATTTTAAAATAACAGCATGTCCCAAAGTGTTTTACTAAGTTACTAAGTCCCAAGTATTACAATGTTATGAACAGCATGTCATATTTTTAATGTGTTTACAGCTATGTTTGTGTACATGTTGTGGAACGTCCATGAAACGAGTGACTTTCTGTTATCACTCACGCCATTGCAGCTATAAACAGTTGTTCCCTCACCAGCTGCTCATTTATTCTCTCTTATCAAGTTAAAAAGACAACAAAATGCAGCTTGTCTTGTTACAGAGTGGGTGGGGGGGGAGTTGGGGGGGAAGGAAAGCACAAATTACTCTCTGAAACCTCGCCTGTGCTGGGAAACTTACTGACAAAGCACTGAAACCCAAGATGTAAAATAAATGAAAAAAAGCTGCTGTTATAGGAAATTAATCAACACCTACTGACCAATCAGAGAATTCAACAGCGCTGTGGTATACAGCCACTTTAACCAAAATATCCAAAGCTACTTAAATATAAAGAGTGTTATGTGCAGTGTTATGTTTCTGCTGTTTAAAAAAAAAAAGAAGAAGAAGAAAAAAAAAAGCTAGTGCACTTTCAATATTCAGATCAGGTTGCGGCTCGGGTTCTCGATTTACATCGTCTGCCTGAAGTTAAACAAATGTATTACAGAGACTTGTGTGCGAGTAGGGCTAAAAGTCAAACCATACAGCAGTGATAATCTATTTAAAGGATGGAAAATCCATCGCAAAAATAATAACAGTGCCATGCAGTGTCTAATTTAAACAAGGACCTCAATCACACAGATAAAGCAGTACTAAAGCATCCCGACCTAAAAAAAATGTACTCTCAAACTCAACCCACTGCTACTTTTTTCAGTGTGTTATATACAGTATTTAATGCCCAGTACTGAATACTAATGCAAATGTATTTCTTGCTCTCTGCTGACAAAGAGAATGCTGCCGAGGCTGGTATTATTTCCCTATTTTTCTCTCAAAGTTCACCGACAAATGGCTGGTTAGGCAGGGTGTGCGCTCATGCAAAATATGCACTAACGAGACAGAAGTTTGTCACTGCCTAACATACACATACAAAAAGATTGAAATACAAGCTGATCCTTTGTGAGATGTTAATTTCCTTCACCAGGAAATGGCGAAATTCACCAGTTCCCCTAAATCAATAATCGACATTGTAATCTAATGCCTTGTCTTGAAACTGCATAATAATTCTATTTAATCAAAACACACCAAATACAGTAACCGTAGCATAGCGTTTCCACTGCCCCACCCTTACTTATTGTGTCGTTTCTTTCCTGATGAACTGTTTTGGGCTTAGATGTCACATATAAGTACATTCTCACTTCTCTGTAAATTTTTTAGTAGTAAACTGTGCTAGACGACCTTAATCTGTGACTTTCCGGTAAATTACTGACCTTCCCAAATAAACTGTACTATATTGAGAAAGCGAGAGAGAGAGAGAGAGAGAGAGAGAGAGAGAGAGAAAGTGCAAGTATGAGTCTAGCTCCTCTTCTGTTTGTGGTTACTGCATACGTCATCACATCCAACAAACTTGTGGAAACATGTTAAATTCATCATCAAGCCTCTACGCGTGAATCGAAAATGTTGTTAGTGGTTTTAATGGTATTTGTAGTGGAAACCATGAGAATTTCTGTAACTGTAAACTGCTTAACACTGTGAGCTCAAAATAAACAACACTAACACTTGTGAGTGTATCCAAAAGTAAACAGTACTAGAAATAGGCTAACACCGCTAGCTCAAAGCAAAACAACATTAACAACAGGCGAACACGTCAAAATCAAAGAAAACACTAGCAACTAACACTGATAGCTTAAAGTAAACAACATTATACCAAGCTATCACTGATAGCTCAATGTAAATACCACTAACAACAGGCTAACACTGTGACTGTATCTCAAAGTAAACAACTATTAGTGTATCCCAAAGTAAAAAAAACAAATATCCTAGCAACACGCTAATGCTGCTAGCTCAAAGCAAACAACACTAACAATAGGGTAATACTTCAAACTCAATAATTAACACAACTTTAACTCAGTCATTAACACAAAATCAAGCAAATTCCACAATATTCGGAGGAACTCAGATTTTCTGCAGATTTGGGCCCAGACACGTCATCACAACGCGCGTTCAGCCAACGCTCTCTTAGATTCACGTGCGTCTAACATGAGTACAGCTACTAATGAGTTAGTCTCATTTACTAACAAACATCACCGCGAAAGACCTTGCAAAACAATTCCGTGCAATTGCAATTTTGCCAATTCAAGAAGTTACCTGCAAGAAAAAAAAAAAAAAAAAACACAAAAAAAAAACCTCTAAGTTGCATCACAAATTTTGAAAAAAGCCACGGCAAAATCAAGCATTTTTGGTGGCAGCAATCACAAAAAAAAAAATGCTGTACGGACTGATCGGGGTGAGAACTGTGTAATCATTATAAACAGATCACAGCGTAACAGACAGTGTTTGCTAACTTGCTCGCTCGAAAGAAGCAATCTTCCATAGCTTGTAGCTGTGTAGTGCATGTCATTAGTTTTACGCATGTTTTCACAAACACGTCAGGGTGTGAGACAGGCAGCTGGCGGTACTGAGTTGGAAAATACCCAGTTTCTGTTAGAAGCCAGCAGTTATAAATTCTTCTCCTGTGAGGTCAGAGTGATTTGCCAGCTCAAACACACCTGAATCAATTCGCCAGCTAAGAAACATGTTCAGATGTGCTAACAACAGGGAGATCATCGATCTGGACAGGACACCACCTACCTGGGACTGTAACAAACAATCCCTCTTCTACGTATTTCATCTACAGACAACCCCAGCGCTTCTGAATTCTCGAATCTGATTGGTCGGAAGGGGATAATTTTCAATCATGTGCTCGATTCAAATCACAGGTTTATACAATTAATACATTATCAATAAGAGCTCGCTCACAGGGACGCGTATAAAAGAGTCCAGATAATATAGACAGAGTTTAATAGCTAAACGTGCTGTCGTTTAACCAAGCCGTATAATCGTTCATTTAATGAAGCTTTCTGTAAGGAGAAAGCTTTTATAAAGTCATGGAAGGAGTCTCCAGTGTCAGAACTTTGTAACGGCCAGTGAGTTTTCCAACACGGCAAAGTCTTCAGGACAAAACTAGTTTACGAGTACGGCTTTCTCGATAGCGTGACAAGCTGCGTTTTTATCTTACTAACTACATAAGAGAGTCTGATGGCCGAACGACTGTTTATGGCTGGTATAACGTAGTCATAACAGGAACTAACTCTTTTTTTCCACGGCTGTTCCGTAACATTTACCGTAACCGTAAATGGATAAAACAGTATGACATGTCGTTTATTGACAAATTGCTGTGGTATATGGAGTATGAGGAATACAATGCTTCATGGAGTGCCGTCGTTGGAAAATAATCAACTTTGGGATGGTAACGGTAACTCTGCATTGTGTCGAGCTGTATCACACCACACCATTTTTTGATTGTTTTCCTATAACAACATGCTCCCGAGTGTTTGATTCATTCTCCTCTCATACTTCCTTTTCACTCAGAAGATCTTAGAAATAAGAAAGAAGCAGCAGGGTCAAACCCGGATCCCTGAAGGCCACACAAGACAAGCCTAAACAGTTTTGTTTTGCCTGTTAAACATCTGGATTCGGTAGTAAATGGATTAATGTAATCAGGTGCGTTAGATGAGATGAATACGGGAAGCTCAGCACGCTGTGTAGCTTTAGCACTGGAGTCTGACAATCCGGATACGTGAAACGCTGAAAAGCGCAAATATCCTTATTACAAATCCGATCTAAACGCACTGCACTCCATCGGTGACCGTCTAAACCCGAGCAGCGGGGACGCGCTGACGCGAGCGGGGACGCGAACGGAGACGCGAACGGGGACGCGAACGGAGCCGCTCACCCTTGTACTGCAGCGAGTTGGCGGTGAGGATCCTCAGCGTTCCCGAAATGGTCTCTCCCGGGCTGTACACCACTTTGTTGTGGCTGAAAGTAATGTCGAATTCCTGTAGCTTGCCCATCGTGTCGGTGCTCGCGAGGCAAAAAGCGCGTGAGATTCGGCTTGATCCGTGCGGTTGACGGCGGAGCCTCGCGTGACGTCGCACCTGCAGCGTTTTCTCCCTATCTCTCTCTCGCTCTCTCTCTATCTCTTTCTCTTTCTCTCTCTGTCTCTCTGTCCGTATTCCTCACTCTGTCTCACGCCGACTCTCTCCACCCCGGGTCGACAAACCAGTGCGTGACGTCATCACGAAGTACAAGGAAGCGCGTGCAGTGCAGGCCTTGCTAATATGCCTATGCAGCATTATTGTTGTTGTTGTTGTTTTCATGTAGTAAGTGCTTTCATTCTGCAAATGTATTTAGATTATTAATAAAAGATATTAGAATATTAATAAAGTAAACAATAGCTCACAGTACAGTTGGGTTGAGTGCATCCTACATGGTTACTAGTTGAACTAGACTAGGTGTGCCTCCAGTGTGTGTTTTTCCCAATCAATCAATCAATCAATAAATAAATAAATAACAATCCCAAGACAACAATCCAGAACACGAGATCTTTCATGCAATCAACCGAAACTGAAAGAACAGACACTGTCATGTCTATCTATGGTCCAGAATTAGACACCTCCCCTTAGTTTCAAGAATGATCATTTCTTTGTCTTAAGGGTGTACAAATTTTTGCAATCGTACATTCCAGAGCAGGGTTTTTGGGGGGTTTTGGGGTTTTGTTTTTTTTTTGGTCGAAAATAATTCCATTGACCCTGTCAGAACATTTTTATTTTGATGAACCTTGTCCAACTATTATCTATTATATACCTCATCGGTTATATATGTGCAATAATATATTGTCTATTTATTGGAGCTAGACACGTTTTTATTGCTTAACTTTCCACCAACAGAACACATTAAGTCTTAAGTTGACATTATTTATAAAGCTATTTGTTTGTGAGTTGTTGAGGTTTGGATTAAATCCATTCGATTCAAGTAACCAGTCAAACAGGCTAATAACTATAAGAACTCAATAATAAATAGAGTAACTTTTATAAACCAGCTTGTGATTTGTACCATTGTATAAAAATTGAAAAAAGAAATAAATTTTAAAAAATCATCTGACTGTCTAGCTTGGCTTCGTGGATCCCACTGCTCATTTTTTTTAATTAGAGTATAATAATGTACTAAGTTAGTTAGAAATAGAATACAATAAAAATCGTACCTTCTTTCTGATTTGTACCTCCACTCGTGTGCAAGAAAGAAGATCACTTCACTTCAAATGTCACTGTTATGGTTAAATTAAATGACAACCATGATGGATTTTCAACCCTCACCCATATTTTATGAAAAACACTCTCCAGTCTCTTGGGCATGCTGACAGCTGCAGTTTGTCTCTACAGCAGGCCTGGCTTATGTAGTCTAATTCTGTTTGAGCAAAGGGAGCACAGAAAGGACAGCAAATGACATCTAATTCATGTCATCCGCAGGCATTTATTATTCTGAAGGTTCTAATTTCCAGCACTTTTCACCAACATCCTGTGAAGATAGGATGGAGAGAAAAGAGAGATGTTAATCCTTACTGGAGGCCGATTTCTGATTTGATCTGATACATATTGCACAGCACATTGTTTGTTTAACCTTATCACAGTTTTATGGTAGAAGGTAGCAACACATAGTAGATCACTCCAACATTTTTTCCTCTGGGTTTCATTGACATGATAAATTCTTTAAAAGCTTATTCTGGTAACGATTAAGCAACACAATCTTTAATTATACCACATTAGTTTATACCACATTAGTTTGTATCAATGCAGTGCAAGGCATCCTAGAATCAAGGTGTGTAGAAATATAATCAGAATTTGCTTTTGCCCATATAGTTCAGCCCAAATGCAGACACTAGCTCTAAATTTAGCTAGACTGATATGCATACATATGTATACCAATACGTAAAAGGCACATCTATAATGTATTATAGGAACATCTAAAATGCATTATCATGTTGCAAAATGTAACTATGGCTGACATACACTAAGTCTACACACATAGCAAAAAAATAAAAATCCCATTATATTATGGCTACTATGTAAGGGAGGAAAAACCCAAATGCTTATACCATGCTAGATTACATAAAAAAATCCAAATTGTGACTGCCTTGCCTGCTTATGACCTTTAAAACCTTTTTGGTATGAGATGCACATTTAACAGCACAGAATAAATTTAATTGGAAAAATCTGACCGTACGGGATCACTGATTTGCACATAAAAAATACCTGAACCAGAGTGCTGATTGTTTTAAATACACATGCTCTACATGTCTGTAGCTTTAAATTAATTTCAATTTTTAAAAAAAACAAAACAAAAAAACATCTATTTCTGGAATGGCTTAAACAAACTACCTGTCAATACAATTCGACCACAAACTGATGTTCTTTTTGTCAATAGTAGGTCTAGAGGCTTTATGCTAGACTATAGGATAAGAATGCACATCTAATATTAAATAAATAAATAAACAAACAAACAAAATCCTAATAAATACAACAGGGCTACAGGATGTCATGTTATGAACCGTAAGCAGCACTTAGATGGTGAGTTTAAGAATATTATTCATAGATTAATAACAGGGATTTCATACTGCAACTTGATTTCTTATATGACTCAGGGTCCTCAAGATGCAGTGCTTGCATGTGCTGCCCCCTTGTGGAATTTGCTCTGAAATGAAGTGGTTGAGTTATATACACACACACTGATACATTCACACAAGCTAACTATTGTTTTCTTTTGCATTTGCATTGCATGTTGTCACATCCTAAAACAGACCACAAATAGATAGAAAGCATCCTGTTCTTACCCTGTAATTATTTAATTATTGCTCAGTGCATTTATTGAATTTTATTTATTGCTATCCGTATTACTTAAATGTCTTTCTGCTCTTTTATCCTCCATTAGTAAGTCTGAGCAATAGTGTATAAATATGGGTCACATTTGGCAGCAGACTCATGTTTAGCTATTCTCCAAATAGCTGAACAAGGATGCAGATGCGTACTCCACAATTAGCCACTGTTGAATCCTCTTCTGGTTGTCCTGACCACTGGGAGAATCTGATGTAATAGATATTATGCATGTGTAATTTTTTCCCCCCGATATGCCTATTGTGGTGGTAAGAAGATCAGAGGAAAAAAAGAACGGATTTGTGTGTGTGCTTTTGGCCTGGAAATGGTCAAAAATTGAAGTGTGCCTAATATTACCCAAACTTGGACAAGTTGTTGTCCCCCGCTCTGCCATGAAGATGAACCCAAACAACAAATAATGGCTTGGTTGAGAAGGCTGAGATGGAATTCTTAAATTAGTATCATGTTCATTGTTAGGCCACCAGTATTGTTGGGTGAGGGTCCCATAGATTACTATACTGTATGTTTCTGGGTACTGGATGGCACCATATGACGGTACCGTAGTACCCGATGCCATTGGTACTGTCTGTCAAATAGCCACAACAAAGCGAGTGGATGCTGACTGAACAAAGTAATCTGCAGCTGAAAATAGTGTATGTTAGAGAGCTTGTTGAGTCTTCTCTAGTTGTCCTGACCAGTAAAAGTGTCAGAAATTGAAATGACGCAAGCATAGTTTTTCTATGGCTATATAGATTAATATGGGAGTGTATTCGATACAATGCGTTTACCACGTCTGATGTCAACTGGATAGTAATAATTTATTCATTCATATTCAGCAACTGTTTTACCCTTGCCAAGCTATGGTTTAAATGGTTATAGAACCAACTCATGCAATTAAAGATGCTATTTAAACTCTATAGATGGGTCCTTTCTGAGCATACAGACTAGGAGGGAGGGTGCTCAGAGGAAAATCACTGCTGTATGTTTTTTATTTTATTCATTTGGATGGTTGGTTATTCATAAATAATTCTATTTATTGTTTCCCTGCTTTGTTGCTTTCATCATTGCTCTCCATATAGACACATATACACTTACTCAAGGAGGATATGCTTTGAATAAGTCATGGACTCCTTTGTTTTTAATAAAATGTGAAATTTGAATAACAATAATTTCTTAGGCTTAAGATACGGTGCAAGTCAAACTTATGTTATAGCACTGCTAATGTCACAGTTTTCCCAGACACTTTCAAAATTGCATTATTCCACATTTTTACAGAGTGGCATCGTACTGGTATAGACACTGGCATAATTATGTGCATTTGGTATAATTATGTGCAACGTCTTGCCTTACAACAAATCGCTTGTGTATCATTTCAGCATTTTTAAGAGTATGCTTTAACTAGCATGGATCTATTATCTAGTATATAGAGTATATACGTATATTCAACATATAAAAAAAAAATCTATAAGCTATATATTATATATCCAGTAACATTAGACCATGTTTATTAGTATTATTTGGAGTGTTTTACTCCAAATCATTAGTATCCAGATCATTCAAGACATCTTCCTCCTCTTCCTCCATTAGGGAGGTCTGAGCAATAGCACTGGTCACAGCATATGGGTCACAGTTGGCGGCAGGCCGGCGATCCTCCAAATATCCCCGTTTGTCCCTGCCAACCTGCAGGGGGATGCGGATGCTGACTCCACGATCAGCCACTGCAGCTGAGAACTCATGGATGCTGGAGGTCTCGTTAAAGCCTGTGAGTCTCCTCTGGTTGTCCTGACCACCATGAGGATCTGAGACTCGGATGTGCTGGACATGATGTGCGCGTAATTTTTCTATGATCTTCTCTATATGCCTAATATAGTGGAGAGAAGCACAAGGACATGCATTAGGACATACCTGTTTGTGTTTGCATATCCATGCACACAAATTTACTCACTCAAGACCTCCTTCTGCTCTAGTGGCCTCGGTGCTGAAGTTGGTGTGGCAGCCAGCTCCGTTCCAGTTCCCTGGGATGGGTTTGGGGTCAAGAGTGGCAATTACACCAAAGTCTTCACACACTCTGTGCAATAGGAAGCGCGCCATCCACAGGTGATCTCCTACTTCAATTCCTTCACATGGACCCACCTGGAACTCCCACTGTATTGAGACAAGCAAAAATGTTCAGCGACGTGTATCTTCGAACCTTTCACGTGTTCAAAAGGCCGTATTCAGATTTGGTGACTTAGGTCAAAAGTTTACATTGATACTTACGTGGGTAAATTTGTGCATATTCAAACATTTTTGATTTTCTGGGCTCTTCATTCAGATTTTTCTAGAGTAGAAGCATCTGAGACTTTCTAAAGCATCTAAACAACCACGTATTAATACAAGCACTTACATACAAGCAGTCCTAACTGTAATTATAGCTGATAAAATAGCCCATGATCCAGCACAGTGTTTTGGTTTTTTAAAATTTTTTTGCTAAACCTAATACGACTCCTCACTTGAGCCAATATCACGCAAAAAAAATGGTCAGAATCACATGTAACTGAAACATGCCTACTTGTTGAGTAAACTCTGCCTCAAGTGTGCAACTCATGAATAAACTCTGAATAGAACTTACGTCTGTAATTAAATCTGAGGTCTGAATATTGATGTGTGCGATTGTGGTATTGAATCCCCAAAATCTGAATACGGCCCATAATGAATGGAATGAATGGACGCTGGAAGTTACCTGAGAGGGCTTGACCTCAGCATTGGCACCACAAATTTTGATGCCTGCATAAATGCATGCTTTATAGTGACACTCTACAATGTCTCTGCCATAGGCCCTATCTGCACCCACACCACAGTAATATGGACCTGATAAAAAGATAAGAAAAAACATTTTCTGCAGATGATATTTACGTCGACAGAAACATTAGACACAGGTTCAGCTTCAAAAGCTACAGTATACTTTCTGTCTGAGCTTTTCCCAAGTTTACCTATAACACATTAAAATGTGTAAATACCTGTTAATCGCTAGGACAAGCACTATCCTTTTGTGTTTCATAATAAAATGCCTAAGCATCTACTTCAGCTCTCTGACATAAATTTAATTTCTCACCTTGAGGTTTGGGGTAACCTTTTGATGGCCAGGCGTAAGGATGTCCATCTATACCCAGCAGCGTATACTCCTGCTCCATCCCAAACCATGGGTGGAAGTCCTTCACCTTCTCCATGATCTTCTTGCAGACATGCCGATGATTAGTGTCTACACATGAATACAAATCAAAATACAGTTTAAAAAAAAATTTAAAAATCAATAATAAAATCAACCATTAATCAAATGAGCTATCTTTGTCTATACCTGCAGGTTTGCAGTTGTGCTTGAGCACCTCACAGAGCACCAGTTTGTTGGGGTCCAGAGTGAAAGGGTCTCTGAATATACATACTGGAACCAGGATCATGTCGCTGCTAGAAGTCCCAGCTTGGTTAGTGCTAGAGCCATCAAAGTTCCACTCTGGTATATCTAGCAGAAAAGTTCAGCTGTGATCAGATATGTCAAATATAAATTCCTTACCATTGTACAAGTACTTATTAAATACAAAGAAAAACATGCACTTGTTGAAGTACAGCTTCAGATTCTTTATTTCAAATACAAAAATAGAACACTCAAGAAACAAGAAAGAATCACAAAAATAGTCCATCAAACGATGTTAGGTCTATGTGTTTGTTTTGACAGAGAAGTAAAGTTCAGTTTTTTTCCCCCTTCATTTTTGCTGTAAGAATCATGAATGTACAAAAAAGTCAATCACACTTAAAATGTAAAAATTTCCAAAAATAAATACATTCACCCCCTGTTCCAGGGAAAGCTTGTATAAATGTACATGATAAGCCACCCTATCTTACAAAGGTTAAAAAATGACATCAATAAGGTTTCATTTTTGGCATCAAGTTATTTGCTGTTAAAAATGTTTTAAGCTGGATTTGGACTTTTGTGGAACCAAATGTACCACTGATGTAAAACACACAGAATAGTATGAAAAATAGATTTATTTCTCGTCCAGACTGTAGATTTATGCAGACGATTGTATTACTGGCAGTCATGTCAGGTGATTACACATGGACATATATCTGTAGTGACTGAGAAGGTGCACATGAAATACAGTCATGGGTGTAATGAATGTAAAAGAGGTAGATTATTTACACTATCATCTTATTTTCCCAAAATGCCTATGGATTGAATAGCTAGACTAAGCACATATTTTCCAACTGACAGAATCTTAATTTTAGTCTCGTTAGGGTCTAGAAAATAATTCTCGATTATAGCATAATTTCAGACTAGGTTCTTGTGATACCCTCAATGCTGATGGGTTCAGACTCCAAGGTTCGGGTTTTGCTCCGAAGGCTCTCCCCAGAGCCATCAATCCAAACATAGGTGACCAGACAGAGACCTCCTTGAGGAAGGCTGAGGTAGTGGGAGCGTAGTACTTTATTTAGCTGAGAGCTGACGGACAAGGAGGACGACATGGCAACACTTGCGACAGTTGAGGTAGACTGAAAAGGAGCAAAGCACAGAGATGCTGTAAAAATAGAACACTAGAAATGCTAAGCAAGAAAAGTAGCACGGTTCAGTGGGAGTGTGATGTGGTCCAACACGATTTGGAGTTAATTGTTTTCCAATGACAGTATGTCTTAAATTATGTGAAGCATCCATCATTGAAATGATAACATACTAGAACAAGCCCTTTAATATAACCCTGTGCTGTTATTGAAAAAATAATCAACACCTTCTGGCCAATCCGATTCCAGAATTCAACAGCGGTGTAGTATAATACATTTTAATAATTAGCAAAAATACATTGCTTGCAAATAATTAGATAAATCATACATAGAGCACTCAATACCTAGAACAGACAAAAATTTCGAATTCTCCCTCTTACCTGTACTCAAATGAGACAGCGAAACCTGATTATGATTCCTGCATTTAAATGTTGCCTGTGATGTAAAAAAAAGAAAAGAAAAAAAAAGCCACACCTACTGCAGGTTCATTTCTGCTTACCTACAGTAAGACCGCTTATTCAGACAACCCAAACCAATTTTTTGTATAAAATTGTACACGTCTCACTTCTTTCTTTGACCAAAAAAGTTACTTGTTTTGTGTAACATGTTAGCTAATTTAAAAACTGCCTTTACATAAGATAAACACTAGCTCAAACACTAGTCATGAATCCATTTGCTGAACTACAATTACTGATGCATGACTGTTGAAATACAAATTACTCTAATTTGCTGAGGCCAGTTATCCACTTTATTCAACGCACAATTACATGCTATACCAGGAACCACGAGAGTGATGAGAGAGCTCAGTTTTATTGCAGAGCGAGACATGGACACCCAGCGAGGCCGCAGAGGGACAGAACTGTTCATTAAGTCCCGTCTAGCTTCACTTCACAAGTAACCAAGGGTGTAATCTGTTTGAAAAGCTGATTGAGAAGTGAGCCATGTTGAAGGCAGCAGTGCTGCTTCAGCTGAACTAACATTAGCTTTTTTTGTTGTTGTTCTCAATAAATGGGAAAACTAAACGGATTTGTGTGTGATGTGAACATATGTATTATCTTATTGTCACTGCACTGATTGTATTGCATCATATTTCCATCTAGTTATTCCGACAGTGAACGGTTGCTACTAAAAAGTGCTGAATTTGCATGGATTAGAACAAAAAAAATTTTTTTTTTATAAAATAACTAAAGGATTGTACATTTTATTACACATTTATTAATTATAATGATATTTATAATTACAATTTCTATTCGAAAACAATGCAAGAAATACAAGATTATGACAACATACTCTGATACAGGCTTCATGTGACGACAGGGACTGTCAGAAGTATGGACAGCAGTAATCTACTTACTGACCTTATTGTGAATAAGACAATATTGTGATTAAGGTGTTTACATGAGTCACTTTTAGAATAGAATACTTGAAATAGAATACTTTCCTGTTCCCGTTTTACATGTTCTAGAACATAGAGCGATTAACGGCACACGTCATTACGTCCCCGCGCCACGCCGTCCGACGTTCCCTACAGAATTTCACGTATCGACATACAGTTGGTCTTCGTTATGGTACCGTATACAGTTTTGGGTGCTTTTATTTTTAATTTTACAAAAGGTTCAAGTGCGGTTAATTATTTGTCATGCTATACGTGCTAACAGACGACTGCTTGAGGCCATGGGCTGTATCCCAGACCGCGCACTTACCTGCTATATAGTAGCCAAGATACATGTATTTTTCCTGCTATATTGTAGGTAAGTACGCTGTTTGGGACGCAGCCGTGCTCTCTTGTTTGCCGTAAAACGGTCGAGCGCTGCCGTGTGTGTACGTGTCCTGTCGCAAAATGCGGTGAAAACTCTCAAACGACGTTAATACTGTGATTAAGGTGTGTACATGTCTGTAACACACGTCGATAATGTGACTAAAACAGGAATATCCACACGTCTCAATTCCATTTGTGTTTACTTCGAGTATGACTTTAGTCGGATTAAGATCATCAATAATCGCTGTTTACATGCTAGTTTCTTAATCAGAGTATCGTCTTAATCAGGTTCATATTGGATTATTGTTGTCCACGTAAACCAACTGACAGACGAATAAAATATCAAATTTGAATACGTTTAATTTGTACATTTTAATATACATTAATATATTATGATGAAACTGCAATATCAGTACATCATATTTTAACAAAAGTAGATCATATGATATTCTTTCCAAGGTGTCGTTTTCCCCTATCGTTATCATTATTTTAATCTTTTTTATTGTAATAATAGTAATTACATAAGCACACAGGCATGGGTTTTACACCTGCGTTTAAGTGAGCCAGCCTCGGTAGAAACCCAAGTGCAGTACCGCACCGGGTTTGTTACCCAGATGAGGACGGGTTCCCTTCTGAGTCTGGTTCCTCTCAAGGTTTCTTCCTCATATCGTCTTAGGGAGTTTTTCCTCACCACCATCACCACCGGCTCGCTCAATAGGGATAAATTCACACACTTAAAATCTGTATCCTGTGTTTATATGTTTCTGTAAAGCCGCTTTGAGACAATGTCCATTGTTAAAAGCGCTATACAAATAAAATTGAACTGAATTGAATTGAACATAGTGATTGAATGCTCTAGAGTTGTATAGACACTTAAATTGTATTGAATACACTTGATTTCTATTGGTCTCTTTTCAAACATAGGTGTCAGTTTATTCATTTTGCTTTATGCCATTGCTGCACAACTAGCCTGCTGACTCAAGTTCAAGCTCCAGGACTATTCTCAGAACACAGATGACTAACTCAGCGCCAGATGCCCTCTGTATGTTGCTTTCTTCACATTCAGAACTGGGTCAGCCATGTGAAATGACTCTGTCAGCGCCTATACCTCATATTCTAATCACTGCTCATCACTCAACTCGATTACTACAGTGCATCTGTGGATCTGATGATGTGGTGCTTTGCTGTTGTGCTTTGCAGTGCTGTTACAGGCTAAAAGAGCAGTCTCAAGCTGAGACAGCAGCCTTGGGACAAAAATGGGTGAAGAGAAATTGTCATTGTCACCACCCACTCACAGACATCCAAGAAGAAGCCGGTGAAGAAGCTGGTGATGGCTATGGCGTTGTTTGCTCGTTCAGTGTCTTATGTCACATTTTTAAGTGAACCACCTTAACCGTCCACACCCCATTATTCCTTTGACATTGTTGCGATATTGGCATTAATTTAATTAATAATGGCAAAATATGTTCTTGCGTGGGTAGCACTTATGCACACACATGCTGTGTGGGTTGGAGAGAAAGTGACTTACGCTACTCGTCACTTATTTTTGGATAAGATAGATTGGGAACTCTAGGTGAGAAATCACCATTTTATATTTCCTCGAGTAGAAAGGTGTGGGTGGGTGTTGTTTATGCAAGACATTTCTTTCACAGTGGCACATTTGTTGACATAAACATGGACAATTAATCAAATTAACAACTTACCATATAAAGCACGGATTAAAGACTGCTTTTTAGTCTAGTCGATTAGGTTTCCGGGTAAGCAAAACATGCACATTGGGCAGCACATTGGAGCTTTTATCTGCCCAGTGGGCTAGCTAGTGAATTTATGATTTGTCCACCGCTTTGTAATAATGTGCATCTTCAGAAAGTCTCACTTTAAGCCTTCTGAAATTAATAATGAGCTGTATTGGTTCTGTAGTTTGAGTGTCCAGTCCACAATGCATCAGCTTATTTATAGTCATTGTTATTGTTGCTTTGTTTTATTCATTTAAAAAAAAAAATATACATATATATTCAATATCAGTGGGAAATACAACAGACTAGTTATTTTTTAACATAAATAACACATGTATTTACATCTACATTTAGTCATTTGGCAGACATTCTCATCCAGAGCAACTTGCAAAAACACAGTTGCTATTTTTCTTTAAATGGACCACATATGTGTACGGAAACATCCAACAGCAATCTAGTATCTAGTGAAGAAATCCTTTCGAAACATCACATGAATAAAAATAGCACCTCAGTCTCTTGCCAAATACAACAACTCATACACACCATACAGAGAGCGTTTATATTAAAAACATCTAAACTTCACTGTTAATAAACGAAAACATTTACAATCATTGTCTGGTAAAAGGCAGTGTGTGGCATAGTATAAATTAAATATGCTTAATGTGATAACACATAGTTCATTATAGAGCCCGTTTCCATCCTCGTTAATTTCATGCCTTCCTGACTATGCGGCAAGTCTTCTTCCATCTGAGTCTATCTGACCTCACAGACGTGCTGCTGACTCTCCACGGGCCATGGCAGATACGGGCACTGAAAGGAGAGAGAAACAGAAAAACACTCAGTTTAGAGGAATAATGCAGCATATTTTATCCAAGAAACCTATCCCTGGAACACTGGGCATGTGACAGGGCACCATGCGCACAAACATTCATACACTCATTCACACCTAGAGGAAACAAAGCACCGAACAGCATGGTACCAGGAAACAGGTGAACCTGGAGGAAACCCATGCACACACGCAGAATATGTAAAACTTCACACAAACAACAATGCAAGCACAGGGTTGAACCAGTGACCCCAGATCTGTAAGGTGGCAACGCTACTTGCTGCACTACCATGTTGCCCTTGATCTATATCTATAATTACTGTTTGAAGAAAATTGATACAGTATAACTTGAGGGTTTGCCAAAATTCTTCCAAAGTGGTAGAGTCTGAGGAGTGCTGAATAAACAGCGTATAAAATCGCTTTTTTTAATTATTTTTTTAGACAATCACTATTGAGTTTTAAACTCAACATCAGCAATAGAATGCTTCATCAGGTGCTTAGCAACAGACTTTTCATGGCTGAGCAGCCAGACACAAGCCTAAGATCACCATGTGCAATTATAGCTGGGATTTTTTTTATAGTTAAAAAAATAATCATTTGGATTCTAAGCTCAAATGGAGCAACTTTTACTGGAAGAACTTGACTGGTCAGCCCAAAGCCTTGCCTCCAATGCCAATGAATTGTACATTTTACAAATGATCTCACCAATGCTTTCATGGCCAAATGGAACTGAAGTGTTGTTCAGTAAATTTACAAAAAGTGTTAAACCTTTCCAAAAATAAGGAATACCAAGTATGAGGTGGGAATATATCTTGGATGAGATAGCAGTCTATTGCAGGACACATTTCACACACATTTGCACATTGATTCACACCTGTGTCAAGTTAGTGTTGCCAATCCACCTACTGGGTTGGTTTTGGAGGCAGTCTATATGGACACAGGGAGAACACTTTGCACTATTGGGAAAAGTCTGTTCGGGGTGGGTTAAGGGTTTTAGTTTTGCAGATTTTTCTGCCCTTGATATTTTTTCTTAACATTTGATATTTTTTCATAAAACATCACAGATAGTTAGACTTAACTTCAGTTACAATGCCATGGATATGTTAACAGCATGACAACTGTGGTATGGTGTGAGGGTTATTATAATACATGCATTATAGAGTGGTGCACACAAGCTCAAGAAAAACAAGCAAGCAAGCAAACAAACAAACAAAAAACAACCTCACCTGGAGCGCCACGTCCGAGCGGCTCTCTTGTGCGGTTTGGCCGCCTGCGCCCGGTACTGAATCAGTCCGCATACCAGGTCGTGTGCTATCATCACGTACAGCAGGAAGATGAGCACCGCAGGGTCCATGACACTGTCCGAGGGGTGCAGGGAGGTTATCCGCGGTAAAGCCTCTGCCCGGTGGCTCCTGCGCGTGCTCATAGGAGCGTTTAAAACGCGTGGGCTGCGTGCGCGCGAGACGCTGTCATTTACTGTCCTCCCATCCCAACCATTCGGTCTGCTTCTTCTTCTTCTTCTTCTTCTCTGCGGTCTGAACATTCCAGCGTGAGCACACACACACACACACACGCGCGCGCGCGCGCTCATGCACCGTCACTGTAATTATTGCGGTTGTGGATTTCTTATTGTTTTCATCTCGTCTGCTGGGTTCATGGTAGCTACTGGTGCTCCTGAGGTGCACGCGAGGACAGAAGCGCGAGGATGTTGCCTTGGAGACATTACACCGTTGCTAGGGGTGTCGCCATGCACTGTTTCAGCGTTTAGCACAGACCTACAAATTATTCCCGTGCAAAATTGAATCATAACCTCTTGAAATCATTGTCTAGTTAATTTTTTAAGGCACACGACTGTTTAAAATACGTTTATTCCAATTAAACAGTAGGGAAATATTATTATGAATAATAAGAATAACATTTAAACAATTTTCTGTCGAACACAAAAGTGGACTCACATTAGGAGTCACACAATATGACACATAGAGTTACTTATGTGTATTTTTTCTTTTTTTTGTGACACGATAAGATACTATATACACTCTAAAATTCTTTAGCGTTGTTTGGTTTAACTTGTCCAGTCAGGTAGTTGGGTTAGACCCAAACAATACGTTTGAGGACGCGGACCTGAAAGAGAACAAGCTCGTTGCGTCACGAATCGTTTTCTGGAATTTTCCACGGCACTTGTGGAGACAAGGCCGCAGCTAGAAGGAATCAATCGGCAACTGCAAAACCTGTACGTTTTTCTTCACAATGAACTTAAATTAATATTTAGTTGAACATTTTGAACGTCTGTTTCTGTAAACATTTTTATAGTCAATAACGTTTTTTAACGTGTAAACTACAGTGTTAGCAGTGTTAGCCTGCTGACAAATATGCTAGCTAACACTGTTAGCTAACACTGTAACACTGTAAATATGCTAGCTAACACTGTTTGGGAGATAAATCTCTCAAAGTCTAAGTTCACTTTTTGTAATAAATAAGACAAATGTAATGTCCATCCATCTTCTACCACTTACTCCTTTTCAGGGTCACGGGGAACCTGGAACCTATCCCAGGGAGCATCGGGCACGAGGCAGGGTACACCCTGGACAGGGTGCCAGTCCATCGCAGGGCACAATCACATACACATTCACACACCCATTCATACACTACGGACATGCCAATCAGCCTACCATGCATGTCTTTGGACTGGGAGAGGAAACCAGAGTACCCGGAGGAAACCCCCACAGCACGGGGAGAACACGCAAACTACTTAGATTTAACATTACGTAACCACATTTTCGGCTGCTACATAATGTTACTTCTACCTAGTTTTGTTTTATGGTTATTGTTCACTGTGGCCTTGTCTGCCAAGCAAAGGCAGAGAAAAAGAAGAAATACGTCTCCCTTAACAAATTAACCAAACATTTGGGATAGTTTCAAGTCTTTTCGCACAGTTTTTGGGATTTAGATGAGGTGGGGTTTTTATTGAGACCTGGCAACAATGAAAAAGGGGGTGAAACATTCATAAAAGTTTTCATCTTCAGGCTGGAACCAAATTCTTCTTCAAAACATATAGTGATTCGGATAAAAATTTATGGACTGATTCTGCCATTTATTAAAATGTTTATGTAGAAATTGTATTACTAAAAATGATGTCTTTGAGGTGTGTGAAAATGAAGACGTGCTGTTTCCATGATACTACGTTGGATGTATTTTTAGCTTCTTATCTCCAATGCAAAACTAAAGAAGCAAACCTGAGACACAAGACACTTTTTGGTTAATAAGCTACATTTAGGATCATTCAAAAATTGTGAATATAAATGCGCTTTATGACTTTAATCAGTGTTCTGATAGCAAGTTATATTGTACAGATATACGAAAAGGGTTTTTTTTAAATAAATGAAATAAAATAGCTTATCTCCAATATCAAATTACACTTTTTATTCCCTTAAAATGTTGACATTTTACATCACTATAATTACAATAAAAATAGAGCTCCTCTAGATATTAAAATATTGTTTTATGATTCCATTTGGGTAATGTGTTTACTGTAAAATTTGTTCTTATGTTGAAAACAATGAGACAACTATTTAACACAGGTAATTCTTTCTGTATACATTGGCTTTTCAAAGGACTTGCAGTTCAAACTTGCTTATGCTTTTCCAAAACCAGAAGGCTGATGCTCACTTATTGCTCATAACATGTAAACATATAAAATGTTCATTCTAACAGCATCAAATGAGCTCCTTATGTTTCTACATTAGTTTTTAGAACATTTAGTTGTATAGGTCTTGTCAGATTATCCACTACAATGGAATTACTAGTAGTAGTGTAGTAGTAATACTAATTAGTAGTAGACTTTTTATTCTATTCCTATACACTTTATCGTAATGGTCCACTACTCGTATCATCTTCTAGATCTTGACTTCTTTACTAAAAGTATGTCCTGGCACACTCCCATACTACTAACCTCAGCAGTCCAGAGCACCATCATGCCATAAGTAAGGAATAAGACATAATTTAATTCCTCACCAGTCTCTCTTTTTTTCTGTTTTCAATTCAATAAGTTGAAAAAAAAAATGCAGCTTGTCATGTTACCCGAGAAACCTCAAAGCCCTCCATCCTGCAGACTTTCCCATCTTTGAAAACTTAAAAGAACGGCTTAATCTCTGACTCTTACAAAACGCCAGCACTGGAGATTCCTTTCGTAAATGTTAAATAAACGTCTCCCCACAGAAAATATCAAGAACTGCACACTTTTTTTTTCTTTAAAAAAACCCCCATCTGTGTATGTGGAGCGTCTGCTATACAAATCCCCGTTTAAGTTGTTACCGTAGAAGTGATACTGTATTCGAACGAGTGCATTAATGTTAACCTGTAATTTGAAATCCAGATTTGCACTATAGTGTAATCAGAATTTTAAAGACAAATAATACAACTAACAGAACTGAGTAGTCTGCTAGATGAGTTTACGGATGTGTGTATGCAACGATACAAGCAGTTCTTCTGCTGTGGCATCGTATGATTTGCACAAAGTCCCTTCAGCAAGTTGCACAATCACAGTGGCAATCTTATGCCACCTCCTGCTCCTGTAAAACAGACATGTCACAACTGTTAGAGACACAATCGCTTTATCTTTTAACTCGAGAACACATATACTGTAAAAACAGCTTGCTTACTTACCGAACTATAGATGGAAGGTAAAACAACATGATTCTGTTGGGGGTGAAAACAGGGTTATTAATACACCAATTATAGACACATTTTTTTGTGAATTTTTTTTTGTTGAGGGTGCAAATATGAAGTTCTACATGATCATAGAGAGTTTATTTCTCTTAGTTTGGAGTTAACACACTTAACTAGTTAACTAGCTCGCCATACTGTACATATTTATATTACTATATTATATCACATACACAGGATTTACTCTCATATTATGTTCTCAGTCTCATAAGTAGCAGACAGAGAACATAGGCCTGTTAATGATAAGTACTTACCGGTTCATATAGATCATTTGGAAAGCCTGGATGACCACTTGAGTCCTGTGTCTGAGATTTGGCATGTTCACGCATCCTCAGGTAGAGGAACAGTAAAACACCTAGCGTCACCATCAGCAGAAGTGCTACTACCACAGAGGAAGCTATTGCTCCTGTGTTGTTAGGTGATGTTAAAGCTGAAGGGGAAAAAGTATTGATTTAAAGGACAAAAGAGATGTTTGCTGATACCATTAACAGTTTTATTGTTGAACCCGTTTTCACTGTGCAAGTCTGACTTGTATGGCCAAACTTTTGTGGACACTTGATCATAACACTTATATGTGCTTGTCTCATTCACATTCCAGATTTAGTCCCCTCTTTGCTGTTTCGAGCATGGTTGTGGGGATTTGCTCATTCAGCCACAAGAGCATTAGTGAGATCAGGCATTGAAGTTGGGGCGAGAAAGGATGGGGCACAATTTGTTGTTCTAATTCATCCCAATGGTGTTCAGTGGGGTTGAGGTCAGGGCTTTTCCAGGCCACTCGAGTTTGTCCACTTCAACCTTGGCAAACCATATATTCATGGAACTCGCTTTGTGTACAGGGGCATTGTCATTGTTGGAACATGTTCAGGCCTCTTAGTTCCAGTGAAGGGAAATTGTAATGCTACAGTTGTGTGCTTCCAGCTTTGTGGCTGCAGTTTGGAGAAGACCCACATAAGGGGTGTGCTGGTCAGGTGTCCTCAAACCTTTAGCCATATAGTGTACATAATGGACATAATTGGACACATCATACTTATGGACATAATTGCAAACTTACTTATCTTGTCTGTCTGTTCTCCAATACAGTTGACCCCAACAGTGTAGCCAAAGTCATCCAAAGCAAGAACACCCTTTTCTCCTTTAAGTCCCTCAAACACAATCTGTTACATGTGCACACATATACACAGAAAAATTATACACAACCTCTATCACATGCAGGTATGTTAGACAGACAAACACACAATTTTAGCATCATTACTCTCTAAGTATCTAAGTGAAAACTCACTTGGTACTCAGTCTCTGAAGTGACATTCAACCTGAAACGTTTCCATGTTTCTCCAGCCGCAGTGAGGCTCAAAAGCTCAGTTTTGGCCACGTTGGAGAGCGCCCAAACCACCAACTTACTGTCTTCTACAAAGAACCAGACAACCAACTAAAGTTTTTGTTTATTAAAGCAATAATATCAGTGATGCAATTTTGATGCAATTTTACAGCATATCATAATAATAATAATAATTCCTTAGATTTATATCGTGCTTTTCTAGGCACTCAAAGCGCTTTACATAGTATGGAGGGGAATCTCCTCGACCACCACCACTGTGTAGCATCCACCTGTATGATGTGACGGCAGCCATAGTGTGCCAGAACACCCACCACACACCAGCTATTGGTGGAGAGGAGAGGAGAGTGATGTAACCAGTTCAGGGATGGAGATTATTGGGAGGCCATGATAGAGGGCCAATTGGGGAATTTCGCCAGGAGAAGTATCCTGGGATTTTTAATGACCACAGAGAGTCAGGACCACGGTTTAATGTCTCATCCGAAAGACTGCCGTTTGTATAGTTTTGTGTCTCCGTTGCATTACTGGGGCATTAAGACCACACAGACCACATGGTGAGCACCCCCTGCTGGCTTCACTAATACCACTTCCAGCAGCAACCTTATTTTTCCCCAGGAGGTCTCCCATCCAAGTACTGGCCAGGCTTAACCCTGCTTAGTTTCAGTGGGAAACCACTGGCTATATCTATCATAACCTCCAAATGAGAAATAGTAGAAGAAGATCATTACTACTACGTTATTATATAATAAAAAATGAATTATTTCTGATAAGTGAGAAATTAGAATACGGATATGGGCTTACGGGCGACAGGCTGATAAACCCAAAAATACAGGCAGGTGCCTTTGGTGGGAGGAAGATGGGGACTCAGCAACCAGGCATTACGGGTAGCAGTGTCCCGTGGAGTGTGTGGAAGGAAAAGGAAGTGACCTATAAGTTAAGACAATAATGTTGGTAAAAATGATAACAGTGCTAAAATATGCTTACGACAAAATCTTACAGGATAGCTTGGTTGATGTATCTTGTTAGGCAACGCCAGAGATATAAAATACAAAAACCTCTCTCATTGTGCAGTGTGTGGTCATATGGTGGGGTGGGGTAGTGTGTTTCAGACAGCAGGTTGCTTAGCTCCCAATCCAAGTGATCCAAATGCTGGTTCTGAGTGTTGCTCCATCCACACAGACCTCGCTCCAGATCACATACTTTGTCTGAAAAATGAATCGAAACAAAAAAAGGAAAAACAGTCATCTTGACCATTCATTCATTCATTCATTCATTCATACATTTAAACAAACCTGGTGTAGGACAGCTGTGAGTTGAGAAGCTGATGTCATCAATAGCAAAATAAGTGTCTTTTTCTCCTCCTCCCACCACCTCAAACTGCAACTGATGGACAAACATTACAGCATGTTTTAAGTAAGGAATTAAACACGATAATGCATACTGTTAAAAGAAAACAATTAACAGTGGGGTTGAACGTAAGTTACTGTTACCACCTTGAATCTGATTATTTTCCAGTAACAGTGCAGTGCATTCTGAAGTGTTTTATTCCTCTTATACCTCAGCAATGTGCCAACAGTTACTCTTTATCCATTTATAGTTACGGTTAATGTTGTGAAAGGTCCACAAAACAAGTTAGTATCAGATATAGTTTACATTATATCAGCTATAAAAAGTTGTTCCTTACCAGCCTCGCTTTTTTTTTTCCACTCTCTCAAATTCCCCATGAACTCAAAATTGGAGTTTTATCATATGAATATGTTAACCTTAAGGTTATCTATTAGCTAGTGCGCTCCAAAACAACGACAAAATTCGCATTTAGATGATATATGCATTCAAAATTTACACTCTCTCTCTACCACCAATATAGATCAACAATTTTGATGACATCATTCTGCACTTCAGCTTCTCATCAGATTTTCTGTCCAATCAAATGCTCTCTAGAATCTGAAGTGTCCTGCCCCTAACAGTTGTAGATTTCCTGTCTGTGAGGTTAGCTAAATGCTATTGTATTGACACTTCTCGTAAAAAAAGTAGAGGTATAACCCCTGTGTCCTGGTGAAATTCCCCCACTGGCCCTTATCTATCATGGCCTCCTAATAATCTCCATCCCTGAATTGGCTACATCACTCTCCTCTCCTCTCCACCAATAGCTGGTGTGTTTTGGACGTTCTGGTCAGGTCACTGAGAAACTAAAATTAGTTTTTACAGCTTTGCCTCAGACTGTTATGAAGCTGACACTGGGGACTCCTTCCAAAATGCTAAATAAACATCTCCTCATCAAAAGATTTTAGAATTAAATAATGATACATTGTGATAAACAATGATACTAAACGTATGATACATTATACATATACTTTATAATTCTTGATGTGTTTGGATAGCTAGCAGAGAAAGCTACTTAGATCCAAGATTGTAAAAAAAAAAAAGGCGGCTGTCTAAAGTACTTGTGATTACTGTACTTGTGGTACAGTAAACCAACCAAAGCAACCAAAGAGACAGTATAATTTATTGACCCTATTACTAAATTAGCTTGAATTTCATTGGCAGGTGTTATTACTTATGCAAACCTTTAGTAAAGCAGGGCTCCTCTATTTTGTAATTTGTATTTGTAGTAGCATGCAAATATTTTTTCCACAACTACTTCAAAGGACTTTGGGGTATTGATGAGATAATTACCTGCCAGTCTCCATGCCAGCTAACATTGCCCATGCCAAGGCGCCAGACATGTCCCTGATTCAGACTGCTGGAGAACAGCAGGATCCTGTCCCCATCAACGGGCTTTACATACATACTCAAAGTACCTGTGTGATAAACAGTCATGTGAAAAAAATAAGTACACCCCATGGAAATGTTTGGCTTTTTTGACATATTTGGACAAGCAAACATTTGATCCTCTCTGAAACAGTGCCTATTAATAGAGGTGATACATAATGATACAGATGACACATAAAATTGACATTTTGTGGTAATTTTCACAATTTAAATGAACAAAAAAACAGATGTCACGTGGAAAAAGTAAGTACACCCCTACATTTATCAGACCTTCAGATCCATAAAATTTGAATCGGGTGTTCAAGATTGAGTGCCAGTGATTAGAACCTGCTTCGGGAGTGTAGGTGGAACCTGTCTTATTTATACCCCTCTCATATCTAGTGCCTGCTGTTCCCTTTCCATCCAGCAAGCCGATGTCAGAGACTGGTGGACAGTTATGCAAAAGAAGTTATTTCTGCTAAAGGGGGGAGTACTAGCTTCTGAGGCCAAGGGTGTACTTATTTTTTCACATTACTGTATTAGATCAAGTTCTTCAGTACTGTACTATCAGGAAAATATTAAATATGTGTGTTTATGCTGTCTAACCTGGGTGATCTCCCCCCATGTTATACCAGAAATAGACACACTCAGTGTGAGTCAATCCACGGCGTACAGGAGAGTTCAGAGTCGCCACACTGCCCTGGGGAAGGACATCCACACCACTGTGGGCCAGCATGTAGAACCCTGAGGTGACATGAAATATCACTCAATCATCTCCCACCATCAAAAAACTCATTATTTCATTTCTCTGACATTTCAATTTCTTTCTAACCCATCTCTGTCTCGAGACTGTGGTCAGTCTTAGGGCCAGTCCTTGTTGCATGCCAAGTCTGGAGAACCCAGAGACCATCTCTATTGTTAGTGTAGCCACAACGCTGACCCTCAAATGAGCACATAGTGGGCAAAGAGCACGGGCCTTTTACAAATGCCACGTCATCTATAGCCACCTGTCCATCAAAACCTGAGCGCACTGCCTCAAACACCAACTGAATGAGAAAGATAGAGAAAGTGAGGGACAGATAGAAATGGAAATAAACATACTCATACTGTATATACACTGAGTTTCCGCTCACACAAATTCCAACTTGTCATATCTCACATAAAAGGAAAATTCATTCTTTAATGAAGGCTTAAGAAGATACCACAAGCTAACAGATGCCTTGTATTAGTGGTGTGTGTGTGGGAATTTTTTTTTAAATCTCATTCCTGCCCACTCCTGAAAGATTTCTGACCAATCCCACTAAGACACTGAAAAACATTACAAACTGCACCATCAAATTATAATAAAT
Source organism: Ictalurus furcatus (assembly GCF_023375685.1). NCBI lineage: Eukaryota > Metazoa > Chordata > Actinopteri > Siluriformes > Ictaluridae > Ictalurus > Ictalurus furcatus. The sequence continues at coordinate 3,831,512 of NC_071272.1, forward strand.
ATAGAATATAATATTGTACATATATGGTGCTCAACAACTTGTACCTGGTAGTTAATAATCTGTTGAGGCACTTGGCAGTGTCCTTCCTGCCACACATTTCCGTGAGCCCCAAACCGGGTCCATAACAGCTGCTCTGAGCCGTCACTGAAAAGCAGCTTAACATTGAGCGCACCTGAAATAGTCACATGTACAAAGCGTTAATCGCAGTCTACCTTTCAATATAGACTTGAATGTAGGCTTTATTTCTAAAAGGGACGCATTTAGGGCTAAAAGTTAATGTTTATGCACCAAGCAGACTTTTCTTCATTTGTATATTACCTGTTTGAGGTCCGTAGAGTTTGTAGAAGAATGAGAGACAGTGCGCATCCATTGAATTCTGGGGAAATGAAAGAAGACGTCCAGAGAGACCCTGTAGTGTTGTGTCCCACATATTCACCACCAGACTTCTACCTAGAAGGAGGTGTTATTACATACAAGCAGGGGTTAAAAATAATTTAAAATTAATTATTAATTAATAAATAAAAAATGATTTTCAAATGAATAAAAGTATACATTCTATTTCCCTTACCCGCTACACTCTGTTTCAACCCTGAAGTTGATTATTTTCCAATAACAGCACATCCCAAAGTGTTTAATTGATCATATACAACATCAGTTTGTAATTACAATTAAAAAATTTTAATTATTATAATTTTTTGTTCATTTTAGTTACATTTTATATAGTGCGGAATAAGCCTTTTCATATTACAGAGAAACCGAAAAGCACAAAGTCCTCTATCCTGTAGCGTCTCCCACAGTGCAAAGCTTACTGTTACAAAGTGCTCACACTGGAGACTCCTTCCATAAATGTTCAAGAAACAACTCCTGACAAACAAAACCCTTCACATATTAATAAAGTTTTACTGTTAAACAGCGACAATTTTTTTATTCATTTATTAGATTAAGTGCAGTGTCTGCCATACAAGTCCCAGTTAACAAGTTGTTACTTAATCTAAGCAGTGCTGTAGTATTATCGAGAATATAGAATAGTTTAAATTCCTTTTTCACTTGTTCATACAGCAGCATTTATTACATAAGAAACTATTTGAAAGTCGAATATTTTCCATACCAGTTCCAATAGTGTGGTCAATGCCGTTCTGAACACTCCAGTCATAGTTGTCCATTTGATCTTGGTACCATCCACATAGGTCAGTCTCGAAGTTACATGATAGTCCTGTTTGATGAAGAAAACAAACACACAGAACATAAAGAGGAATAAATCCATGTTATCAGAAAGAAAATTAGGAAGCAACAGTAAGCTCTGTCCTGTTAGCAAATACTGTATATAGAGAGTAATTACATCATGTTATAATCTGCTTGTCTTGATTAATGATTTGTCCATAACTGATGAAATGTTGTATAAGGGAAATCTTATTCCCAATAAAACCTCTATAAAAAGTAAATGAACAGTGCTATCAATCTGAAACCTCATTTTCTCTTCTCTACCATGCCCATTGCCACAACAGAAATGAATATATATCATGTGAGTTGAATCATCAGCAGTAGATGGAATATACTTACCATCAACAGTAGAGGGTATATATTCTGGGTTGCAGTGGACATAATGAACATCCTTCACTGCTATTCTTACATCTGAGTTAAGATTTGTAGCACGAGCTCTGAACTCCAGCTTACAGAGAGAAAGGTGGAGAAGGTGAGTTATAATAATCAGATTTGTGTAATACATGAAATTTGTAGCAGGAGGGGGTGTGGTTTAGTATGGGTCTGGTCTTTGAGGGACGTGTTTCTGGGTGAACGAGAGGCGTAACACCTAACATGGCAAACTGAGTAATGAGCAGAGCAAAGCCAAAGCTGAGCAGAAAGTGATGAGCAAGCAGCAATGCTGCACAGACATTGATAAAGTTTTGCATTACTATCTGAATACTGTTCCAAGGGTGTGAGTATGTAAAAGCTCACATGAGCGCTTACACTGGACCTGCTGTCTTTTCTGAGCAGCGTAATGCCGACATTATTACAGTAGTAAAATGAGAAATGCCAATACCTGGAAGCGACGATCTCTGGCACCAATATAGACCTCCTCTTTTACCCATGATTCCGCCGGGTTGTCACCTGTCCTCCCACCAAACGTCCACAGCCGAGGCAGAGAGCCCAACACACTGTCCACTACCATTACAGACACTTCACCTGGAGACAGAGAACACCAAATGTGTTACTGTGGTCTACTGTATGTGTGTACAATTGTGTTGCTGTAATGGATGCGTGTTAGGGTCAGAGGAGCGGTATATGCATGTTTTTGTAGCGTACGTGTTAGGACTAGATTAGCTCTTTATGTGTATGCAGAAAGGTCTATTGTTGTCGTGTCAGATTGTAGTGTTTGGTTCCTTGTACCTATGTGTGGGTTGCTGCCTGTGAGGCTGTAGGAGAACTCGAGAGTGCAGGCAAGGCCGGACGGGCCGAGTGGAGGGGTTCGTGTTTGAGCTTCTGTCAGCTGCTGACCAGCAGCTTCACCCACATATAAGAACGCCTCTGAAAACGTAAATAAATAAACATCATTCTTTTTCTTCTAGAATCACACACATGTCGGACCTCAGGTACACAATATGGAATTACCTGCTTAGCAGCTTGTATATACAGTTGGAGCTACAGGTATCTTGACCTCCAATAGCCTTCTATCATCTCCTGTCTTCTTTTCTGCTGTGGTGAGTGTGTTTTTTCTGGAGAATACTACAGAACTCTATGGGGTCCACCAGCTTCAATTTCCCATCATTAGCAACACTAACTTTATTAGCAACACTTAAGTGTTCTGTGTTGCTTGTCTAGTTTCTCTAGTTACATCCTCCGTATTTTTACTATATCTTTGTGATGTATTACATGTGTAATAGCTGTGATTTTCCACTATGATCTCTTAGTGTTTTCCTTTGAGTTTTCATAGTCCCTCCATGTTTATACTCTCTGCATCAAGTGCAGTTCAGTCTTATGAGTATTAGTGTGTGCATCTTTTTGGTCTCAGGGCTGCCAATGGTCACTACTCTTAACAGTCTGAGACTCCTCTGATGGTGTACAGTTATAACAGGTGTTACTCATGCTTTTTCACAATCTTGCAAACAGAAGTAACATGCACATATCTGAAATATCTGCACACATCTGAAACCTGTGCCACCACTTATTGTAGAGCTACGTGTATACAACTGCACACATTGATTTGTAAGGACAAAATAATATTGGAAAATATTCCTGGCACAAAATGTTTGTTTTTTTTTCACAAATATCTCCAGCAAGAGAGATATCCACTGTTTATTTTTCAGACTGAAGAAGTGAATGCATGCATGTAGAGAAAACAGCCATGTTAGAATTGTGATGCTGTTGTGTTTACTATTTTCTGGCTGTATCCTTGTGCTTGTATATGATTATGGAGCATAGATATACTGTATACGATCCTGTATTTTTATCCCCGTCATGGATGTTGACCACATTTCTCTCCCGCACCTGTACGTTGGCTCTATTTTTACCTTTCTCATTTCTTCCACATGGATTAGGACTCACCTGTAACTGAGGTATTTTCCATCAGCTTCCAGCCTTGGTTTCCAATACTGGTGTCTATCCAGCCCTTGCTACCCTGCTCATATGAAAAGTCTCCTGTGGAAATCATAAAACACACATCATTTACATTTGAGTTGCATTAAAAATGTTTGAATATTAATTGCATTGCACCAGCCATTATTTGTTGTATGTATTGTATTTATTGAGAGCATATGCTATTCTAAAATGACACTCGCCACACTGTGCTTCATCCTCTCCCTCTGCGCAGTCCCTGTTAAAGTCACAAATCTTGGTGGCCTCTGTACAGGGCTTTTTGGGTGGTTTGGGAATAGACTCTGGTAATACTGACTCTGTTGGCAGAGAAATCGGATCATACACTTCTGGCAGACAGATACTGTAGGTTCTCCAGTACACAATCATTATAAATGTGATATTCTTTCAATAGAAGAACAGTATGATATATGTTAGGGTCCAAATTTGAGGTAGATTCAGAGTTGTGATTAGGGTAGAGGTTGAGATTAATATGTCACTGACATTTTATTCTATATGAGAATAAAAAAAAAGATAAAGGATCTCACCATTGGACAAACGGCATTCAGGGGACAGTGTAATATCATCAACCGCTATGCCTCCATATGGTTGATCTCTAATCGCAGCAACAAACAATATCTGCAGGATAGCAAGTACCCGAGAAAGATTAAGCAACAGAAACAAAAAAAAGAAAGGACAGAATTAGAGGGTGGCTGCCTGATTTATTCTAATGGTCAAAATAGAGAAAAATGAAAAAACATGTACCTGAAATGTGCTGTTGACGACAAACTCTATCTCAGCTTTCACCCACAGATCACCCAGTGAGCCCCCGCGCTCCCACACTGGGTAAATCTGTCTCTCTGCCACCAGCACTGATAGGCCCCCTGATACGCCGCCAAACTGGTGTGTGTACATCACCATCTGCCAAGAAAAAGAACCCAAATGCATCCAAATACTGATGACTATACCAACAGTTCAGTACAAAATATATGGGATGTTATCTGTGGCCAATATTAAATACATAATTAGGAAACTAATGAATTAATTCTAATTAAAACTATGATATTCCACTCAAACATTACTAGTTTATGACTTCGATTTAGTATATTGTGTCTTCATTAGGTTGTGTGCACAATTAACTCTCGGTAGAAGATATAAATAAATTAAAAGTAAAGTTGTCATGAATTGCCGGAGGGAACTCTGGACTTCAGTTCCCAGCAGCCACTGCACCTCTGCATCACAGTCACATGATCACCTGTGATTAACGTGATCATTTCAACTAGGACTAGTCATGCCGCAATAGATTTTCAATATACTAGACTCCTGCGAGATGTTTATTGCAGTGCTTGCGTTCTTGATATTCATATATTTTCATATTAGTCTTTTTTTGTGATCTGCTCCTTCAGTCCACATTTTCTATCTATTTTTTAGGGTTAAAGACATGTCCTTTTGCTTCAAGGCAGTGGTCTACCTCTACGCAGAAAAATCTGGCAACCTGGTAGGTGTGAACTACGCAATACACGACTTTAATAATCTGTATTGTAAGCTCAGAAAATCAAGTAACCTGACTTGAATATGAGGAACTTTCCCATAATAAATATTGCCGTAATATTTACACTACTCCGAATATGGATATGGCTAATGTAGAGAATGACTAAACTAAATTATCATAACATGCCATAGAAGTACAAAAAAAAAAACCTACACGGCAAGGATGTGAGCTATTGGTGGGTTCCAGATGAGGACTTTGAAAAGTTGCCCAATCTTGCTTAATCTCAGCTGGTCTGGTAACATATAGAAAATGACCTGTGAATAGAAACATGTCCATATATTAGTATCATATAACTTGAAAAAATGGCATTGATACATAATGACTGTAAACTGCAAGTCAAGGGACAGCTGCAAGTACCTGAAGCAGAATTGTTGGAATGGTCTCTCCCTGGGCCTCTTAGAGGCTCAGACATTGAGATATTCATCTGACTTGTCCTTATCCACTTCAATGATGAAATTGATCTTATATCCCACCTACACAGGTCTTTCTCAAAGTTACAACTCATATACCCTCCTGTAGAACCCAGCAGAACATTGAACATAGGATGAATATTTGGAACTAGTCTGCCTGATAGTGCTGCCCAATAAATGGCCACACACCAATACATGAGCCTTACACCAAAAATTGCCACAAAGTTGGAAGCACACATCTGTTTAGCACATATCTTATTATGCTATAGAATTACAGTTTCTCTTCACCGGAACTAAGAAGCCCAAACCTGTTCCAGCACGATGCCCCTGTGCACAAAGTGAGGTCCATAAAGACATAATCATAGTTACCATAAAGTACTGTAGTCTAACATAGTGTATCATGATAAGGGCTGTGGGATGAACACACTAACCGCAGTTCTCCTCATCCGTTCCATCTCCGCAATCATCTGTGCCATCACACACTGCACGTTCTTCCACACAGCCTCCCAGTTTGCACTGGAAAAGGCCCACCCCACAGCTCTCAGTGCCTGAAGGAACTAGTTATGGAGAAAGAGCACAGTTCCTATAAATTATTGACAACAGTCAAGGGAAATTAATTGTTCTTCTGCTCATTCAGATGTACCTGGAAGTGCACAGTTCATGAACTCTAGCTGATCGATAGCTATGTCTCCACTTCGCCCTTCTTGACGCCGTGAATGTAGCTGGATCTCAAAGGGGCCAGGAATACGTCCCAAGAATATGATGCCTTCTCTCCATGCACGAACACTTGAGCTCTCCGGCCTCCACACAACAGCATTCTGGCCCTCAGGAGTCCACACTTCTGCCCAAAGAGGGCTATTTTCCAGTATGGTGTAACCTAGAACAGGGGTATACTAAGAATTGGGATGTATTGTATGATGTAATGCAATTCAGTAGATACATATGGGTTTTATTATTATTATTATTATTATTATTATTATTATTATTATTATTATTATTATGTAGGAAAACATGAAAGAAGGCAAGCCAAAAGAGAATGCATCTCTGTGTTATATCTCAGAACATGACATTTCTGAGATGCGTGTGCATACTTGAGTCCCACATAAAGTAGCGGAGATGAAGGCGACAGGTCATGGAGGACTGTTTCATCATAGGAGATGTGAGGACAGCTGTTCTAGGAGAGTCTGCATTCACCTCAGTCACTGCCATGAACCAACCTGCACACAACACAGCAACATACACACACTGGAGATCAGATTTAATCCATGTATCCGTCCATCAGTCCACTCAGCTGTCGATCCACCATTCCATCCATCATCCATCAATCAACCCATCCATCCACCAGTGCATCTATTATTCTATGAATCTATCCATCCATCAATTCATCAATGATTAATCATCATTAATCAATGTAACATTTCTGTTCATCCATCCATCCACCCTTCAGTCCACCATTCCATTTATCCATCCATCAATCCATCCATCCATCCACCAATTAACTCATCATCCATCCACCCATTCATGCATCATCCATCATCTATGAAACCATCCATCAATCAAACTATCACTTTATTCATTAATCCATTATCCATGAATCAACCTCTTCATCCATCATTCCATCTATGAATCGGTTTGTCCATAAATCCATTCATTAATCATTCCACCAATTCAACTAAGCATCCATTCACCCACCCGTCAGTCCACCAATCAATCTATTAACCGAATCATCCATAAATCGATCCATTCAGCAGTTCATAAATCCATCCATCTATCCATACTGCCATGCATCATATTCATTTAATTAAAGAAGCAAATGCCAGATATCGAACTTAGGCAATTGTCTAGACTTTTTATTCTTCTTTTCTTTTTTTTGCCAAAGAACTATTTTAACATTCATGCTGCTACAAAGTGAAATTTCCATGCATCTTTAAATACTGAATCCAATTTAAGAAATTACTCCAGTGTGCGTGCGTACCTGTTGATGTGCCGATGGTGTAGTCAGATGAGGGTCCACTGTTGGGCAGCGGGTGTCCGCTCTGACGTCTCTCCCAGGTGTATCCACCTTCAGCTGACTTACCTGTCCAGCCACACATCCCTGCATCCTCAAAATCGCACACAAAATCTCTCCCCCGATAACCTGTTAAATCGCAGAAAAGCATAAAAAATACAAACAAAAGACATTTCTTTGAACTCACGAAACACAGTGAGTCAGATTATTGAGTTTTAAAGAATATCAGGTGAATCTGTATCTCACCACAGTCCTGCTCATCGCTGCAGTCGGTGCAGTCGCACACAAAGTCACATCTTGATCCTGTGCACTTGCTATGCTCCAGGGTAAAAACTACAGAGTAAGATCATCAAGAATAAATAGATGATCGATGCTGACATTTCAGCTTCAAATCTCAAAAAGCACAGTTTTGAATGTAAACCCTAAATACTGTTCATGGTACAGTTTCCCAAAAGTTTAGATCATCTTAAATGGTAGAAAGTTAGTAGAGGCTCACTCTTAACAATCATCTTTGTACTGTGATGCTTTTGGGAAATAAATGTAGTATAACAAATACATACATCATCTCATAACTGGAGATTGGTAGAGCTGTGTAATACTACTATTCATTTTTTTTTGTTTTTTAAATAATGTCCCTTCTAAGGTATTTACATAGTTTTAGATTTTGGATCTATCTATCATGGCACCCATGGCCACTTAGTAGGATCTTTCTTTACCCTTGGTATAAAACTCAACCATAAATATGTATCTCCATTAGGCACAGTATTTAAACTAATCAGTTTTTAAACATTGATACAAGTAATGCTCCTTGATTTAAAAGAAGGACTAAAGGACACAATCAATGACGAGTTTTTTTTTTATTGAAAAATGTTTTGTTGTTTAACTATGTGCCCTCTCGCAATGGGAAAAGCCTAACAATCAGATTGTTTCAAAGGTTACAGCGATCAAACTCAGTCTCTCACAACAAGAAAAGCTCAGGCCGAAGGTCTCTGATATTAAACAGTAGATATCAGGGATACACGTGCAAAGTCAAGATGGCGTAAAATAGTAAAGAACTGCAAAATTTTATGTCACCTTATTGCAAGTGCGTGCTAGCTCTCGTTTTTAAAACAGTTACAGTGAAAGAAAAAAAAAACAAGACTGAATTTAAAAAAAAAGAATTAGTATAAAGACAATATAGTATAAACAACAATACATTTTTCTCATTTGTGGGTGTCCAACCTTGCTCCCGTAGGTCCTAATCAAACACTTAATCCAGTTAATCAATCAGGAATTGCTTATATACATGTAAAATATGAACACCCTTGTTTTGGAAGAGTAACTCTTACCCCACTGGACAGTAAGGAGCAGTGTCAGGAGCTGAATGAAGTCCCTCTTCATCCCAGAATATAGCAGAGACAGTGTGCGCTTCACCTTCTCTTCCAGCTTCTAAGCAAAGGTAATGCTTGGACTTGACCCTCTGATGTGTCATAAAACTATTACGTACAACCAAACTACAGGAAATTATAACTGCGATTACAACATTGCTACTTGGGCACTGGTATGCAATACAGCTGTGAAGACCTTCTACTGAAAACGCTGACAACGGATATAAGCCATCAAATTCATTGGGCAATTGAGTGTTTATGACTTCTGCATCATATAACAATAAATTCTTAGGAATATTTCTGCTTTACAAGTGACTGGAGTCGATGGGTTCATTCATCTTCAGTATCCACTTTCTCCCGGTTAGGGTCGAGGTGGTCCGGAGTTCAGGACAAGAATAGTCCAGTCCATTGCAGGGCATCACACACGCACACGCTCATTCACACCAAAGGGAAATTTAGGGTAACGAGTCCATGTACCAACATGTTTTTGGGAGGTGGATGTCAGAGAACCCAGAGGAAACTAATACAGTCACAGCGTGAACACCATGCTAACAGTAACTGTAGCTCAGGATTGAACCTTAAACCCCAGAACTGTAAAGCACTAACCCTACTTAGTAATATTTTGTAACAATGTTCAATATATATATATATATATATACTGCTATTAATTTGTAAGTTTATGTAGCTGGATTCTGCTGTGTGATAGGACTAATATCTTCTGTTTCATACTACCAGAGTAGTTTCCTTTGGAAATAGTGGCGTTTTCATGGTTTGTTCGTTCAAGTCTCTATGCAGCGTATAAAAGGCCGCCGCTATGTCACGCTCATCATCAGGCCATTCTTGTCATCCTTGTCACTCCTTCATAAAAAACACTGTTATATATGTAAACTTTCATTCTATTCCTTTGCTCCAGACTGCCAGGATTGTGGCCTTTGGAACCAGTGGAGTTTTCATGTTCTTTATACTCATTACTAATAGCAAAGTCACCTCAGGACCTCATATATACAGCCAATAAAACATACAGTCGTTCCAGAAATAAAGTAAGGAGAATGGATGGTTATGTGTGTAACCATGGTTCTAAGACTCAGTGAATGTCTGAGGAGAACGTATAGCGTGACATAGCAGGAGTTTGTTATATGTGATTACTTTGCTCTTAGTACATGACAAGGAAATGGCCATATGGTCCTCCGGTAAACATTCTGTTAATGAATATGTGACCTCAGCTGAGGGGAAACAAAATTGCAACTCAGAGGCTTTATAGTCCTTTAATAGACTTTACACTATTTCCAGGACGTGACTTATATTTCCAGGACTTTTTGTGCATTTTCTCTTTTCAGGTATTCCCAGGTATTCCTAAAATCACAGAAACACCGAGAAAGTAAGTCACGACGTCTCGGCTTTGTTTTTCCAAGTGTATAGTGAATAGAAAAGTAAAACTCTGTATAACCCACAAGACATACAATTTATTGCTTCTTATGAAGCTCACTGTTGTATGGCATGATCGTGGTTTAATAATTCTTAACAACTTTTAATAACATTTCATTAAATTTAATTCTTTTACTATTGTGTTATTTGACAAACTTAGCAGTCTCTAATCCAAAATTGGGCAGTTCTTGAGTGGACAGACAAATAAATAGAATATTAATAAGGTAGTTAATGTGTAAACATTAATTCATCTGCTGTTAATGAGAAATCCCTTAATTTCAGCTTCTGAGACGTCACACACGGACGTCTTCAATTTCCCATCCTGTTCAAGCAGAGAAGAGAAGCTGTTGTTTTATAAACAGCTCAAATCCAAGGATTGTTCAAGGACAGGCCACCGTGGTAAAACCCTGCTCGTTGAATCAGTAGCCTTCATTTGCCCATGTGATCTCATAGTCTGGGTATCGCGTCTTCAGTTTTTCCGTAGAGACGGCGTGATTGGCTCGTCCAAAACCCTGAAACAGGAAAATCAGGACACAGAATATTCCTTAAACTACATCATAAAATGTTGCACATTACTAAAGCCTGCAATAGGTTTTTTCAGGATTGCTCACCATGGAATAGCCGTAGACATGGATCTTTTTGTCAGCGCTGTCGTGTCTGATCCTGCCACCTCCTATACACTCACAGTCCACGCCGCCTGCTCTCTCCAGCTCACCAGAAACCTTGTCATAGATATCAGCTGTACAGGACACACACACACACAGGAAAAACAACACCAGTCATTTAGCTAGAAAACTTTTTGACACAATAAATCCAGCTAGGTCTTTTGTTCTATTCTTAAGTTAAAATAAAATGATAGATGTCAAACAAATAATATATCCTGAAACCGTGCCCCAGCACCACGTGCTGCATAATGATTGGTGCCAGTTCGGTGGACTATTTTGTCATTGGTCGTGTTTAAATAGTTTGTTAGTTAGAATTTAGAGTTACAGGAGCAATAGTCTAAAACAGCATGGTTATAGATGTAGCACTTTATACGGGGACGTATAAACATCGAACATGTACATAAACAAATTTTTAAAACATGTATAATTGTTAACATGGTGACGTTTTCTGTGACTATTAACTTTAGACAGAATGATTGTATATATAGTAACTGTATATAGCTGCGACAATGTAAATGATAACAGGAACTAACTTGCTTCGCAGACATTACAATGTAACTATAAATGGATAAAAAAATTGCTGTGGTATAAGAGGAATAAAACACACCAGGATTTGATGTGCTGTTATTGGGAAATAATCTACTTCTGGGCGGTAACAGCATTCACACCACTGCATTGTTGATTATTTTCCTATAAGAGCAGGCCACTGAGTGTTCTCTGGCTTACTTAAACCCTAACCCAGGTGTCCCCAAACTTTTCCAGGGCAAGGCCGCCCAAATGGCATTAACATCTGACCGAGGCCCCCCTTCTGCAAGATGACTTTAAAACACATTAAAAATACAGACTTCTGACTATATCCCCCTTTTTTAACGTTGATGTTTTGTCTGTTTAGCAATTAGAAAGTTAGGTATAGCAAATGTGATTTTGATATGTATTGTTACAAATAACATGTTATAGTAATGCATATATATAACAAATCATGTATTTATTTTTCACACCAAATTGTTGAGGCCCCCCGGGCGCCCCCTGGCGGGCCCACTTTGAAAACCACTGCCCTAACCAAGTCTTAAATGCTTTCCTTCCCTATGCAGTAAACTACACATGTTAACGTATTAAATAGGGAGCCATTTTGGAGTAACCTAGAGTATTTATAGTTTTTACCCGGAAACACACGGTATTTAATAGCGATGAAGGTTTTTATGTTGTTATGTTGGTATAAACAGCTAGTTTAGTGTGTAGAAGCTGACTGTAGTGGTCTGAGCTCCATACCGTGATACTCGGCCCACGCGTAGCCGCGCACTACGTCCACGTAAGACTCGTCGGTTTTGCTGTGCACTCTTATAAGCACGTATTTAAACACGCCGTTCGGGTCGATATCAGCTTCAGGAATCTTGGCCAAACGCTCAGCAGACATGATTATCGCTCTGATCTCTACAATGTCTCACTCCACACCCGGTAAAAGCTTTCGTTTCTGTACAGGTTTGTTTTGATGGCGTTGTCGCATTACTGCCACCTACCGGTCCGGAGCTTATCTCGATGAAATAAAGTCATAAATCATAAACTCAGGAGAGAGAGGAAAAGAAAAAAAAATATGAAACGTCTGTATTTTAAAGATCATTTTGTAAAATCCAAATACAGATCTTTATCGGAAAGGGTTTAAACGATGTTTTTCCTGCTTGTTCAATGAACCATAAACAATTATTGCACATCAACGTGTGGAACAGTCCTTAAGACACGAACAGTTTACAGGCTGTAGGTGATTAAGATCACAGTTACAGTAACTTTGGACACTAAAGAGACCTTTCTACTGACTCTGAAAAACACCAGAAGAAAGATGTCTGTGTGAACATGCCATAGACCTGCTGCAGGGAGGCATGAGGACTGCAGATGTGGCCAGAGCAATACACTGTAATGTCTGTAAGGTAAGACGCCTAAGACAGTGCTACAGGGAGGCAGGAAGGACAGCTGATCGTCCTCGCAGTGGAAAATTAACCATGTAACCGTGTGTCCCCACAGACGTGATGGAGAACTTGCAAATGCCTTGGTGGAACAGTGGAGTAACATTTCACAGCAAGAACTGACCAATCTAGTGCAGTCCATGAGGATGAGATGCACTGTAGTACTTAAAGCAGCTGGAGGCCACCAGATACTGACTGTTACTTTTAATATTGACTTTAAATATTGATTAATATTTAATACAAAATTATCCATATTATTGAACAGTCATTACTTAAGCATTCAACCCCTTTTTCTTAAGCAGCTCATTTATGTTCTTTCATCTTCAGGAACCACTTGATCCTGGTGACATACATACATACATATATGTATATATATCTATATCTATATATACATATCTCTCTCTCTCTCTCTCTATATATATATATATAGAGAGAGAGAGAGAGAGAGAGAGAGAGATTTTTTTTTATCTCTAGTCTAGGGTCCTCAGTTGTTGTCATGTATAGCCCTGCATATTTCAGATTGGGCATTTAACTGTTTATTGAAAAAGATTGAAATTACAACAGTTTAAACTTCCCTGAGATTCTTATGAGGATTACAGATCACCACTTTATTTGAGATTCAGTCACACTTTCACAAATTAGGATTTTTTTTTCTTCCTTTTTATTATTGTATTTATTTTTCTCAAATGTTGAAAAGTTAGCAAATAAAAATGGAACATTAAAATAACAAGACAGAGAGAGAGAGAGAGAGAGAGAGAGAGAGAGAGAGAGAGGTATTAGATCCTTGTACAGTATCGTGACTACTCCAGAGAGAAGTGGAGGCCCAGCACTTCTCTGGGACTCTGAAGCAGACCGACGGCTGAATCAAACTCGAGTGGTACTGACTGGCTTTGGCTCTTCAGGTCTCGCTCCATCAGCTACAGAAACAAACAGAACATTAAGTGCAAAATAGAAATCAAGCTCCAGGTTAGGATATCATTTACAAAACGTGTTATTACTCTTGTACACACCTCAAAAGTGGAAAGTTCGAGAAGCTTGCCGATATCATCCTCGGGCTCGGGTAGAGCTTGGTTTATTGATTTGGCTGCTTTCGAAACATCTGGATGGTAATGATTCTGCAGTGTCTAAAGGAGTAAATAAAAAAAAGTGATTGTGGTGGTGGTTTGTAAATAAGGCTCTATTTACAAATGAAAATTCACTTTGAAAGAAAATTAAATGAAAAGAGTGGACTGCATAAGGCTACATTTCACACGATTCACCTAAGTGTAAACAGCTATAAGGCCTACAACAAGCAGTTATAATAAAGCGTGAAGTTTATCATCACTCCTATCTCTGTGATTCAAACAGATATCACTTATCCTTTGTGAATTGAAGATAATTATTACAGATTTCCCCCTGCAACATTACTTAACCAAACTAATACTCCGAACAGTACTTTAGAATCATTTTTTATTTTGCAGCCTGAACACTTATTTGTTATTAACACTTCATGTCAAATCAGGTCACTCTTTTCAACTTCTTTATTAAATAAAAAAAAAAAAGAGAGATAAAAAGGCTGAGCTCAAAATGATCAATACTACATTACTTCATATGAAACATACCTTAATTTCCCACAGACTGCTCTCTAGGGCATGGCACAGGGCCGGGTCCTCCTCCTCCATCACATACGGATCAGTACATGTCTCTGAAGAAAATAAAATACACTTTCAAAAAGCCTTTCATTGTCAATATACAACTTCCCTGCCCTTTTTGTTTTTCTCTTTCGTCAGTAGTGTCATCGAGTTAATGCCGTACCATCAGCAGCACTGGGTCTGTGGATGAGGACTCTGCATGACGGGTGTCTGCGGATCAGGTTACAAATAAAGGGCAGTACTATGAGCAAGCCAGTCGGGGGAGCGGTCAGGGCGAGCCGAGACAGCCGCTTGATAAACGCCGCTACGAGGTAAACTGGTAGATGGCTGTGGAAAGAACACAAAACCCCACACGTATGAATGAGCCTGTACTTCAGAGAATACAGGGCAGAGCGGTCATTCGAAGGTGGGAAGGTTTACCTGGAGGACAGGAAGATGTTGGCCAGGTGGAAGAATCGTGCTCTGTACTTCACATGGAATACAGATGGGTCCAGCAGGTTGTACAGCTTCTTATAAAACTCAGGATAATCTCTGTTTTATAAATAAGAGATCTGCTGATCAAGTTCTGGGATGAATCACTAAAGGAATATACTTTTCATAGCATATAGTTTGTTAGTACTTACAGATTGTGCTCGTGGATGAGGACGAAAAGGCCATTCAGAGCCAGTAAACTGATGGCGCCGCCTGAAGTCCAACACACAGTGGAAGATGGTGAGTAAAATACTAAAAATGTATTTTTCTGTTACATTCAGAACCATCGAGAATTCGTCTCTTGGGGTTTTCCCTTTAGGGATCCCTTAACTATCCCAAATACTCTTGAGGAAGCCTGTTCCTAAGACTAGAATGGTGGTAACATTTCAGTATCATCATGCATGTAGAAGTATGTGTCTCAGAATTTCCTCCAACCGCCCCCCCCCATTATTTTCTTGGTGTTATATTTTTGTATTATACTGTATTTTAAAGAATGTGCCACACCTGGAATTAATATTGGAATCAATTCATCATGTATTGATGAACAGAGGGTGAAGAAAAAAAAAATTCAAAAACATCCACTGTCATTGATACATAGAACAGAATAAACAAACTAAAAAAAAAGACAACAAAAAGAAGGTATACAAAAAAAAAATAGAGGAAAGGAAAAGAACTGGACATGATGGAGTAAGAAATAAAAGGGAATGGAAAAAAGAAAGAAAGAAAGACAAGTAAGGAGGAAAGAAACAAAGGCATGGGGAGAAAAAGAAAGAAAGGGAGGAAAGCATGGAAAAGAAAAGAAAGAGAAAGCATTAACCCTGGAACATTAAAGGAAGGTATAATCCAGGACTAGACCACGGTTTCATAATTCTCTGAACTTGATTAAATATGTTCGAGTGAGGCTTAATTTTTTGAATCACATAACAGCTTCAGTCTGATGTTAGAATAAAATTAATTCATATATTTATTAACTAAATATAATTGCAATATGAGGCGTGTTTTTCGTACTATTCTGAACGTAACTATGTCGAGTGGAGAAATTTCTAATGAAACCGAGTATGACGTCACTTGCTGAAAGGACTCACCGACGTTATACGCCGCAGTCAGGAAGTCGATCATCAGCGTGGGGTCACTCATGTGGGGCAGAACAGAGTCATGCAGGATGACCAGCACCTTTTTATACATGCTCATGGGTAACTATAGGAAAACAAAAATCCTGGTTAAACAACACTCAACATTATATACCAGAGGTCAGAATTCCAGGCTCATGTCTAATTATGAGAGTTTTATGGTTACTTTGTACTTCAGGAAGGTCAGCCACATCAGCTCAAACGCTCGCTTTTGCTCCTGAAGGATGGAGGAGGAAGAAAAACAAACAAAAAAACCCAAAAAAGTTAGTTATTCCATATTCTACATTTAGTGCTGCTTTAAACACTACACAGTTATCATTCAAGATTTTACTCACTTTTAATTTGGCCGCCTTCCAGTCCTCATATTTGCCTGAAAAGGTATTGATGGTGTTAGTGTGTTAAAATGGCCACGGTAATAAAGGACTGGTGCACAAAAGTAGGACTCACCCTCCTGCTTGACCAGGAAGTTGGTGATTTCTGAACCCTGGCTCGGCACAGCGATGTTCGTGAGCAGTGTGAAGACGTTGTTTTGGTACACGCGCATCTCGGCCTGTTAAAGCCACACAAATCAGCACACCGTCAGTGGATGTGGCGCTCATAACAACCACAACGACGACTTACTGCCGACATTTTTATAATAAACCTGCCGGCAAACACCCTCGTCAGACAACAATAAGACTTTGTTAGCAATTCATTTGCAATTACGTTTCTATGCATTATAAAATCCACCCCTTGAGAGATAGAGGGGGGAAAAAAAGAGAAGGAAAGAAAAATAAGAAAGAACGAACAATAGAAAGAAAACGCTGACATACTGTCTACAAATAAAAGGACTTTGTTAGCACAATATACAGTTAAACGTGTCTGGATTATTAAAGCCAGAGGGAAAAGGACAGAAAAATAAAAAACATAAAAAAGTGAAAAAAGCACGTGTACATAGTCTATGAACATTTCTCCCTCCACTTCCACATACACACCCGTTTGTTTCTGTCCATCACTCTGTGTATGTTGTCTCGTGTCGCATTCATGACATAGTAGCGCACATCGTCCATTTCTAGGTACTCCTGAAACCTGGAGATAAGCAGAGCCATGTCCTCTTTCTCCGAGAGCAGACCCCACACCACTCCCTGCAGACACACACTCACTGAATTCAACACTCAGAAGTTAACTCCACACTAAAACTCGCAGCTGGAACTACGGACAACGCTGCCGTGATAGGAAATTAATCAACATCTGACCAATCAGACTGGAGACGTCAATAGTGTGTGGTGTAAAGGATAATAATTCGTAAGGACAGTTATTCCAAACATTTGAAGTGAATTTAAGGAGAACTTTAAAGATGGTGTACAGGTGAAAGCATTCTGTTTTCTGAAGTACTCACTGATGTAAGCTCTTTGGGAAAACTGTAATGCTGACTCCAGTCCTGTTTCTGCAGTGGACGCTTCCCCTCGGCCGCTGCGAACTTCATAACGGCACAGAGCGCGCTCTCCTACCATGACAAACGCAAAAGCAAAGGACGTGCAAGACTCGGATACTGAGCACATACTAAGTGTACAGTGAATAACTTAACCCAGCTCACACACCTTTACTTGGTAAGATTCATGGCCGATGTTCTCCAGCAGCAACTCCACACAGCTGTTATAACGGTGTCTTATAAATATGTGGTACTTTTCATCTGCATCCCGGTCACCTGGAGAGATACGGGAAATCCAAAATATAGATTAATATACGAGAATGGAGCATTACTACTTCAAAGCATTGTATCCTGGCTTTTAGATTCAAGTGAGACACACACACAAGTTCACACAGCCATCACACATCTAGGGCTGTTCATGGGTTTTTTCCCCCTAAAATTATCTTAGTTCCCCTGTACTCAAGTCATGTCAAGGAGCATAGAAGTAGGAACTCCGTGGTTAAGGCATCGGGTTTGTCGTTAGCTTTGTTTCCATCCACATACTTGTATGCAAATTTAGGGTATACACCACATGCGAATAAAATCTTCTTAATGCGGATACATTTTTTATTCAATAAGAAGGCTATGATGGAAACATATTTACAGAATAAATTCATCGATTTGCATAAAAAAAAACAGTCATGTGACTTTGCCTGAACAAATCATGTGATTGGATAACTGGCTCAGAAAAGTAAAAATGGCGGAGAGCGAAATGCGCCAGTTTCCCTGGAAGTGACTATTTTGCTCTCTTCAACACATGGGATGGAAACGGTGCTTTATTCGCAAATGTTTTGTCCGATGTTCCAATTTTTACACATAAGTTAAATTCGCAACTTGGACGGAAATACAGCTACTGTCATTAAAGCAGTGGGGAAGGTCATGAGTTCACATCTCAGCACTGTTAAGCCGGCACTGTTGGGCCGTTGAGCAAGACTCTTAACTCAACCGCAACTGCTCCGCTGCTTAATTATAAATTGCTTTGGATGAAAGTGTCAGCCAAATGCGTAAATCTAAATACAGTATGCCGACTACTGACCAGATACCTTTAGGTGGTGCATTACTCTCAGCACTGCCACTGATATGACCGTGTACATGGGTTAGGGTCATACTAACTAATCCATCTCCAATATCCTGAGCACTTTATGCATGTTATATTATTATTATTTTTTTTTTTTTAAAAATCACACATAAGCCAAAGTTTAGTAAACAATCCATCATTTGGACAGGATGAGGATGTGCATGTGTGATTGCTCCTCTACAGAACTGCTTGACGATGACTATTCTCCAACGTACAGCTTGCTTTTTACCTTGGAGAATCTCTTCTTCTTTTGGCAGCTGACCAACATACAGCTCTCCTCTCTCCAATAACTCGCAGAATAACTTCTGACAGGCGTTGATCGCAAAAACGACGACTTTCTCGTCTTCAGACTGAAAGAATGACAGAAAGTGAGTCCAGACCAATGTGATGGACCAAGAGGTTAAAATAAACAAACAAACAAATAAATAAATAAATAACCCCAAGCTAACATTACCTGTAGGTACTCCAGCAGGTCGAATATACTGTTAGCATGTTTCCTGCTTTGTAATACGAGCTCTGTTTTGGTGTTTATGGTTTGTTTATATGAAGTCTGGCTGTTTTCTGAGGCGCTCTTCTTCACGTTGTGCTTCTTGGAAGGCGCCATGTTGTCGGCTGTGTAGCCGAGAAAGAAGCACGCGCAGAGGTTGTGTGTGTGTGTGTAAATGTCGCCCTCATGCGGTCGGAGGACACGAGGCGCTCGGATGTGTAAAGAAACTGGTCCTAACACCCAAACGGTGCCTTCAAATCCGGACGGAAATACCGTAATTACGACGTGACCGCACATGAACGCCACCTCAGTGTCGTAATTACAACTCGTGAACTCCCAGTTTGGGGGCGTGTCAATAACAAAACGTCATGGTGATTGACAAGATGAATATGACATCTACAGCAGACTGTAAGATTTACACCGATCAGCCATAACATTAAAACCATTGACAGGTGCCGTGAATAACACTGATTATCTCCTTACAGTGGGACCTGAAGAGGTGGGATATATTAGGCAGGAAGTGAACAGTCAGTTCTCCAAGTCGATGTGTTGGAAGCAGGAAAAATGGGCAAGTTTAAGGATCTGAGTGACCTTGGGAAGGGCCAAAGCGCGATGGCTAGACAAATGGGGCAGTGGATCAACAAAATGGCAGGTCTCGTGGGGTGTTCAGGACTTAAAGGATCTACTGCTAATATCTTGGTGCCAGATACCACAGCACACCTTCAGAGGTCTTGTGGAGTCCATGCCTCAACGGGTCAGCGCTACGCAAGGGGGACCTATACAATATTAGGCAGGTGGTTTTAATGTTATGGCTGATCAGTGTAAGTGGTAATTTTGCACGTTAACTGTTCACGTCTTCAGTTTCATAATTAAGACCTTCTGACCAATCAGAATTGAGAAATCGATTGCAGTTCTGTGGTACAAGTAAAAGTGTTTTAACTTTAACGGTTTAAAGTTGTGCAAATTTTCATGCACATTTCATCATACACTCACCCGATAAACCAACGAACAGTGTAATAGGGTGTCAGAAACCACACAAGCAGGTCTGTTCGCTACATTAACCCTTGTAGCAGCATCGCAAAACTAAAGCAAGCAAAAGTCTTGGACGGCTGACAACAATTCGGGTTAAAGGGAAAACGAGGTCAAACTTCTAATTTAATATTTAATATATACATTTGATAACAGATATAACATCATAAAATATAATACCAACAAAACCAAATAAAATAAAAGTTTTATTTCAAAAAGTGTAATACTGAAAACACTGGAAGAGGAAAAAAAACATGCAGGTCAATTTTTTTTAACAAAATAATAATAATAATAATAATAATAATAATAAAGTAAAATGTAAGACACAAGAAAAAAATAAAAAAGAATTTCAGATGTCTCAGTCTGAAGCATTTCCATCTTCATCTTCGTCCTGGGGAGAGAAAAAAAAAAAGAAGAGAATATTCTCTTTTTAGGATAAGGTTTGGCACTACTTTTAGTCACATATCACATATTCCACACATATTCATATAGGTCAGTTATACAACGTTTACATCCCTGATGATTTCTGGGCAAGAAAGTCACCACCTTTTCTTTTTTTTTTTAGTAATTTATTTGCAAAAAGTAGAAAATGTTACAAATTAAATTTGGGTGTCTCCTAAAACATAAGGAGAATCCACAATCTAAAACAAAGTTTAATAATAATAATAATAATAATAATAATAATGAACGTACATGTAAAAATCTAACACATTAAATGTTGTGTCGGGACAACGCTAATTCCTTTTGTCTTAAGGGTATGCAAACTTTCGCACAATCAAATTCAAACTTACTTAAAACTAGCTTTAAAGAATAAAACACAAGGGCCTATGCTGTTATAGGAAAATAATCAATGACGGGCTGATTGGTTACCTCCCTGAAGTTTTGAAGTGTTTTGTTCCATCTTATACTACAGCACTTTGCCAACAACTACAATTGGACTTTTTAGCCATTTATAGTTACATTTAATGGTGTGGAAGGTCTGTGGGACACTTATCACTTACATTACAACAGCATATAAACAGTTGTTCCCTCGCCAGTCTCTCTCTTTTTTTTCTCTCTTTAAGTTAATAAGACAAAAAAAAAAAATGCAGCTGGTTACTAAGAAACAGAAAAACCACAAAGTCCTCTGTCCTGAAGACTTTCCTGTGGAGGAAAACCTACTGACTACTACAAAATCACTCGCACTAGAGACTCCTTCCACAAATGTTAAACATCTCACAGAACACTTCCCCATATCAATTATTATATACGTGTTTCTTTGTTAAATATTCATGTTTTTAATCAGTTTAGTATTAGTACCTGTGAATAAGTTGTTACCATGGAAACGATAACATATTAGAATGAGCGCATTAATATAAAGCTGTGCTTTGAATTTCAGCCAGAACTACTGAAAATGATTAACCACTGGTCTGATTCTGACCAATCAGATTCGAGAATTCAGCAGCACTGTGGTATAAGTAGGCTTACAGCACTTGAGTGCTCCTTTATCATGTCGAGAAGAAAATATGGAGCAGATGAAATAAACATAAGGGGGGGAAAAAAAGTTTTGAAAAAATGCACATTTACGCACCTTGCGTTCTTGCTTTCCGGATATCGTGGCGGTAAAGTCATGAATAGGCAGTGTACTCATCCAGCTGATCATAGACTTCTCCTGACACTCCGTCTCCACTATACTCGGGTAAATGTGCGCTTCCTTAAACGCGGCTATAGCGTCCTCTTCTTGCTTCCACTCCAGGGTCTCATGAAGACCGTCTCCCCCGAAACGCTTGTTGTACCGGTCAAAGTGCACCCGCTCCAACACCAGGCCGAGCCCAGGAGCCTTGGGCACGTCGACCTTCTCTTCGCACCAGCTCCTCTCAATGATCTCCTCTTGTGCGTATCCCTTCACTACAGCGATCACCAATCCAATCATCTTCCGGATCTGATGCATCATGAAGCTCTGGCCTCGGACTGTGATCACTGCAAACTCCGCCCCCTGCCTGACGAACGGTTCTCCACAGGACATTTCCGTGATGTAGCGCTTGGCGCTCGGGTCCCGAGGGCCCTTCTGCGATGTGAAGTTGTGGAAATTATGGGTGCCTTTGTAGAGCGCAAAGAGCTTGTTGACCTTCTGAAGCGTCTCTGTGTCCAAGCGGAATGACGTGTCCTCTTGGTCAGAGTCTTTTAGAGAGAACGCGATAGTGGGAAGCATGTAGGAGTAGGTCCTGGCATCACAGTTGTTTTTGGAGTTAAAGCCACCTGTGACTCTCTTCAAACCTGTCAGAGGAGACTTTTTTAATTAAATCAAGCAATCTCTGCACACAAAGATGAGTTAAAAAAAAAAAAAATCTGAATAACAGTCTCACCTAAAGCTCTGATCTGTGGTGGAAGGTGGGTATTGATCTTCTCCAGAATGTTCTCGATCAACCACAGCTTTAGAGATACGACCTGGCCTGCCGCAGAAACACCCTGTTAAATAATCAGAAGAGCTCATGATCATAAATAAAAGTATAGCTATGACAATGACACGCAATATAATACATTCATACAGTAACATACAGAGTAATGCAGGCTTCAGATACCATCATTTGGTTATATCACCCACCCCTGAGCTCTACACAATACCATTTCCTTCCCTTACCTTGTCAGTCCTGGCACATCTCTGGAAAGACATCTTCTTCATATCATCTCCATGATTTTCGGGAATACACCCAGCTTTGATGAGTGCAGTGACCAGTTCATCTTCGATAGTTTTAAACTGGGAATTTCCAGGATTTCTCTAATGAAAACAGAAAGGGAATTAATATTAAAGCAAATCATGTATCCATCCATCCATTTCCTGTACCGATCGTTCTACACTGGGTCGAAGGGGAGCCTGGAGCTTATCCCAGGGAACTCGGAGCTTATCCCAGGGAACTCGGGGCACAAGGCGGGGGACACCCTGGACAGAGTGCCAACCCATCGCATTCCACAATCACACACACATTCACTTTACAACCATTTATAACCACGTCTTGGTTCTTGATAGAAAGTAGCCCTATCCAGATGGGATTAAATTTCCTGGGTCCTGGGGTAATTTCCTATTTTACAGGTGCTCCTCTATGATTTCATTTCCATCTGGAACGGCCATGTCGGTGGTTTTCTCTAACCTCCTCTGAGAAAATTAACGGCTAATTTTTTCCCCCCGCTAAACTCAGCTTCCAGATGCACATGCACGTGATTTTCTATGTAGAAGTCGTATGTATTTACTGCTGCTACTTGCCATATTATTCTCATAGCGCGTGTATCGGTGACCCCCCCGACCCCCCCCGATATTAAACACTTCCTGGGTCACGAAACACATAAATAGATGCTACCTGTATACTTTATTATTGTTTTACTGTATTTTCAAACTGTTGCTGGAACTTTGGTTCACCACAAACTGAAATAAGACCCAGCATCTCTTTTGAATTCGCGATGCAATTTGCAGAGATTTTTTTTTGGCGTTTTTTGCAGGAAACTATCTGAATTGGTGAAATTGGTCTTTCGCAGTGATGTTTGTTGGTAAATGAGACTCTTGCTGTATTCATCTTCGACACACGTGAATTGAAGAGGGCTTTGGCTGAATGTGTGTTGTGATGACATCACATGACACGTCTTGGCCCAGATCTGCAGAAAATCTGCGGTAATTTTGAAAAACTGAAAGCTCCTGAGTATAGCGGGGTTTGCTTGATTTTGCGATAACTTCTTAAGTCCTGGAGAGACTGTTCCGTGCCTGCTCAACCTCTTGGACGCCATGCTGTTAACAACAAATACGCCCATTTTGGCAATTTCTTCGGAAATCGCTTATCCTATGCGATCTGACAATAAATATCACACTCTACAGACATATGTCCTGAAAACTAATCCCTAATGTTCTGAATGGAGCGTGATTGTATGACCATGTGACGCAAGCATCCGGGTTCAGATGTTTGCAGCTCGTTAGAAACTCCTCCTGTGGTCATTTTATTGCTGTCCAGATGCGAGAGTTTTAACACTGAAGAGCGATATAAAAATTTTATTACAGACGTCCTCCTAATAACCTAATCCAATCTGAATAGGGCTATTATAGTATTTTGTAAAAATGTAAATAGTTAGTTTGTGGTGCCATGACCAGAGACCATATTCGTACAACATACGCCCTTTCGTGTTCACCCTTATTCCCTATGCATTTCCTCAGCCACTGTATCATTTTGTTCCGGATTTTACTGAACGTATTCGGATCGACATACAGTACGTGTACATGGACAACAATATTCTGATATTAACCCGATTAAGACGATACTCTGATTAAGAAACTAGCATGTAAACAGCGATTATTGATGACCTTAATCCGACTAAAGTCATACTCGAAGTAAACACAAATGGAATTAAGACGTGTGGATATTCCTGTTTTAGTCACATTATCGACGTTCGTTACAGACATGTACACACCTTAATCACAGTATTAACGTTGTGTGGGAGTTTTCACCGCATTTTTCGACAGGACACGTACACACACGGCAGCGCTCGACTGTTTGATGGCAAACAAGAGAGCACGGCTTCAAGCGAGAAGGCACATTTTTGGTCCGAGTGGGAAACGATGGTAATGTTAAGAATCCTGAAAGAAATGGATATTATGGCCGTAAGAACAGGAATGTTCCTGGAGAATTTGCATACGCTGTCGTCTATTATTTGCACGTACAGCATGACAAATAATTAACTGTACTTGAAGCGTTCGTCAAATTAAAAAACGAAACACCCAAAACTGTATACGGTACCATAACGAAGACAAACTCTATGCTGATACGTGAAATTCTGGAGGGAACGTCGGACCGCGTGGCGTGGGAACGTAATGACGTGTGCTGTTAATCGATCTATGTTCTATAACATGTAAAACGGGAACACGAAAGGAATATTCTAAAATCGACTCATGTAAACAACTTAATCAGAATACTGTCTAACTCAGAAGACAATATGTCTAATTTCCTGTCTTCTACAGATGTTCCTTCTTCATATTTCGCTATGCAAATGACGTGATGATGCAATGAATATGCAAATGAGTCTATGACGCCACCTGGCGATTTCTATTAGCACTAGCTATTTTCCCCTTAAATGAGCTGGTAACACTAAACATGAGCAACTTGCCTGCATTCCATAGTATCCTTTGCCTGAATAGGCCATAAGGAGGACAACTTTTCTTTTTGGGAATCTTTTCTCCTCGTCTGTTTTCAGCTTTTTAGCTTCATTTTCTACCTCAATGCTTTCTGAAGCTCTTTTCAGCTTTGTCACGTTGCTGTGATTCTGATTTTCTTCCTCAGACATCTTGCTGGCCTGCACACAAAGTCCACAAAACCTTTCAATCCTGCACCAACCTGTGTAAAAACACACAGATAAGATATAAGACTGAAATGTGATTCTGAAGCGGTTTAGATGCTAAAAAGCTCACCTTTGGGTTGTACAGCTGCCTTCAAACGCTGACTGCTTAAAACACTGACAAGCTGATAGAATTTCAGCATCTCACGTTTTTTCCTCTAATCATTCAATAAACTTGAGAAGCTCATTCTTGAAGCTTCTGACACTTTTGAAAATCTTGTTAAACGGCCATTTTGTTTTTTTTGTTTTTGTTTTAATCGCATGTGTTCCGGGATACCTTCCTCTTGTCTATGACCGCACGCGCACATGGCGCAACGCACTCTAACCTCTCGGAAAGTATCGCGAGAACTCACGAGAAGCTCGCGTTACCACCGCGTGTTAGTGTGACGTCATTCTTCTGTATGTA